>NC_089504.1:138876916-139179946 GCF_036850995.1 Saccopteryx leptura
TAAGGGAGCAATTCAACAGGAAGATATAACTATTATCAATAGAAATTTCTATGCACCTAATATAGGAGCACCTAAATATATAAAGCAGACTTTGATGGATATAAAGGGTGAGATCAACAGCAATACTATAATAGTAGGGGATTTCAATACCCTACTAACATCACTAGATAGATCCTCAAGAAAGAAAATTAACAAAGAAACAGCAGGCTTAAAGGACACACTAGATCAACTTGATTTAATAGATATCTTCAGAACCTTTCACCCTAAAGCAGCAGAATATACATTCTTTTCAAGTATTCACAGTACATTCTCTAGGATAGACCACATGTTAGGGCACAAAAGTGGTCTCAACAAATTTAAGATTGAAATCATATCAAGCACTTTCTCTGATCACAATGGCATGAAACTTGAAATCAACCACAACAGAAAAACTCAAAAATTCTCAAACACATGGTAACTAATAGCAGGTTGTTAAATAATGAATGGATCAAGAATAAGATCAAAGAAAAATAAAAAATTTTCTAGAAATGAATGATAATAAGCATACAACAACTCAAAATTTATGGGACACAGCAGAAGCAGTATTGAGAGGGAAGTTCATAGCACTACAGGCACACTTTAAGAAGCTAGAGAAAGCTCAAATAAACAACTTAACCCTGCATCTAAAGTAACTAGAAAAAGAACAGCAAGTAAAGCCCAGAGGTAGTAGAAGGAAGGAAATAATAAAGATCAGTGTGGAAATAAATGACATAGAGGCTAAAGAAACAATACAGAGAATCAATGAAACCAGGAGCTGGTTTTTTTATAAGGTAAACAAGATCGATGAACCTTTAAACAGACTCACTAAGAAAAAAAGAGAGAGGACTCAAATAAATAAAATTAGAAATGAGAGTGGAGAAATAACAACTGACACAACAGAAATACAAAATATTGTAGGAAAATACTATAAAGAACTGTATGCCAAAAAACTAGACAACCTAGATGAAATGGACAAATTCCTTGAAACATACAATCTTCCAAAAATCAATCTGGAAGAATCAGAAAACCTAAACAGACTGATTACAACAAATGAGATCTAAACAGTTATCAAAAAACTCCCAACTAAGAACGTCCAGGGCCTGATGGCTTCACAAGTGAATTCTACCAAATATTCAAAGAAGAACTAAGTCCTATCCTTCTCAAACTATTTCAAAAAATTCAAGAGGAAGGAAGACTTCCAAGCTCCTTTTATGAGGCGAGCATAATTCTGATTCCAAAACCAGGCAAAGAAAACACAAAGGAAGAAAATTATAGGCCAATATCTCTGATGAATATAGATGCTAAAATTCTCAACAAAATATTAGCAAACCAGATCCAACAATATATGGAAAAAATCATACACCATGATCAAGTGGGATTTATTCTGGGAAGGCAAAGCTGGTACAATATTCGCAAATCAATCAACGTGATTCATCACATAAACAAAAGGAAGGAGAAAAACCACATGATATAGAAAAAGCATTTGATAAAATTTAGCATCTATTCATGATCAAAACTCTCAACAAAGTGGGAATACAGGGAACATACCTCAACATGATAAAAGCCATCTATGACAAACCCACAGCCAACATCATATTCAATGGGCAAAAATTAAAAGCAATCCCCTTAAGATCAGGTACAAGGCAGGGGTGGCCCCTTTCACCACTCTTATTCAACATAGTCCTGGAAGTCCTAGCCACAGCAATCAGACAAGAAGAAGAAATAAAAGGCATTCAAGTTGGAAAAGAAGAAGTAAAACTATCATTATTTGCAGATGATATGATATTGTATACAGAAAACCCTAAAGTCTCAGTCAAAAAACCACTGGATCTGATAAATGAATTCAGCAAAGTGGCAGGATATAAAATTAATACTCAGAAATCAGAGGCATTTTTATACACCAACAATGAACAGTCAGAAAGAGAAATTAAAGAAACAATCTCCTTCACTATTACAACCAAAAAAAAAAAGTACCTAACAGTAAATTTAATCAAGGAGACTAAAGACTTGTACTCAGAAAATTATAAAACACTGATAAAAGAAATCATGGAAGATACAAACAAGTGGAAGCATATACCATGCTCATGGTTAGGAAGAATAAAGATCATTAAACTGTCTATATTACCCAAACTAATTTATAAATTCAATGCAATACCAATTAAAATACCAATGACAAAAAAAATACCAATGACATAAAGATATAGATCACATATTCCATAATTTATATGGAACCAAAAAAGAACACAAATAGCCTCAGCAATCTTAAAAAAGAAGAATAAAGTGGGAGGTATCACACTTCCTGATATCAAGTTATACTGCAAGGCCACTGTACTCAAAACAGCCTGGTACTGGCATAAGAACAGGCATACTGATCAATAGAACAGAACGGAGATCCCAGAAATAAACCCACAGCTCTATGGACAACTGATATTTGATAAAGGAGGTAAGGGCATACAATGGAGTAAAGACAGCCTCATTAATAAATGGTGTTGGGAAAATTGGACAGCTACCTGCAAAAAAATGAAACTAGACCACCATCTTACACCATTCACAAAAATAAACTCAAAATGGATAAAAGCCTTAAATGTAAGCCGTAAAACCATAAGCATCTTAGAAGAAAACATAGGCAGTTAGCTCTCCGACATCTCTTGCAGTGATATATTTGCTGATTTATCTCCACAGGCCAGTGAAATAAAAGACAGGATAAACAAATGGGACTATATCAAACTAAAATGCTTTTGCACAGCTAAAGACAATACGAATAGAATAAAAAGAGAAACTACACAATCAGGGAACATATTTGACAATATGTCTGATAAGGGATTAATAATAAAAATTTATAAAGAACTTGTAAATCTCAACACCAGGAAGACAAACAATGCAATAAAAAAATGGACACAAGAAATGAATAGACACTTCTCCAAAGAGGACACACAGATGGCCAATAGGCAGATGAAAAAATGCTCAACATCACTAATCATTAGAGAAATGCAAATTAAAACCACAATGAGATATCACCTCACACCAGTCAGAATGGCGTTCATCAACAAAACAACACAGAATAAGTGCTGGTGAGGATGTGGAGAAAAAGAAACCCTCCTGCACTGCTGGTGGGAATGCAGCCTGTGTGGAAAACAGTATGGAGATTCCTCAAAACATTAAAAATCGAACTGCCTTTTGACCCAGCTATCCCACTTTTAGGAATATACCCTAAGAACACCATAGCACTTTTCAAAAAGGAGAAATGCATCCCCATGTTTATGGCAGCATTGTTCATAATAGCAAAGATCTGGAAACAGCCCTAATGTCCGTCAGAGGACAAGTGGATTAAAAAGCCTTGATACATATATATTATGGAATACTACTCAGCCATAAGAAATGATGACATTGAATCATTTACAATAACATGGATGGACCTTGATAACATTATACAGAGTGAAATAAGTAAATCAGAAAAAAACTAAGAACTATATGAATCCATAAATAGATGGGACATAAAAATGAGACTCAGAGACATGAACAAGAATGTGATGGTAACGGGGCGGGGGGATGGGAAGGTGGCAAGGAAGGAGAGAGAGGGGGTGGGGGGAGGGTAAGGGCACAAAGAAAACCAGATGGAAGGTGAAGGGAGACAATTTGACTTTGTGTGAGGGGTATGCAACATAATCAAATGTCAAAATAATCTGGAGATGTTTTCTCTCAACATATATACCCTGATTTATCAATGTCACTGCATTAAAATTAATAAAATAAAATAAAAAAATAAAATTAAAATTGTTTGGAAAATAAAATGCTTGGATTTTATTTACTTTTAGCTAGTCTTTAGAGAATTTAAAGCACTAACTTAAAATGGCTTACTAAAAGAAGAAATTCCTGGTATGATCTGGCAGACATTCCTATAGTAGAGATGTTATAAAAGTTTGTTTAATGTCTTAATTCTGGCTAATATTTTTAATATGCATTTCAACATTGAAAATAAAGTCTAGGGTTAAATCAAGCCAACATTGCTATTTTCTTTTATTTGAGTAGTTATTATGGGTTAGATACCATTATAGGCACTGACACAGTAGAGAATGATACAGACAAAGTCCCTAACTTACAGCTTACATTCTAGTGGTGGTGTTGAGTGTAAGATATAGAATAATCAATCAATACGTAAAGATGATCTGTCATGATTTCTTTGCACAGAATACCTGTGTAGGAATCACCACAAACAAATGGCATTTTTTTTTTTTACACATAGGCAGAATGCTGAGTTTATGATGGTTTCTAATGTGATATTAAGCAAATTATTTGTAATTCAAAATCTCTTTCTGGAAACAATTCATTTTCCATTCATTTTAATCTTAAGATTGACTATCATTGGGGCCTTTGATTCTTTAATTTGTAGCCTAGCTGTGGAGACCAGTTAGGGCCTTTATTAAATGATAGTTGACAGATTACTGGGTAATTAAATTTTCTATTATTAGATTTTATTTTATTTTTAATAATCACATCAGAGATTATGTTCAGTGGAAAGTGTTGGATGGCTAAATGTTGAATAGTTAAAATTAGGGTGTGTCTATATTTTGAGAACAAAAATAATAGAATTTGTTTCAGTTGTCTCATTACATTTTTATGAGGCACACATTCATGAGTGTGTCTTAAAACAATAACAAACACAATTATGACAAAGATCGGAACTTATTAAGTAACTTGCCTTGTGCCAGGCACTGCTTCTAAGCACTTCTGTGTATCTGTTGAATCTACCACAGGAGGTAGGCATCATTCTGAGCCCTGTTTTACAGACAAGTGAAATGAGGCCCAGCCAAATTAAGTAACATTTTCATATATTAGAAAATATATGCAATGACTTTTCTCATGTTCTTTCCTCAACTGGTTTATGGATTTATTTCAGGGGACTAGCCATCCTGGTTTGCCTGGGACAGTTCTGGTTTTCACGCTGAGGACCCTCGGTCTCGGGGAAACCAAGACAGCTGGCCACTTGAATGTGTCCGCTAATTATTTAAATCCTGTGTGAGTCAGACTATTGTCAGAGAAGGTTTTTCCATTTAACTTGTTTTTACAAACTGTTGCTCATCCATCTTTCAGGGAAGAAGTCCCTAATCCCAGCTCTATTTCCCCTCTCTCAGGTGTTGCTTTAAAATACTCTGAAGGTTTACAAATTAATTGATAGTTATTTCTTTATTATATCTAACCTCACTCTTCAATATTTTCCAATTTA
Organism: Saccopteryx leptura; assembly: GCF_036850995.1. Classification (NCBI taxonomy): domain Eukaryota; kingdom Metazoa; phylum Chordata; class Mammalia; order Chiroptera; family Emballonuridae; genus Saccopteryx; species Saccopteryx leptura. The sequence goes on from NC_089504.1 coordinate 138,882,159, forward strand.
TTTAAAGTAACTGTTCATAATTAATGCTAACTTTGTTATAAAACATTTAGCATAAAATTTTTAAGCAGAAACATCTCAAAGGCACTACTCTGGGCCGGGGGTGTGTGGAGATGAGTCCCGCCAGGTGAGCCGGTGTTGATGAGTGTGACACAGGAAATGACCCATGGGCCATAGTAGATAGTGAGGATCTGACATATGTGTTGTTTTCGCACGAGTCTGGCGACTACCACAGGTTCATTTCTGCTGCCTGAAGGAAACCTGGCTAGGAATGTTCCTGAAATTCTGAACTGGAAATTCTGAACAGTATCTCAAACATAGCAGGACTGCATTGAAGCTACAAGTTGAAACCTGAAGTGTGGAAAACATTGATTTTTAGATACTGTATCAGCAATGGAGTGCTAGGTTCACTGCCGGGCTCCGAAGTTCTATTTTGTGCTCCTTCCTTATGGTTTTTAAATACCTGTAAGTTTTCCTGCAGTGCCCTGGGGTACCTTGGCACACAACTTCAGATTTTAAAAACTTTTAGTGAGTCCCTATGTCCTCATCATTCTTCTATAGGACATATTTCTATGGTCCTACTAAATTTAGTATTTTTAGCCAGATTTACTTTTTGCAGCTTCTCTACTTGCTGAGCTTCAAGCCATTGAATAGATCCCAAAGGGCAATGTGATTGCATGAGTAGAAACCAAATTGTGCATGATCAACTAATTTTTTATTATAATCACTCCAATATAATTAGATCAACATTTTAAAATTTGCTTTATGATAGAAATATATTACATGGAACATAATCCTATGAGGTACTCCAAGAAAAAAAGAAACAAATTTCAAATAAAGGTTGTGATATCTGCATACTACTATATTTATCCTCAGTAAAAGAGTAGGTGTAATTGTCAGAATTGTCATTGATTCAGTAACTTTTGGAGAAAAGTCTATAGGTACATTAAATATACACATCAACCTGACTAGTGGTGGTGCAGAGCACTGGCCTGGAATGCTGAGGGCCAGGTTCAAAACCCCAAGGTTGCTGGCTTGAGCCCAAAGGTCACTGGCTTGTAGCCCAAAGGTCACTGGCTTGATCCAAGGTCATTGGCTTGAGCAAGGGATCACTAGCTCTGATTGAGCCCCCTGGTCAAGGCACATATGACAAGAGTTTAATAAACAACTAAAGTGAAGCAACTACAAATTGATGCTTCTCATCTTTTTCCTCCACCCTAAAATAAATAAATAAATAGATAGATAAATAAATAAATAAATAAATATACACATCAATTATAAATCTAATATTGATTCCAAAAAAATTACATGGTGAATAAAAGTACATCAGTGCATTGGGAATATATTGAATATTCTTTTTCTTTGAGAGCCAGAATGCAAATTAGTATATTAAATGCCTCGAGAAGACTCACATTAATAAAAGCTTGTTGTTTTTGCTTTACTCTGGTTTATCCAGTATTACTTGACTACGAATGCCTTTTTGCATGTACCACTTGCCCATATATTGTGACTCCAATGATCAGACTATAAGGAATGCTGCCTTTCCAATTGGCTATTGTTTAAAAGTGGAGCTCCACTATTTCAGAGTTCAAAAGAACATTTTTAGGAATAGCTTGAACTTTTTTCTGATCAGACTTCCCACTAGGTGGTAGTGTTAGAATAGCAAAATCCTTCATAGCAATGGCCTAGCAGCTCCAATTCAATTCCATGGGTGTTTATCTGAGTGCCTGCTTTTTGTGAGATACTGTCTAATGTTACATAGTCTAGTCTAGTGACTTTGCTGAAATGAGGATCCAGCCCCCTTCACTCTCAGGCCAAGGCTCTTTCCATTTTACACACCATATGCTCTTAGGAAAGCAATTGCCTCATTTTCTTAACCAAGAATCTTTGAGATGCTCTGTACTTACACATTTGCAAGAGAAACTTTTCTAAGGCATTATTCAAGAAGGCAGATCTCTTTATGAGAAAGCAAAACTAACAGCACAAAAGATCCATGAAAACTTATGAGAATTTTTCATGAGTTCCTAGACCCCAGAAAGGTGGGAGATAGATATAGTCAATTCTAGAAACAGTTCAGAAGCTCAGGAAAAACTTACAAAACAGATATACAGCAGTTGTAGCATATGTGATTCCTGCATACACTCGAGGTCATAGTGTTTATCAGCCTGGATACCTGTCTTATAATACTGAAGCTGCTTGCAAGTCTGGTACATGTTGCAATTAGACACGACCTTAAAGATTCTCTTGTTGAAGACCTTTATTTTATAAATAAGGAGGCTAAGGTTAAGGAAAACAAGTCATTTGCTAGGAATATTTCTAGCACACACATGAGCAGAGTAAAATCTAAGGAGATCTGTTTTTAGGACATTATTCTGGTTCCCATCATTCTAGGACCTCTGATATATATATCTTTCTCCAAATTTTAGAACTGGTACCTTCTGAGTCTTTCTGCTTGTCCAGAACTTGTTGCTATCATGATCCCTGTATTTTTAAAAATATTTTTATTTATTCATTTTTTAGAGAGGAGGGATGGGGAGGAGCAGGAAGCATCAACTCCAACATGTGCCTTGACCAGGCAAGCCCTGGGTTTCCAACTGGCAACCTCAGCGTTCCAGGTCGACGCTTTATCAACTGTGCCATCACAGGCCAGGCGATCCCTGTATTATGAGCAGAAATCTATCTGGCTAAGACTCTAAGTTCTTGCATCATAGAATGGAATCATCTGAGCATGGCCACAGCCTGGCATGGTGCCTAGCACATACTAATCCCCTGTGCAAGCATACATCTATTCTGACCCATCCTGTCATCGCCATCCAGTCAGATAGTAGGGGATAATTTGATAAAATCTCCAGAGGCCTCCTTCATTTTTGGTAACATCTATTTTTAACAATAACTTTTTGGAAACAGCATTGCTGCTTTTCTTGCCTTTCTTATATGGTTTCTGTATTATGATATTATATTACAAACCTCTTTTCTATCTTGATTTAGACATTTTCTTGCATTTTCACCTAGTATTACTTATTATTCATATGGACATTTTAATCTTTAATCATTCTAGAATTTATTTTTGCATAAGGTTTGATAATTTTCTGATACCACTTACTGATTTATTTATCCTTTCTCCACTGATTTGAGGTGTCATATTTGTCATCGTTTTTATATACTATATAATTATATATATAACAAATTAATACAATCATCATTATATAGAATAGTAAAATATGTAATTTTTAAATGCTATAAATGATAAAATATAAAGTACATACTTTATATATAATAAATAAAATATTAATCATCTGTTTCTATAATTTTATTATATTTTATCAATTTGTCTATCTAAATTTTTATTGTGGAAGAGATAAAATGATCCTACACTAGGTAAATGTCTATAGTATGCCACTGAGATTTTATGATCATTTGCTATGCAGCATTATTGTGCAACAGATTAAATAAGACACCTACTTACATTTATTTATTATATACATTATTCAGATTTATTGACAAATTAGGAAATAAAAAGCAAAACATTCTTTCATCTGTAAAATTTGGACATTTTAAGTTTTGGTATTTAGAATGGTTTTATAATTTAGATATCATTATCACCAAATGCCCAGAGGACTGAATTGATGATTTTTCAGGATACGGCTGGAAGGTCAGGGTCAGAGCTGAGCAGCACCCAGTACATAAAGATTCAGGAATCATTTTCCAGGAAAGGTTGTGCCCTTTGCTTCATGGTTGTTAGTCGTTCTGGGTGCGTTTATCCATAATGTGCTCAATGAGAAGTCCTGGTCTTCTGCTTCTCTACCTTTTCAGCAATTTCCTTGCATTATTTAAAGTTATGGTTCAATTTTCCAAAAATTTGTTCATTTCAGCTGTTATTAGGGCATCTGTTTGGATAGTTTGTTTTCTGTGTACATGCAACTCATGAAAAACAGAGTTTTGTAATTGGAAGGAGCAACATAATTAACCATCCTATCAGTTTTTTGATGAGAAAACTGAGATATGCAAAAGTTAAATTACTTTGCTTCTAGAGCATTCAGCAAATAAATTGCAGAAGTAGGATTAGAATTTGTAAACACTGACCATTAGTCTAAATGTGTTCTAACCATATCTGGGACATTTCCTCAGGGACAGTGAAGAATCACCCCTCCCCAGCTCTCTCTCTACAGAGGACTCTGCCCTTGTCTACCTGGCCCCTCAGTAGAAGTTTTGGTGTTGTCAGGCTGAGTGAGCTAAAATCTACTTGTATATGTAAAGGTAGGTATAAAACAAAAATGAATAAAATTATGTGTTTTATCTTCCCTGGTGCAGAAAGGAATAACATTCTACTACCATGACTTCCTTTCTTTCAGAGCATTTCTTCAGAAAACTTGGAATGAATATAAACCCCTTCAAAACCTAAATAAGCCTCTTGCCTGCATTACAACTCAGAAATGTTTTTCTCAAGAACCTGGGAGCCATCTCTTTGAAGTGGAATCCTTAAGGAAAAGTGTCTCTTTATCACTGTTTCTGTGGGAAGGTAGAGGCTAGCTTCCATTGGCACTTCACTCTGTGAAGATATGAAAAGCTTGTTTCTTCTCTGGATAAAGCCAATGCTCTCACAGAGAGGGCCACCCCAGCTACCAAGTGACTTTAGGACCAACTATGTGTGACAAATGGTGCTCTCAAGTCCTCCTACTTGAGGATTAGTTACCGTTTAGCTTGAGGACATGTCTGCCACATTGACTGCCTGGCTATATAAAAGGGCGAGATTTCTTTCTGTCTGCAATTTCTTAGTGGACTGCCTGTGATAATGGTCACATTCTGGTTTCATGCTTATTTGATACTAAACCTGTTTTCTTTCCCTTCTACCTTTGTGGAGAGGTTATCTGAGTTGGCAGAAGATTTTGTTTTTAATTATATTTTCCCAACACATGATAAATAGTAGTAAGAGAGAGGGAGGCAATAGGAGAATAAAATTGCCTGCGCTAGGAAGAGAGGAGTTCTCACATGGATATGAAGAGAGAGAAACAGGCTCAAAAGGCACTAAAGTGAGAGCAAGGATGGGAGAGGAAAAAGACAATTTCCAACAAATTGGGCACTATATCCATTTTCCTTCATAGCATTCAAGTACTAGAAATAAAAGACTTGGGTTAAAAACTGCAATTACTTTGGCTATCTTGCTTTTTGGCCACAATATCACTCTGGGCCTAAACAAAACGGGGAACAGGTTTGTAGCAGTATGAAGAAGTGAAGAGTTATGGTTTTGAAATCTTCCAGTTGCATTCAGGCAACACACATGCTTCAATCTATTTAGCATATGCCAAATAGCTTTATCTTTCAAGAAGCACATGAACAAACATATCAATAGAAAAATAGCTAAAGGATAAATAAACAATTAAAAAATTAATTTTGAGAGTACATGTATACAATTGTTGAAATGCCCTAGAAATTAAGTAATACAATTCAAGATAATCATGATACATGAATTTTCATTTAGCAAGGATATAAAATGCTAATTTAGATAAAGGTGGGGTAAAGTGAAATTCTTAGAATTTTAAATTGCTGTAACTTTTTAAAAGTAATGTGTATATTAAACATGTGTATGCTTTTTTTTTTTTCAGAGACAGAGAGAGAGAGTCAGAGAGAGGGATAGTTAGGAACAGACAGACAGGAACAGAGAGAGATGAGAAACATCAATCATTAGTTTTTCGACACCTTAGTTGTTCATTGATTGCTTTCTCATATGTGCCTTGACCATGGGCCTTCAGCAGACCGAGTAACTCCTTGCTCAAGCCAGCGACCTTGGGTCCAAGCTGGTGAGCTTTGCTCAAACCAGATGAGCCCGCGCTCAAGCTGGCGACCTTGGGGTCTCGAACCTGGGTCCTCCGCATCCCAGTCTGATGCTCTAGCCACTGCACCACTGCCTGGTCAGGCTGTATATGCTTTTTTTTGATCCATAAATTTTCTTCTGGAATTGTATCCAATAGAAAGAATCTGATAATATTTGTATAGTACTGTCTTTAATATCAAAAACTTGAAAACACTACAATAGTCAAGCAATAGATTTGATAAATTATAATATATCTATATAAATTCATATAAAGAAATACTATTTAACCATTCAGATAATTATTTTATGTTCATTGATCTAAAAAAAAGCCTTAAAATTATGTCAAACCAAAAATGCAGATTACAAAATAGTACACACATTATAATTCTATTTTATTTAAAAGCATTTTGAAGGACATATCAAAATGTTACACTAATTATTTCTACATCTATGTATTTTCTGTATTTTGTTTTTATTTTGGTAAAAGCCCTATTGGGGTAGAAGATATTTGCAAATGAAAGCATAGATAAGAAAGTAATACAAAATATATAAAGAACTCATACAACTCAAGAACAACAGTCTAATTAAAAATGGGCAGAAACTGGTTGGCTCAGCGGTAGAGCGTCGGCCTGGCATGCGGGGGACCCGGGTTCGATTCCCGGCCAGGGCACATAGGAGAAGCGCCCATTTGCTTCTCCACCCCCCCCCCCTCCTTCCTCTCTGTTTCTCTCTTCCCCTCCCACAGCCAAGGCTCCATTGGAGCAAGGATGGCCCGGGCGCTGGGGATGGCTCCTTGGCCTCTGCCCCAGGCGCTAGAGTGGCTCTGGTCGCGGCAGAGCATCGCCCCCTGGTGGGCAGAGCGTCGCCCCTGGTGGGCGTGCCGGGTGGATCCCGGTCGGGCGCATGCGGGAGTCTGTCTGACTGTCTCTCCCCATTTCCAGCTTCAGAAAAATACAAAAAAAAAAAAAAAAAAGGCAGAAAACCTGAATACATAATTTTCTAAGGAAGACATACAGAAAGCCAACAGACATATGAAAAGATGCTCAACATAACTAGCCATAAGGGAAATCAAAATCAAAACCACGAGATACCATCTCATACCAATTGGAATGATTATTATCAACAAGACAAGTAATAACAAGTGTTGGAGAGGATGTGGCAAGAAGGGTACTTCCACACACACTGCTGATGGGACTGTAAATTGGTGCAGCAACTATGAATCACTGTATGGAGGTTCATAAAAAATTAAAAATGGAGTTACAATGACCCAGTAATCCTTCTTCTGGGTATTTATCTGAAAAATTTGAAAATACTTATTTGTGAAGATGTATGTACCTCTATGTTTATTGCAGCATTATTCACAGAGGCCAAGACATGGAAACAACCCAACTGTCCTTCAACTAATGATTTGATAAAGAAGATGTGATACATATATACAATGAAATATTACTGAGCCATAAAAAGATACTACCACTTTTGACAACATGGATGGATATTGAGAGTATTATACTAAATGAATTAAGTCAGACAGAAAAGGACAAGAACTGTATGATTACATTCATCTGTGGGATATAAAAAAGTAACAAATGAACAAACAAAACAAACATACCAACATACTAAAAACAGACTCATAGATGCAGATAACAGAATGGTGGTTACCAGAAAGGAAGAGAGGAGAGTAGGAGGAGGAGGAGGAGGGTAAAGGGGGTTAAATACGTCGTGAAAGAGGGAGACTAGACTTCAAGTGGTGAGTGCATAGTAAAGTACACATGTTATTCTATAAAGTTGTACACCTGAAATTTATATGTTATTGATCAATGTTATGCCAATAAATTTAATTTAAAAGAGCTTTATTGGAATATAATTCACATGGATGTGCCAAGTTTACATATGTTTTGTTAGGTTTAATCAGAGTTATTTTGCAGCTATTATTATTACTTTACTATTATGAATGAAATCTTTTTAAAATTTACATTTTCTAAATTTAAAATAGAAAATGCTATTGTATATTTATAAAAAACCCATTTTCATTTAAAACATTTTAGCATTGTTTAAATAAAGGATTCATTAAATTTAAAAAAGTTCAAATCAATTATTTCTCAGTACTTTCACCAATATTTAGTGCTTAGGGAACATCAAAAAGATCACTATGCCAGTGTAATAAATAAAAATAAATGAATTAAGTTATATTACTCTGTTCAAAAACCTCTGGTTCCTTTCTAGACCTGTGGGACAATTTCTTCAGCTTTTAAACCCATCTATAATATGATTCTAATTCTACCATATTGATTTATTGATTGGATATTTGGCTGATTTTTTTCACAAACACATATTTTCCAGGTTCTTTTCTATTTTCTCTTCTACTCTTACCTTCTCTAATCATTGCTGCAATTTAACCATGCTCTATACATTGAGAGTCTATACATTGCTACTTCCCTGCCAATGGAATTTCTCATAATTTGAAGTCCATTTATTCAATATTTATCCTCCACTAAGTCACATGCAGAAACCTAATATTTTTTCTCCAAATATCTCATCTTTCTTCCATTTCAAATAATCCAGGTTCTTACTATTGACTCTGAATAGATCACACATTGTGAGATTTCAGTTTTGGGACTAGGATTGATAGAGAGGGAGCTCTGATGGTGATGCCTGCCCCAAGTTGAGGATGGGGATATTCACTGGATCTTCCTGTCTGTATAGTAATTCTTACCTATCTTGTTGGTCTATGATCTTGGCCCTTGATATGTCCTTAACCGAAGAATATTAACAATCAGATTTAAGATGTGACTGAATAAAGAATCCAGTCCTAAGGTAAAACATGATGGTCTTGGAGGATCTAAATTTAGCTTGTAATATTTTTAAATAAGTTTACAATGGTTCTAAGTGCACTTTTACTGTGTTCCTCTAGAGCTGATTACAGTTTTATGGTTTATCTCTAAAATTTAAAATTCCTTGCATACAGAGAGCATTCATGGCCTACCTGTTACCTCTCTTTCTCTCTTCTATAACAATCCTCGGCTACACCTGTTTTCTAATAGTTTCCTTTCCATCCATGCTTGCTCGCTCAGTGCCTTTAGCCTTTATTACTATCGCCAGTCTTTCTGTTCATCAAAATTCCACTAAATTTTATGCATTTAACTCAACACTCATCTAGATAACTATCAGTAATTAAATGTGGTCTAAATTGATTCTTTGCTATTTGTATTTCTGGAAAGATTTTTTCCCACATCATCTGTATATGCATCACACACTTGTTTTGTCTTGGATTTATTGTGTCTCATCCTTTTAGTCTGACTAAAGTTTAATTCCCTCAAAAGCAGCTGCACAGTTGGTAAAAGAGCATGGATTGAGAACCTGGTTTGATTGGTAGCCCAGCCACTTCCCAGCTGTTTGATCTTGGGAAAGTTACTTAATCCTTCCAATGCTCAATTTTCTTCTCTTTTAAAAGAAGGTAAACAAAAGGCAGAAACCACAGGCCAAACCAAAAACATGAGGCTAGTGTGTTCCAAAAGGAAAACTTATTTTAAAAGCACTTGGGTGCAGGCGGGCTGAGACTAACAAAGCTGCAGGAGGGAGTGTTAGATATAGGGGTTGCTGCAGGCATTTGTTGGCATGGGGTTGTCTGCACATGGTCATGCTCAAATTAGCATAACTTGGTTTGTGGCCTTGGTCAGTGACTTGATGATGAGCAGAAAGAGGGGGATTGAGCTACAGAAACACAACTTCTTTCTGATGTAGCGCAGGTCTATTCAGCGTGGTCCCTTCTGGTGTTCTTGATAAATCTTGAAGACAGCCAAGAGGTCAGGAATCTCCCAGGAACAGTTGAGACCTGGTGTCTCTGGGTCTGTGGCTAGGCCAGGGGTTGGGAGCCTTTTTGGCTGAGAGAGCCATGAATACCATATATTTTAAAATGTAATTCTGTGAGAACCATACAACGACCCGTGTACGTTATGCATTATCCAATAAAAATTTGGTGTTGTCCCAGAGGACAGCTGTGATTGGATCCAGCCACCCGCAACCATGAACATGAGCAGTAGGAAATGAATGAATTGTAATACATGAGAATGTTTTATATTTTTAATGTTATTATTTCTTTTATTAAAAATTTGTCTGCGAGCCAAATGCAGCCATCAAAAGAGCTACATCTGGCTTAGGGGCCATAGGTTCCTGACTTCTGGGCAAGGCTATCACAAACAACTATTGTGATTTAAACTCTCCTAATGCTCAGGTCCTTCCCCAATGTAAGCTTTCCCTGAGATGCCTGCAAAGATAAACTTTTTGCTACATTTCAAAGTAAAGGCCAGGAAGCTATTAAGAGAAAGCATAGCAAGCAAATTAACTACAATCTCACAGTGGGGGATGACAATGTTCTGTTTTGAGCCCTAGTGGGAAGTTGGGTGAGGGAAATTTGAGTTTTGAAGGGGTTCTGGATTTAAAGGAGCCCTGAACCTAAACTTAACAGTAAAGATACCTTTATCATGTAACTGTGGTGAGGATTAAATGTGAGGTATATAATGTGCTATGTACACAGTAAGTGCTGTAAAATGCTATTGTCTCTTTTCTTACTAGATAGGAAACATTAGATTATTCTGTGGTAACAAATAATCCAAACCTCAGTCACATAACACAGCAATTTATCTCTTTCCTACCACTTCCCAGTCCGACGCTCTATCCACTGTGCCACCGCCTGGTCTATCTCTCTCCTAAATTTCATGTTCAATATGGGTCAGCAGGGAGGCCTTGCCCAAAGGAGTGACTTATCCCAGGGTGATGGAGACTCATTTGACACATGATTCTAGTGTCATAGAGGCAGTGAAGAAAAAACACGGCCAATGAGTTGGCTCTTAAAACTTCTGCCTGTAAGTAGTCCACTTTCCTTCTACTCACATGCCATTGGCCAAAACAAGTTACCTCTGATTTATAGCCAGTCACTCAGAAGTATAGGCGACAACCTGGGGTTATGAAGTTGAGGGGTTGAGGGCACTCTTGTGGAACTGAGCCCTTAACATGTGGAATCTGATGCTAACTCTAGGCAGATAGTATCAGGATTGAGTTAAATTGTAGGACACTCAAATGGTGTTGGAGAATTGCTTGGTGGGGGAAAATTCCCAAGACATCTAGCGTCAGAAGTGTTGTGAGTGTGGGACTACTGTGAGAGTAAAGGAGCCACACAGGAGGAGGAGTGGGTTTTTCCCTACTTAGGTGGAAAACTGGGAGCTTTCTCAACTCAAGTAGGCTGTTCCATTCTAGTTCTATGAAGCATTGTGACTCTTTCCCAACATTATTGCATTTTAAGTTGGGGAAAGTCCTGACAGGTCATCTAGTCCAGGGTCTTAGCCACCTTCCTCCATGTTTCCCCTAAGTGGTTATTCAGCTTCTGGCTTTGAACCTCTGTTGATTAATTAGACTAAAAGTTTGGCAAGAATTTCTTACTGAAATAATTAGATTTCAGTAGGGTCATCTATGCAGGTCTGTGAGTTACAAATTTATGGGTTTCTGTTTTACTTTTAGAGCACTTTGAATTTTGTTTCTGCACATAGATCTTGCTATGGTGCTAACACCTGATAGCACAATGAACATTATTAGGAGAATAAAAAAGATTGATGCATCCTACTCCAACCTGCAGGTGAATTGTTGCTTTAATGTGATTGTTCTGTTTTATGCCTGGACTTTGTCCCACTTTAGTGAATACTGAGACAAAATATTGCAATTTAGTCAGGAGAGCACCAGGTGGTACATAATGTCATCACTGAAGATGCTGTTACTATGGCACCCAGAACTCTTTTCCAGCTCTGTGCTTTCACCATCTTTCTCTGTTTTCACAGAGGGACAGAAGCTGCTGCAAACCAGATTTTAATATTTTAAGCATAGCTAGGAGGTTTTGTTCTCTATCAGAATGGATGTTCTTTTTCATCATTTCTTTTTGCCAAGCAGTCTCACTGTTCATAATCCAAAGCTTCTTTTGGTGTTCATAGAGTCATTTCCTGATAAAATATTTTGGAGTAGTACCATTGTGATTTAGCAGTTGAACCAGAGAAAGAGAATGAATCTTTGGGAAAACATATTAGTGAACAGAAAATTGACAGGCTTCCTGTGCATTGGGGAGGCTTGCTGGTAAATGAAATGATCTTCCTTGTTTCTAAGAACCTTAAAATATATGTGATTGTTTACTTGGTTCTCCAGACACTGCAAGACAGTCTTCTGCATGACAAATTTTTAGGGGAAGTTTAGACACAACAAAGGCTTATGGTGTTAAGATTTCTCTTAACCCTAAATCTTTATGGTGGTAACAGTGATAAAGTGCAACATTTTGGTATAATCTTTAAGAAAGAGGAATTCTGAATCTCAGAATCAGCATTTCCCAAAGTATGTTCTGTAAGATGTTACTGAATGTTATAGAACAAATGATTTCTTTGAGAAATGTTGGATGAAATAAAATTAAGCAGGGTGTCTAGAATAATTTACAGGAGCCTTCATATATTAATTAAGGCACAGGGTGAATTTTCAAGAGTTGGATATTTTTCATTTTTATTTTACTATAAAAAAAAAAAAAAACAGAGTATGTTAATGGTCTCATGCTCCCCAAAGCAACCTAAATTATCCTTTGGAAAAATGTTTTGATTACTCTACAGCCTACATATATAGATAAAGCATTTTTTGCTTAATAAAGCAATGTATACAGGATCAGATAAAGACAGTTATTGTAAACAACAATAGATTATACAAATTGGAATCCTCAAACATTCTAGAGTACCTACCAGCAATCAGACAGTACACTGTGACACACTGGGAGTGTGCCATGGTTTACTTACTTCTCAACTGTGTTTATAGTAAAAACAAAACAAAACAAAAGAACATCACATTTTAAATTAGGATAGTTTTTCAATTTAGTTTTCTTAAAAAGTAATGCTTTTTTATCTTTCATTTTTCCTTATGGAGGGAGAAAACTCCTTTAGGAAGTCAGTGGTTGCCACTCTGTCCTCTTTGGGCACTTAAATATTCTGATTGCACCTGTGTCTCAGCAGTCACTGCTGTGGGGTCAACCACATGCAGAGAACCTCTGACTGTTTTTCATTTTTTTAAATTTTTTTTTTATTTTTCCAGAAGTTAGAAGCAGGGAGGCAGTCAGACAGACTCCCGCATGCGCCTGACCAGGATCCACCAGGCATGCCCACCAGGGGGCGATGCTCTGCCCATCTGGGGCGTTGCTCCGTTGTGGCTGGAGCCATTCTAGCACGTGAAGCGGAGGCCATGGAGCCATCCTCAGCGCCCAGGCCAACTTTGCTCCAGTGGAGCCTTGGCTGCAGGAAGGGAAGAGAGAGATAGAGATGAAGGAGAGGGGGAAGGGTGGAGAAGCAGATGGGCGCTTCTCCTGTGTGCCCTGATTGGGAATTGAACCCAGGACTTTCACATGCCGGGCTGACGCTCTACCACTGAGCCAATCAGCCAGGGCTGACTGTTTCTGGTTTTAAAGTTCACCAGTGGCAGAGAAAGAGCAAAAGTACAATACACAAACAGTGGTTCTCAGCTCTGGGTATACATGAAAACAACTGGAAATCTTTCACAAATACTCTTACTCTGGCTCCTTTTTCCTTAGGAGAGTCTAATTTAATTGGCCTGTGATGTGGCCTGTACGCCAGCACTTTTAAGACTTACTTGGTGATTATAATACATAGCTGGGTTGAGACCCACTCTTGCAGAAAAGCCCAATATGTATATAGTTTATCTCTAATGGGAAAAAAGGTTTATTCTTTCCTCAGGCCATTGTAAACAATCTTGTAAGATATAACATCAAGATTTTATTAGTACCTTTAAATTAGTTTATTCAAGGAAGTATGAAGACAATAGAAATGACTTTTAATTTTCCCTCAGTGTCAAGAAAGAGCAATTTTAGAACAAGTAGAATAATACAATGTTTTACTTGACAAGTAAGCAGTCAATCCACAGAATGCATTGTTCAGACTGTCAATGTGGGCAGAAAATAGAATAGGTTCCACAGGGCACAGAATGATGAGTGAAGGATTGTTTAGAAGAAGATGGGGACTATTCAGAATGCCTGTTTAGCCCTTGGGTTTAAAATCATGAAAATGATTATATATTTTTCCCCCAAAGTCATTCTGATTCATAGTCACATACAATACTAAGAAAGAATCACTAATTTTACTCATATAGGACCTTATCATTTTATGAGGGTCTTATCACAGAGTTCTATAATTGAAAAGGATCTCCAGAATCATGGAAGCAAAGCTCCTCTATACACTTGAACTCCTGCTATCACATTCACAGCAATTGGTGTACATCTTTTGCTTAAACAATCCTAGTGGTAAAGAAATCACTGGCTCACATTTAAATCTGAACATCTCCAGTTGTTAGAAAATGTTTTTTTTGTACTTCATAAAAATGTGATAGTCTATAACTTCCATCCTTTTATTCTGTATGGCTATCTGAAAGGGGAAAAAATCATTTGTGAAGGTAATTGTACTAAGTAAATCAAATAAAATAATTAGTGATTCTTTTCTGTGTGGATGAGAAGTATATGGACAAAAATTACAACAGAGTTATAATAAAACATCAAGTTTTCTGAAATTTTGCTGGTATATAAAATGAAGTATTCTAAGTTATCAAATATTAAAAATTACTGAGAGCATAATTCTATTTAGTACATAATGAATGCCTTTTAGGTACAGAAATATGAAGATGAAGTAATGTGAAACAAATGACTGCATATATGTAAGTGAAATTCTGGTTGCTTAAACAATTTTTAAGCTAGAGAAAACTCTCTCAATCAGAGAACTAAGGTTTATACTTGAATTTCTCCTGGTCAATCTAGTTATCAATGTCTTAGACAAAGATATGAAAAGCTGGTTAATCAAATTTACAGATAACAGAAATCTGGGAATGGGGCAAATGATTATTGCAGTGTCATGGGGCACTTTAGTGAAGCCTGGGATTAAAAGAAAAATGTGTGCCCTCCACACATTTACCAAAACATCCTTCCATGTTGTGAACCAAATGGAAAAGGTAATAAAAACTCTACAATCAAAAACTATGGCTATTTATATTTAGTGCTCCAATCTGGCTAGTCTGCATGTCATCCTCAGCTTTCCAAACCCACTGGTTCAGGGATTAGACAGGGTGGGGGGCATGCCACGGCTACCCTGGCCTGGGAGCTGCAGGCTGCTTGAGACTGACTGTTCTTATTGCATATTAAGGCAGGCTGTATAACAAACAAACAAGAATTGTTTGTCTTAATTTAAAATTTTGATTTCTGTATCATAATTTTTTGCATAGATTTTTTTAATGTTGCATACAATATTACTTGCTATCTTGAAGACACATCTGTGCTTCCATGTCCGCTGCAGCATTATTCATAGTAGCCAGGTATGGAACTAATCCAAGTGTCCATCATGGATGACTGGATAAAAAATATGTGTTATATGTGTATATATATTAGAATATATATATTAGAATATTATTATTCTAATATATATATTAGAATATTATTCAACCATAAAAAGGAAGAAAATTCTGCCATTCATGACAACATGGGTAGGTCTTGAGGCATTATGCTAAGTGGAGTAAGTCAGACAGAGAAAGACAAATACTACAGGGTATCACTTATACGTGGGATAAAAAAAATGGTTGAACTCATAGAATGGTGGTTGCCAGGGGCTGTGGGATTGAGGAAACAGGGAGAGACTGGCAAAAGGGTACAACCTTTCAGTTATGAGTAAGGTCTGAGGATCTAACATATAAAAGCATAGCTATAGTTGATAATACTGTATTGTATAAATACATATAGAGAATAGGTGAGGTGATGGATGTGTTAACTCAATTGTAGAAATCCCTTCACAATGTATACATATACAAAATCATCATATTGTATACTTTAAGTATATTACAATTTTACTTGTCAATTATACCTCAAAAAGCTGAAAAAATTGTTGATTTATGTGAGTTTTAGTGCCCCTTAAATTTTGTCCTTGAAGAGAATGCCTGACTTGTCTCACCCTAATTGTGACCTAGACCAGGAATAATGTAATGAACAACTGCATAATGACTCATTTAAAATGAATAAAACAGAACAAATGGAAGTAAGCTAAGAAGATGAAATTTATTTGGGGTAAAAGTTAATCAGGAAATTCACAAAATCAACTTCGACTATTCAGAATTGGGGATGTGTGGTTTAGCGTCAGTTTACACGAAAAGGTATGAAGAGCTTTGGTAAGTGTAGGCTCATTCTGTGTACCAGTGTCACACAGTTATTCAGACACTAATGCAGGTCAGTCTTCAAAGAATAAGAACTCTATTCTGCACTCATCAGACCACCGGTGAATGCTAGGCTGTGCATTTAAAGACTGACTTTGACTAAGTAGAGTATATTCAGGGGATTACGATGATGAGAGAATCTGGGAATGATGTCATATGAAGAATAATAGGCAGGAAAAGGGAAGAGTTAGTTTGGGCAAGAGAAGATTAATAGCGTTGAGAACAAGAGTCCTCTTTCCAAACACAGTGCTTTTCAACTCTGCCTGCACATTAGAACCACATGTTCTCCAGATGCCTCAATGGGCATCCGAATGTGAGAACCATGCATTTTTTTTAAGTTGGAAACGGGGAGGCAGTCAGACAGACTCCTGCATGTGCCCGACTGGGATCCACCTGGCATGCCCACCAGGGGGTGATGCTCTGCCCATCTGGGGCGTTGTGCTGTTGCAACCAGAGCCATACTAGCACCTGAGGCAGAGGCCATGGAGCCATCCTCAGCGCCCGGGCCAACTTTGTTCCAGTAGAGCCTTGGCTGCAGGAGGGGAAGAGAGAGACAGAGAGGAAGGAGAGGGGGAGGGGTGGAGAAGCAGATGGGCGCTTCTCCTGTGTGCCCTGGCTGGGTATTGAACCCGGGACTCCTGCATGCCAGGCTGACGCTCTACCACTGAGCCGACCGGCCAGGGCCCGAGAACCATGCATTTAAAGGACAAGTAGTAAAAAACCTTATTTTGTCATGTTTCATGGGATAGAGCTAGGTTCCGAATGTGGAAGCTTCACAGAGAATTACTTTGGCTCAACATAAAAACCTATTTGATCTCTTCTTTTCTGTTGAGAAGAGGAGACTCCCATCACAGTTATAGTTCAAACAGAGATTGGGTATTGTGGAGGGAACTTTGCTTTGGCTGGGAGGATAAATTAAGTAATTTCTAATGTTATATCCATTTTAATAATTTTATTACCCTTTGCCAAAAAGTTATTTGACAATCCTCTTTAGAATGACTATCCTTTTGCTTACTTTGATCTTAGAGTCAGAGGTTCATTTACTGCCTGACCTACCCATTTCTGCTCTGCTACTCAATTAAGATAGATTAAAGCTGGACTAACTACATTTGCAACCAGAGCTATTAGTCTGAGCAGATTATCTCCATGATAATCTAATTGCATAGGTGCAAATGACTTTGCAGTAATGAGTATTTGAGAGAACATTTCTAATCATTCTTTTCTGTGCAGAATATAAACTACAGCATCAGGTGAAACTTAAATACTAGATTTTAACTTTGATTCTCAGCAGCAAAGGGGCAAGTTGCAATTTTACCTTCTGGACAATTTTAGGTAGGAAAGCAGGGTCAGTAGAGAGAACTATTCTTCATGTATTTAAAACAAGCATACTTCTTTCTTTACTCAGTTCTGTGACAAAATGATAGATGATATGTGTGTACATCAGACACTGAGATAATAAAAAGTTTCAAGAACCAGAAGTATTAAATACTTGAATAATGGTATTTAATGAGAGTAAGCTTCTTCCAAAATTAACATCTTCATTTATCTACACTTATTTCCAAGTATTCTCTCCTGATAGCTTACTTTTTCTTATTATACTTATATATTTAAAATCATTCACTTTTTTATAATACATATAGTAAAATCCTTCATAAATCCCAGGTAAAAACCATTCATACTGAACAATGAAAACTAGAGTTACTAATAAACACTATCATTTAAACGTAGTTTTACGGAGCTGTAGTGTTGTGATTTGTTATCATTCGGGTTAATATTTCTCTCTGTGTGGAGTTGCAAAACTGTGCAACAGAAAATGAAGAGCTGAGTGTAAATCCATTACCACTGCCTCAAAAACTACTTGTATTAAAAAAAATTTTTAATGAGTGCCTACTGTGTGCCAGGTAGTGTGCTGGGTGATTGGCCTGCATCGTGAACAAGATAGGCAAAGTTTCTCCCACCATGAAGCATGGAGAATAGATGATAAAAGAAATTAAACATGTAAGTGAATAAATTATGGACTTTTAGGCATTTATAAGAGTTACAAAAGTAATGTACAGTCATAATAATATAGCAATAAGGGAATAGAAAGTCATAGGTAAAAAAGAATCTACTTAGGTAGAAAAATACTTTTTGAGGAGATGATACTTCAGCAGGGACCTGAATAGGTGAGCTAGGAAAAATAAACAGATCTGAGCTGAGTGTGGTAGCCAGTCTGCAAGATAACCCCCAGTAGTCCTTTTTTTTTAAATGTTTTTTTTTTTAAATTTTATTTTAATTTATTGTGTTTACATAGATTCTAGTGTCCCCCGAATATATCCTTCCCTCCCCCGTGTCCCCCCCCTACATCCCCCTTGTCCCCCTCCCCGTATTGCCCTTCCCCCTTCTCTCCAGGATTTGCTTTTTTGCTCTCATTTTATCCTATCATCTTCTTTCCCTCTGGATCCTTTGATCCCGCCTCTGTCTCTATTCCGCTCAGTTCATATTGTTCGTCGGATTCCTCAAAAGAGTGAGGTAATATGATATTTTTCTTTCTTTGTCTGCCTTATTTCACTTACCATAATAGTTTTCAGGTTCATCCATGTTGTCACAAAAAGTAATATTTCCTTCTTTTTCATGGCCCCATAGTATTCCATTGTGTATATGTAGCACTGCTTTTTAATCTACTCCTCCACTGACGGATAATTGGGCTGCTTCCAGATCTTGGCTATTGTAAACAATTCTGCCATAAATCTGGGGGTGCATTTCTTTTTTTGAATCATTGATGTGGTGTTCTTGGGATATATTGCTAAAAGTGAGATGGCTGGGTCATAAGGCAGTTTGATTTTTAATTTTTTGAGGAATCTCCATACTGTTTTCCACAGTGGCTGCACCAGTCTGCATTACCAACAGCAGTGCAGGAGGGTTCCCCTTTCTCCACATCCTCGTCAGCACTTATTCTGTGTTGTTTTGTTGATGAGCGCCATTTTGACTGGTGTGAGGTGATATCTCATAGTAATTTTAATTTGCATTTCTCTAATGATTAGTGATGTTAGACATTTTTTCATCTGCCTATTGGCCATCTGTATGTCCTCTTTGGAGAAGTGTCTATTCATTTCTTTTGCCCATTTTTAAATTGGATTGTTTATCTTCCTGATGTTGAGTTTTACAAGTTCTTTATAAATTTTGGTTATTAACCCCTTATCAGACATATTGTCAAATATGTTCTCCCATTGTGTAGTTTGTCTTTTTATTCTGTTCTTATTCTCTTTAGCTGTGTGAAAGCTTTTTAGTTTGATATAGTCCCATTGTTTATCCTGTCCTTTATTTCCCTTGACCATGGAGATAAATCGGCAAATATATTGCTGTGAGAGATGTCGAAGAGCTTATTGCCTATGTTTTCCTCTAGGATGCTTATGGTTTTACGGCTTAAGTTTAAGTCTTTTATCCATTTTGAGTTTATTTTTGTGAATGGTGTAGTTTCATTTTATTTGCAGGTAGCTGTCCAATTTTCCCAACACCATTTGTTAAAGAGACTGTCTTTACTCCATTGTATGCTATTACCACCCTTGTCAAATATCAATTGTACATAAAGGTGCAGGTTTATTTCTGGGTTTTCTGTTCAGTTCCATTGATCTATATGCCTGTTCTTATGCCAGTGCCAAGCTGTTTTGAGTACAATGGCCTTATAGTATAACTTGACATCAGAAAATGTGATAAAACCCACTTTATTCTTCTTTTTCAAGATTGCTGAGGTTATTTGTGTTCTTTTTTGGTTCCATATGAATTTTTGGAATATTTGTTCTATGTCTTTGAAGTATGCCATTGGTATTTTAATAGGAATTGCATTGAATTTATAGATTGCTTTGGGTAATATAGACATTTTAATGATGTTTATTCTTTCTATTCATGAACATGGTATATGCTTCCACTTGTTTGTATCTTCCTTGATTTCTTTTATCAATGTTTTATAATTTTTTGAGTACAAGTCTTTAACTTCCTTGGTTAAATTTATTCCTAGGTAGTTTATTTATTTATTTATTTATTTATTTATTTATGGTGGCAATAGTGGAGGAGATTGTTTTCTTAATTTCTGTTTCTGACAGATTATTGTTATTGTATAAAAATGCCTCTAATTTCTGAGTATTCATTTTATATCCTACCACCTTCCTGAATTCATTTATCGGGTCCAGTAGTTTTTTGACGGCAACTTTAGGGTTTTCTAAGTACAGTATCATATCATCAGCAAATAATGATAGTTTTACTTCTTCTTTTCCTATCTGGATGCCTTTTTTGTTTCTTCTTGTCTGATTGCTATGGCTAGGACTTCCAGAACTATGTTGAATAAGAGTGGTGAAAGGGGGCACCCTGCCTTATTCCTGATCTAAGGGAATTGCTATTAACTTTTGCCCATTGAGTATGATGTTGGCTGTGGGTCTTTAATAGATGGCCTTTATCATGTTGAGGTATGTTCCCTATATTCACACTTTGCTGAGAGTTTTGATCACAAATGGGTGCTGGGTTTTATTAACTGCTTTTTCTGCATCTATTGATATTATCATGTGGTTTTTCTCCTTTTTGTTTATGTGATGAATCATATTGATTGATTTGTGAATATTGTACCAGCCTCCCCAGAATAAATCCCACTTGATCATGGTGTATGATTTTTTTCATGTATTGCTGAATCCAGTTTGCTAATAGTCTGTTGAGAATTTTAGCATTTAAATTCATCAGGGTTATTGGTCTATAGTTTTTTTCTTTGTATTGTCTTTGTCTGGCTTTGGAATCAGAATTATGCTCACCTCATAAAAGGATCTTGAAAGTTTTCCCTCCTCTTGAATTTTTTTGAAATAGCTTGAGAAGGATAGGAGTTAGTTCTTTGAATATTTGGTAGAATTTGCCTGTGAAGCCATCTGGCCCAGGGCTTTTGTATGTTGGGAGATTTTTGATAATTGCTTGATCTTATTTGTTGTAATTGGTTTATTTAGGTTTTCTGATTCTTCCAGATTGATTTTTGAAAGATTATATATTTCAAGGAATTTGTCCATTTTACCTAGGTTGTCTAATATTTTGGCATACAGTTTTTCATAGTATTTTCTTATAATCCTTTGTATTTCTGCTGTGTCCGTTGTTACTTTTTTGCTCTCATTTCTAATTTTATTTATTTGAGTCCTCTCTCTTTTTTTCTTGGTAAGTCTGGCTAAGGGTTCATCAATCTTGTTTACCTTTTCAAAGAACCAGCTCTTGGTTTCATTGATTCTCTGTGCTTTTTTTTTAGTCTCTATGTCATTTATTTCCACTCTGATCTTTATTATTTCCTTTCTTCTACTTCCTCTAGGCTTTACTTGCAGTTCTTTTTCTAGTTCTTTTAGTTGCAGGGTTATGTTGTTTATTTGAGATTTTTATAGCTTTTTAAGGTATGCCTGTAATACTATGAACCTCTCTCTCAGTACTGCTTTTGCTGTGTTCCACAGATTTTGAGTTGTATGATCATTTTTATTCATTTCAAGAAATTTTTTGATTTCTTCCTTAATCTCATTGTTGACCCATTTGTTATTTAATAACATGCTATTTAGTTTCGAAGTGTTTTTCAGTTTTTCTATTGTAGTTGATTTCTAGTTTCATGCCATTGTGGTCAGAGAAGATGCTTGATATGATTTCAATCTTCTTAAATTTGTTGAGACCGCTTTTGTGCCCTAACATGTGGTCTATCTTAGAGAATGTACTGTGAGCACTTGAAAAGAATGTATTATATATTCTGCTTCTTTGGGGTGAAAGGTTCTGAAGATATTTATTAAATCCAGTTGATCTACTGTGTCCCTTAATTCTGCTGTTTCTTTGTTAATTTTCTTTCTTGAGGATCTATCCAGTGATGTTAGTGGGGTATTGAAATTCCCTACTATTATTGTATTGTATTAATGATCATGCTTTTTATGTCCATCAAAGTCTGCTTTATATATTTAGGTGCTCCTATATTAGGTGGATAGATATTTATAATGGTTATCTCTTCCTGCTGGATTGCTCCCTTTATCATTATGTAGTGACCTTCTTTATCCCTTACTATAGTCTTTGTTTTAAAGTCTATTTGTCAGATATAAATATTGTTATCCCAGCTTTTTTTTATTTCCATTTGCATGAAATATTTTTTTCCATCTTTTAAATTTCAGTCTATGTCTATCTTTTGTTCTGTGGTAGGTCTCCTGTAGACAGCATATGTATGAGTCCTGTTTTCTTATCCATTCAGTTACCCTCTATCTTTTGATTAGAGTATTTAATCCATTTACATTTTGGTTATTATTATTATTATTTTTAAATTTCTTTATTTTTTTATTCAGTTTAGAGGAGAGAGAGAGAGAGAGAGAGAGAGAGAAGAGGGGTGAGAAGCAGGAAGCATAAACTCCCACACATGCCTTGACCAGGCAAGCCCAGGGTTTTGAACCAGTGACCTCAGCATTCCAGGTTGACGCTTGATCCACTGCGCCACCACAGATCAGGCAAAATTCTCAGTTGGTTATTATTAATATGTAGTTGTTTATTGCCATTTTTTTCTTTTTTTTTTTTTTTTGTATTTTTCTGAAGCTGGAAACGGGGAGAGACAGTCAGACAGACTCCCGCATGCGCCTGACGGGGATCCACCCGGCACGCCCACCAGGGGGCGATGCTCTGCCCCTCCGGGGTGTCGCTCTGCCGCGACCAGAGCCACTCTAGCGCCTGGGGCAGAGGCCAAGGAGCCATCCCCAGCGCCTGGGCCATCTTTGCTCCAATGGAGCCTTGGCTGCGGGAGGGGAAGAGAGAGACAGAGAGGAAGGAGGGGGTGGGGGTGGAGAAGCAAATGGGCGCTTCTCCTATGTGCCCTGGCCGGGAATCAAACCCGGATCCCCCGCACGCCAGGCCGACGCTCTACCGCTGAGCCAACCGGCCAGGGCCGCCATTTTTTTCTTTAAGTCTGCATTTCTCTTTTACTAGATCCTCCCCCCTCCCCGCTTTGTTCTGTCTACAGCAGGCCCCTTAACATTTCTTGCAGCACTGGTTTGGTTGTGATAAATTCCTTGAGTTTTTTTTTTTTTTGTATCTGGGAAGCTTTTTATTTCTCCTTCAATTTCAATCGATAGCTTTGCTGGATAAAGAAGTCTTGGTTGTAGGTTCTTGTTCTGCATTACTTTGAATATTTCTTCCCATTCTCTTCTGGCCTCAAGTGTTTCTGTTGAAAAGTTGGATGTCATCCTTATGGGGGTTCCTTTGTAGGTGATTGACTGGTTTTCTCTTACAGCTTTTAGTATTCTTTCTTTATCTCCTAGGTTTGGTATTTTGATTATGATGTGTCTTGGTGGTGGTCTCTTTAGATTCCTTTTTAATGGGGTTCTCTCTGCTTCTTGAACCTTTGTGGCTCTTTCCTGCATCAATTAAGGGAAATTTTCAGCTATAATTTCTTCAATCAGGTTCTCTATTCCTTGTTCTTTTTCTTCTTCTTCAGGAAACACTATTATGCTGATATTGTTTCTCTTTATGTTGTCACAGAGCTCTCTTAGAGTCTCCTCAGACTTCTTGACCCTCTTTTCTTTTTGCTGTTCTGCATCTGTGCTTTCGCTTTGCTTGTCTTCTAAGTCACTGATTCGATCCTCTGCTTCATCCAGCCTGCTTTTATTTCCTTCTAGTGTAGTCTTCATTTATGATATTGTGTTTGTCATTTCTGTATGGTTCTTCTTTATGATTTCCATGTCCTTTTTGATGCTTACAATTTCTTTATTTAGGTGTTCATTAAATCCATCCATTGTAGCTTTTAGATCCTTAAGCATCCTAACAATCATTATTTTATATTCTGCATCTGGTAATTTGATTTCTTTCATTTCATCCAAATCTTTTTTCTGGGGATTTTTCTTGTTGATTTATATGACTTAGGTTTCTCTGTCTTCCCATTGTTTCTGTGTGTGTGGCTTGCAGGCTTGTTGTGGTCTCCTTACCTAGTAGAGCTGCTTTAAAGTCTTGATTTGTCTGTTTTCAGTTTACTTAACTCAGCAATGTGCTTGTTTACTGATCTCTGCAGGGGCTTATTTGAAACTGTATCCAGGGACGCAGTGAGTGTGACCTCTGAGAATCTGAAGGCAGGTTCTGCCAGCCGCTCTCTGGGGGTGGGGTGCATTCTCGGTTTTAGTAGGGGGAGGTGTATCTCAAATATCCCTGGAGGCCTGAGTTACTGCCCCTCTGCCCCATTTCCTGCTTTCAGTTGTGTCTTTTGTGCTAATTGGAGCTGTAGAGCTTTATGGAGGTAGGTTACCCAGAACCACTTTAGGCTTGCACTGGGTGGAGGGATCGTCCCCTCCCCCAGCTATGGCTGCCTCTTCACTGGATGAGTCAGCTTCTCAGGTCATCTCAGGCATTCTGCTGCCCTTCATCATCTGTCTTGTTCTCTTCACTATCCTTGTGAAAGACAAGCCTGTCCTCTCAGCCCTCCTTACCTCCAGGGTTCTAGGCAAGTGGCTGTGAGGATATTTTCTGCTCTGTCCCTTTAAGGCACCTCCTCCACTTCCCACACACAGAATCTTGCTCTTCACCCCTCTCAATGCTTTCCATCTGTCTCCTCCAGTCCCTGGATTTCTAGGCTGGGTCTCATGTTCTGAGACTGAGTACTCCCATCTCTCAGGGTCTCTCTCTTTGTAATGAGAGCCCTTCTGGACTCTCAGCCTTAGCCTCCTCTCACTCCTGGAAGCAGGGGAGCCCCCACTGTGCCCCTGCACTTCCTATCAGGATCAGTGTGGCTTCTTCTTTGTGCCTTGGATTTGAGACCTGTTCTTTTAGTCCAAAGTTGGTTTTTCATAATGATTGTTCTTAAATTAATTTGTAATCCAGTTTGATGGTGTGAGCTGGAAGTCTGTGCATCTGCCTACTCCACTGTCATCTTGCTCAAAAAAATCCCCAGTGGTCCTTGATGCTCTTGTATTTATGTCCTTGTGTAGTGCCCTCTCACAGTGCATTAGTATCAGGATTTGTTTATGTGACCACTAGAACACAGTGGAAATAATGGAGTGCAAATTCTGAGGTGTAGACATAAAAGATATTGCCATCTCCACCTTAATCTCTTGGAATGTTTTCTGGGGAAAGCCAGCTGCCATATCATGAGGAAGCTCAAGCAACTCTAGTGGGGCTACATGGTGAAGAACTACTGTCTCCTGCCAACAGCTATCATCGATTGTTAGCCACATGAAGAAGCTGTCATAAAAGTGGACCCTCCAGACCTCAATCAAATTTCAGATGATGATAGCTGAGCTTATTGCAACCTCATGAAGAACCTTGAGCCAGAGCACCTAGCTAAGCAGCTCCTGAAGTTCTCACCCAAAGGAACTGCAGAATAATAAGTACTTAGTGTTTTAAGTCATAAAGTTTTGTGGTATTTTGTTACACAGAAATATATAATTAAGACAAAAGGAAATAGCAAGTACAAAATCTTTTGGGCTAGAACAACTTGGCATGTTTGAGGAACAGCAAAAGGGCTAATGTGGTTGGAGATTAGTGGGGAGGGGGAGAGTGGTGAGCAATTTCTAGTAATGGCCTATTTTTAATTAAATAATGGAACATAACCAAAATTTTATAAGTACTCAGTATACATTTTGTGTTCATAGTTCTTTAATTATCTTCTTAGGTTTTATAATGTGATAAATCATATATTTAACAAATCATCACTTGAAAGCTATATATAATGTAAAATATTGTGTTTCTGCTATTGTCAGGTTCCTGACCTTTCCAGTGGGTATGTAATATTTTTTTTGTAAATAATTCTTTGACTGGGTTATTTGGATAGGAAGAATTCTTTGAATAGTTTAATCATCATAAAGCATGATGAAGCAGGATTAATCCCCCAAGCATTAATATTATATAGAGTGAAAAATATTAAAAATGTTAGGCTATTTGGTGATATCTGGTCATCACTAATGGTCAGATACAGATGGAGTCTTTGAGAGTGAAGTAAAAAAATAGTAAATGATTATTTTAAAATAAAAATAAAATTTCTCTGCTTTCTGATTCATAATTAAATAAAAATTTTCTTGGTAAAACTAGGTCATTGTTAAAATAGACTTTGGGATCAAGACAATGTCTGCACCGGATATGAATAATTAGAAAATTAATTTTAATGTCTTAGCATTTTGTTTATAAATTATAAATTATTAGTTGACTAAATCTCAACCTTTGAGCACATATCTTTTTAATATTCTGGGTAACGAAATAGGAAGTCTTCACACAGCCCTTCTGCTATATACGGCAGTGTGATGGCTGTCTTGAGAGCAAGCCCTTGTGTGACTGTTTGATTTGTGAGATGAGCTAACTGCTTCCTCATGGAACACTTGTGCTTGAAAGTGTTTGGCAGAAAACTATGGTTATTCAGATTTGGTTCTGGCAGACATTTCCTCAAAAATGAACAAAATGACCTTGCTTCTTTTTTTTCTTTTAATATTAATTAAAAAATTTTTAATTGAATTTATGGGGTGACATTGGTTATTAAAATTATAGGGTTTCTGGCACACAATTCTATGCTACATTATCTGTTTATTGTAGTGTGTTCACCACTCCAAGTCAAATCCTCCTTCATCACTGTCTATCTCCCCTCTATCCTTCTCCCCCCCTTTCCCTCCTGCAGTCTCGACAAGATACACAACTGACAGCACTGTTCCAATGATAAAATTAGAGCTTTTAATCTTTATAAATTTTAGAAATTTGTATGTGGTACTGCAAGCTTCACAGCTTCCCAGTACTTAAAAATATTTTCTGATCAGGTCAATGGCAATATTAACAAAATTGTGGCATAGTTAGGATCCACACTCAGGGATCCTAGCTCTAGAGTGCAGTTTACTATCCTTACTCCTATGCTTTTTATAGAACCAATGAAGTCCAAATCCTTTAACACACCAATCAGACCACATTTGTCCACCCCATGAAATGACTGAGCAATGGCTGTGGCAATGGCAGTGGGGCAGACATCCAGAGATACTCACAGGTGATTTCTGTGAGAAGTTGAAAAATAGGCCACCCTTGTTGATGGCCTACTAAACAAACAAGATAGGTTGGACTGTGAGTTCCCTTGGGCAGTCATTTCAGAAATAAAAACCAGATTTAATTATTTGAATTAAACTGGAAATCTTAAAGCTTATCAGCTCACTGGCAGGCCACCTAGGATGCACTATTAGCTTGGGTCCCTAGTTCGATGTAAGCTCCTTTTAGATGTCCCCAAAATATAAACAGTACTTCTATCCAGGGTACCATGTGCACTCTTGGGAATATAATTTCTGTGTGGAAGCCAGGCACTAACATGCTTTTCTCCTGAAAATATAGTGACTTGCACCTTAGAGGTACTTGTAAGACACCTTTAGAGGTTTTAAAAAAAACCTCCCCTTGATTCAATAGCCCTCAGAAGACTAGAGCAATCCCTCCAAATTGAAGTTACCCTTTAGTACTTTCAGCAGCTTCCACAAAGGATAATTGACTTGTTATTTATCTTCATTTTAAAGATAGCAATTTCTACAATGGGAGGGGCATTCAATTAGGTAAAGTGACTTTCACTGAAGTGGTCAGTGGTACCAAATTTGTGCAAAAAAACCATTTAGATTGGTGTTAACTCCCTGACAGGCATTTTTATGGAGAGAATTGCTTAAGACTTCTTTTTTATATATAAAACTGAGACTCATGCACATAGATAACAGTCAAGTGGTTACTTGGAGAAAGGGGATGTGAGGGAAGGGGATAGGGAAGGTCTGGGGGAAGGGTGTAAAGAGGGACAAATATATGGTGACAGAAAATGATTTGACTTTGGGTGACGGTATACAACAACCAACAGTTCAAATGCTATAGAAATGTTTAGCCGAAACCTATGTATTCTTATTGATCAATGTCCCCATGTTAAAGTTAATTCTTTAAATAAAATTTAAAAATAAAAAAAAGACTTCTATTTTTTTTGGGGGGGGGGTGCTGAGCTGGAGAATGAGCAGCTGATAATATATATATTTTGTTTTACTTAAATTAATGTCTCCAGCCAAGTAGAAAGGTCAATACAGAAGTTTAAAGTGAAGGCCCTGGGTTTCTAATGTAAATTATTTATTTATTTATTTATTTATTTATTTATTTATTTATATTTTTTACAGAGACAGAGAGAGTCAGAGAGAGGGACAGATAGGGACAGACAGACAGGAACAGAGAGAGAGATGAGAAGCATCAATCATCAGTTTTTTGTTGTGTCACCTTAGTTGTTCATTGATTGCTTTCTCATATGTGCCTTTACCGTGGGCCTTCAGCAGACCGAGTAACCCCTTGCTCCAGCCAGTGACCTTGGGTCCAAGCTGATGAGCTTTTGCTCAAACCAGATGAGCCCGCGCTCATGCTGGTGACCTCGGGGTCTCGAACCTGGGTCCTTCACATCCCAGTTTGACGCTCCACCCACTGTGCCACTGCCTTGTCAGGCTCTAATGTAGATCTTGATGGTTTCTGATATTTGTTTAGCTGGTTAGGTTCTTACCCAGCAAGGCATGGTTGGGGTCAAACCTGCAGGTTGGTCTCATCCTAGTGGTTGAAGCTTTTGCTTATAATCTTAATTAAGACTATTTATTACTGAATGAGAAAAGTTGAATGGATTAGGTCCTAGCCTATGTTTGTCAGATTAATTTGAGTGGCTGATGTGGTAGTGTACTCATTAGAAAATTCGCTAGAAGCCAAAATGGTGTGGAAATTTGAATTGGATATTGTTGGAGACAATTCCCTTTGAGCCTCTTATATTTCTATGCATTTTGTGGACAGGGACACAAAGATGACCTTTGTTCTGAACAATCTTTTTAAGGATGTAAAAGTGGTGAATAGTCTTGTAAGACAGAGATAATGTTTCCTTCAAGAGGAACTGTTTACAGTCTTGGAAAGAGCCTCCCTCTGGAGCAGAGGACAGGCGTGCTTACTTCCCATTTTAAAGTTTGGTTTCCCCAATCTCTAAATTTCTACCCACCATGTGTGCAGGTATCACCCGGTCCTCTTGTCCCTCTTGTGTCATCCTACTGGAGTTGGAGCACAGGGACCAGTATAAGAAAATGCTGAAACTTTGGCTACCTTTATTGCTGTGAATAATGAGATACTGTATTGAAGCCTTGTGTCTCCTGCAAGCATCCTTGAAACTGTGGCAGACTACCTTCTTAGCTTGCAAGGAGGGTAAAATGTCAGACCCTTTGCAGTTCTTGGCATGCAGGAATAGTACGTCTCTTGAATTTCTTTTTTTCCAAACCCATTTGGTTATGCTACTAAGTAGGTTCCCCAAGATTCACCTGAAGGTAGGAAATAAGAAGCCAGGTATCTGGGATAGCAGAGGGCTGTTTTATTCAGAGTTTACAAGTATTCTTCTCCCCTTGTTTATACTGAGCAAATTGGTGATCTATCACAATTTACATGGGTAACTCAATCATTGATACACTTTTAGATTTTTTTCAAGTTTTTTTACATTAATAACATTGCTATAGTAAGTACTGTTCTGCATTTGTATTTTGAAATATGTCTGTATCTATAGGGAAAATTTCCAGCTAGGGAGTTCCTGGGTCAAAGTACATGCTAATTAAAATGAACAAATATAACAATAAAAAAAATCTCTGTCCTAGCTCTTCCCTTGGCCATTCATTTCTCCCCCCAGGTATCCAATATTACCATTTCAGAGATATTTTATGTAAATACAATCCAAATGCATTCATGGTTTTGCCTCTCTTCTAGTTCTTTTTTTTTTTTTTTAATTTTAGTGAGAAGGGAAGGCAGAGACAAACTCTGACATGTGCTTGGACCAGGATCCACTCAGCAAGCCCACTAGGGGGCGAGCTCTGCCCATCTGGGGCCCTTGTTCCCTTGCATCTGGAGCCATTTTTTAGCACCTGAGGTGGAGGCCATGGAGCCATCCTCAGTATCTGGGGCTAACTTGCTCTAATCAAGCCATGGCTGCAGGACGGGAGGAGTCGAGAGAGAGAGAAAGAGAGAGAGAGAGAGAGAGAGATAGAGAAGAGAGAGAAGTGAGAGAGGGAGGGGTGGAAAGACAGATGGGTGCTTCTCCTGTGTGCCTTGACTGGGAATTGAACCCGGGACTTCCACATGCCAGGCAGATGCTCTACCACTGAGCAAACCAGCCAGGGCCGCTAGTTTAGATTTTTTTAAAAATAAAAATGATTATATATTTCACACGTTGTATTGTATCCTAATTTTTAAATCTTATTTTCAGATTTTTCTATTCAAGCCATAAAGAGCGCTCTTATTCTTTTCTTATGGCCATGTAGTTTTACATTGCATGGATTTTCCTTCCCAGTGTCCTATTGATCCTGTACATTTTTTTTAATTTTTTAATTTTTTAAAATTTATTTATTAAGTTTAATGCAGTGACATTGATAAATCAGGGTACATATGTTGAGAGAAAACATCTCCAGATTATTTTGACATTTGATTGTGCTGTATACCCCTCCCCCAAAGTCAAATTGTCTTCTGTCACCTTCTATCTGGTTTTCTTTGTGCCCCTCCCCTCCCCCCACCCCTCTCTCCTTCCTCGCCCCATCCCCCCTCCCCCCACCCCCCCAGCCCCTGTTGCCATCACATTCTTGTTCATGTCTCTGAGTCTCATTTTTATGTCCCATCTATGTATGGATTCATATAGTTCTTAGTTTTTTTCTGATTTACTTATTTCACTCTGTATAATGTTATCAAGGTCCATCCATGTTATTGTAAATGATCCGATGTCATCATTTCTTATGGCTGAGTAGTATTCCATAGTATATATGTACCAAAGCTTTTTTATCCACTCGTCCTCTGATGGACACTTGGGTTGTTTCCGAATCTTTGCTATTGTGAACAATGCTGCCAGAAACATGGGGGTGCATTTCTTCTTTTGAAACAGTGCTATGGTGTTCTTGGGGTATATTCCTAACAGTGGGATAGCTGGGTCAAAAGGCAGTTCGATTTTTAATTTTATGAGGAATCTCCATACTGTTTTCCACAGTGGCTGCACCAGTCTGCATTCCCATCAGCAGTGCAGGAGGGTTCCCTTTTCTCCACATCCTCGCCAGCACTTATTCTGTGTTGTTTTGTTGATGAGCGCCATTCTGACTGGTGTGAGGTGATATCTCATTGTGGTTTTAATTTGCATTTCTCTAATGATTAGTGATGTTGAGCATTTTTTCATATACCTATTGGCCATCTGTATGTCCTCTTTGGAGAAGTGTTTATTCATTTCTTTTTCCCATTTCTTGATTGCATTGTTTGTCTTCCTGGTGTTGATATTTACAAGTTCTTCATAAATTTTGGTTATTAACCCCTTATCAGACGTATTGTCAAATATGTTCTCCCATTGTGTAGTTTGTCTTTTTATTCTGTTCTTGTCTTTAGCTGTGCAAAAGCTTTTTAGTTTGATATAGTCCCATTTGTTTATCCTGTCTTTTATTTCACTTCCCCGTGGAGATAAATCAGCAAATATATTGCTCTGAGAGATGTCAGAGAGCTTACTGCCTATGTGTTCTTCTAATATGCCTATAGTTTTAAGGCTTACATTTAAGTCTTTTATCCATTTTGAGTTTATTTTTTAAGTGGTGTAAGCTGGTGATCTAGTTTCATTTTTTTGCAGGTAGCTGTTCAATTTTCCCAACACCATTTGTTAAAGAGGCTGTCTTTACTCCATTGTATTTCCTTACCTCCTTTGTCAAATATCAGTTGTCCATAGAACTGTGGGTTTATTTCTGGGTTCTCTGTTCTGTTCCATTGATCTATATGCCTGTTCTTATGCCAGTACTAGGCTGTTTTGAGTACAACGGCCTTGTAGTATAACTTGATATCAGGAAGTGTGATACCTCCCACTTCATTCTTCATTTTTAAGATTGCTGAGGCTATTCGTGTTCTTTTTTGGTTCCATATACATTTTTGGAATATGTGATCTATATCTTTGAAGTATGTCATTGGTATTTTAATTGGTATTGCATTGAATTTATAGATTGCTTTGGGTAATGTAGACATTTTAATGATGTTTATTCTTCCTAACCATGAGCACGGTATATGCTTCCACTTGTTTGTATCTTCCTTGATTTCTTTTATCAATGCTTTGTAATTTTCTGAGTACATGTCTTTAGTCTCCTTGGTTAAGTTTACTCCTAGGTACTTTACTTTTTTGGTTGTAATTGCGAAGGGGATTGTTCCCTTAATTTCTCTTTCTGACTGTTCATTGTTGGCATATAAAAATGCCTCTGATTTCTTTTTTTTTTTTTTTTTCTTTTCATTTTTCTGAAGCTGGAAACAGGGAAAGACAGTCAGACAGACTCCCGCATGCGCCTGACCGGGATCCACCCGGCACGCCCACCAGGGGGCGACGCTCTGCCCACCAGGGGGCGATGCTCTGCCCCTCCGGGGCGTCGCTCTGCCGTGACCAGAGCCACTCTAGCGCCTGGGGGAGAGGCCAAGGAGCCATCCCCAGCGCCTGGGCCGTCTTTGCTCCAATGGAGCCTTAGCTCCAATGGAGCCTTAGCTGCGGGAGGGGAAGAGAGAGACAGAGAGGAAAGCGCGGCGGAGGGGTGGAGAAGCAAATGGGCGCTTCTCCTGTGTGCCCTGGCCGGGAATCGAACCCGGGTCCTCCGCACGCTAGGCCGACGCTCTACCGCTGAGCCAACCGGCCAGGGCAAAAATGCCTCTGATTTCTGAGTATTGATTATATCCTGCCACTTTGCTGAATTCATTTATCAGGTCCAGTAGTTTTTTGACTGAGACTTTAGGGTTTTCTATATACAATATCATATCATCTGCAAATAATGATAGTTTTACTTCTTCTTTTCCAACTTGAATGCCTTTTATTTCTTCTTCCTGTCTGATTGCTGTATCTAGGACTTCCATAACTATGTTGAATAAGAGTGGTGAAAGGGGGCACCCCTGCCTTGTTCCTGATCTTAAGGGTATTGCTTTTAATTTTTGCCCATTGAGTATGATGTTGGCTGTGGGTTTGTCATAGATGGCTTTTATCATGTTGAGGTATGTTCCCTGTATTCCCACTTTGCTGAGAGTTTTGATCATGGATGGGTGCTGGATTTTATCAAATGCTTTTTCTGCATCTATTGAAATAATCATGTGGTTTTTCTCCTTCTTTTTGTTTATGTGATGAATCACATTGATTGATTTACGAATGTTGTACCAGCCTTGCCTCCCCAGAATAAATCCCACTTGATCATGGTGTATGATTTTTTCCATATATTGTTGGATCTGGTTTGCTAATATTTTGTTGAGGATTTTAGCATCTATATTCATCAGAGATATTGGCCTATAATTTTCTTTCTTTGTGTTGTATTTGCCTGGTTTTGGAATCAGAATTATGCTTGCCTCATAAAAGGAGCTTGGAAGTCTTCCTTCCTCTTGAATTTTTTGAAATAGTTTGAGAAGGATAGGCATTAGTTCTTCTTTGAATATTTGGTAGAATTCAGTTGTGAAGCCATCAGGCCCCGGACTTTTCTTTGTTGGTGTTTTCTGATAACTGTTTTGATCTCATTTATTGTTATCAGTCTGTTTAGGTTTTCTGATTCTTCCAGATTGATTTTTGGAAGATTATATGTTTTAAGGAATTTGTCCATTTCATCTAGGTTGTCTTGTTTCTTGGCATACAGTTCTTCATAATATTTTCCTACAATATTTTGTATTTCTGTTGTGTCAGTTGTTATTTCTCCACTCTCATTTCTAATTTTATTTATTTGAGTCCTCTCTCTCTTTTTCTTGGTGAGTCTAGTTAAAGGTTCATCAATCTTGTTTACCTTTTCAAAGAACCAGCTCCTAGTTTCATTGATCCTCTGTATTGTTTCTTTAGCATCTATGTCATTTATTTCCACTCTGATCTTTATTATTTCCTTCCTTCTACTACATTTAGGCTTTACTTGCTATTCTTTTTCTAGTTCTTTTAGATGCAGGGTTAAGTTGGTTATTTGAGCTTTTTCTAGCTTCTTAAAGTGTGCCTGTAGTGCTATGAACTTCCCTCTCAGTAGTGCTTTTGCTGTGTCCCATAAATTTTGTATGCTCATTGTCATTCGTTTCTAGGAATTTTTTTATTTCTTTTTTGATCTCATTTTTAATCCATTCGTTATTTAACAACCTGCTATTTAGTTTCCATGTGTTTGAGAATTTTTGAGCTTTTCTGTTGTGGTTCATTTCTAGTTTCATGCCGTTGTGATCGGAGAAAGTGCTTGATATGATTTCAATCTTCTTAAATTTGTGGAGAGCACTTTTGTGCCCTAACATGTGGTCTACTATAGAGAATGTACCATGAGCACTTGAAAAGAATGTATATTCTGCTGCTTTAGGGTGAAAGGTTCTGCGGATATCTATTAAATCGAGTTGATCTAGTGTGTTCAATAAGTCTGCTGATTCTTTGTTAATTTTCTTTCTTGAGGATCTATCTAGTGATGTTAGTGGAGTATTGAAATCCCCTACTATTATAGTATTGCTGTTGATCTCGCCCTTTAAATCCACCAAAGTCTGTTTTATATATTTAAGTGCTCCTATATTGGGTGCATAGATATTTATAATAGTTATATCTTCCTGTTGGATTACTCCCTTTATCATTATGTAGTGGCCTTCTTTATCTCTTACTATATCCTTTGTTTTAAAGTCCAATTTGTCTGATATAAGTATTGCTACCCCAGCTTTTTTTTCATTTCCATTTGCATGAAATGTTTTTTTCCATTTTTTCACCTTCAATATATGTGTATCTTTTGTTCTAAGGTGTGTCTCTTGTAGACAGCTTATGTACAGGTCCTGTTTTCTTATCCATGCAGCTACCCTATGTCTTTTGATTGGATCATTTAATCCATTTACATTTATGGTTATTATTGATATGTAGTTTTTTATTGCCATTTTATTCTTTAAAGCTGTAGTCCTTTTTTGCTATATTCTTTTCCCACTTTGATCTGTTTACAACAGGCCCCTTAACATTTCCTGCAGCATTGGTTTGGTTGTAATGAATTCCTTGAGTTGTTTTTTGTCTGGGAAGCTTTTTATTTCTCCTTTGATTTTAAACAATAACCTTGCTTGATAAAGTAGTCTTGGTTGTAGGTTCTTGTTCTGCATTACTTTAAATATTTCTTGCCATTCCCTTCTGGCCTCAAGTGTTTCTGTTGAGAAGTCTGATGTCATCCTCATGGGGGCTCCTTTGTAGGTGATAGCCTTTTTTTCTCTTGCAGCTTTTAATATTTCCTCTTTATCGCTTAGCTTTGGTATTTTAATTATGATGTGTTTTGGTGAAGGTTTCTTTGGGTTTCTCTTCAATGGAGTCCTCTGTGCTTCTTGAACTTGTGAGAGTTTCTCATGCATTAATTTAGGGAAGTTTTCAGCTATGATATGATTGAACAAAGTCTCTATCCCTTGTTCTTTCTCTTCTTCTTCAGGAACCCCTATGATATGGATGTTATTTCTCTTCATGTTGTCACAGAGCCCTCTAAGAGTTTCCTCAGACTTTTTGAGTCTCTTTTCTTTTTTCTTCTCTGCTTTCATGCCTTCATTCCAGTTGTCCTCCAACTCGCTAATTTGATCCTCAGCTCTATCTATCCTGTTTTTAATTCCTTCCATTGTCATCTTTATTTCTGATGTTGTATTTGTCATCTCCATCTGATTCTTTTTTTATACTTCCTATTTCTTTATTTAGGTGTTCCTAATGACCATCCATTGTTGTTCTAAGACCCCTAAGCATCCTTACAATCATTATTTTGAACTCCGCATCTGGAAGTTTGATTATTTCCATATCACTCATTTCATCTCCTTAAGGTATCTCTTGTGGTTTCATTTGGATTGCACTTTTTTGTCTTCTCATTGTGTTTGGGTGTTTTATTTGTAGAGTTGGTTGAGTCTAGGCTTAGTGTTGTCTGCCTCCAGTTTTCAGCTGTGTTATTTCTAGGTCTTCTTGGGTTGGTATCAGCTAGTATTTGTAATCCACTTTCAGATTTGGGCAGCTTTGAAGTCTTGATTTGTTTGTTTTCTTAACAGGTGGTAGTCTTGTTTATTGATCTCAGCAGGGGGCTTTCTTCAAAGTGTATCCAGGAATAGGATGGGTGTAACCTGAGACTCTGAAGGCCTCTTCAGCCAACTAATCTCTCTGGGGGCAGGGTATTTTCTTAGCTTCAGTAGGGGGAGGTGTATCTCAGATCTCCATGGAGACCTGAGTTACTGCCCCTCCTCCCCACTTCTTGTTTTCAGCTGTGTCTTGTTCGCTGATTGGAGCTGGAGAGATGTCTGGAAATCTCTGATCCGGAAGCAATTCAGTACTGTTTTGTGGAAGGTTCAGTCCCTCCCCCAGCTATGGCCGCCTCCAGCACGGATGAGTCATCTTTTTTAGGTCTTTTCCTGAATTCCTTAGCCCCTCACAGTCTGTCCCTCTCCCTGTTCTTTCCACTTGGGAGATAAGCTGGTCTTTTCAACACACCTCGCTCCCTGGTCGGCAGGCAAGTGGCTGTGAGCAGTATCCTCTGCTCTTTTCCCTTGTGTGAGATCCCCTCTGGGCTCTCAGCCCCCTCCTCCCCTCCGTTCGTGTAAGCAGAGGAGATTCAGGCACTCCCTACCAGGTTTGTTGTGGCTTCTTCTTTGCTCCTTGGTTTTTCAGAGCTGTTCTTGTAGTCCAGAGTTGGTTTTTCATGCTGATTTTTCCTAAATTGATTTGTATTCCAGTTTGGTGGTGAGAGCTGGGCGTCTGTGTGTCCACCTACTCTGTTGCCATCTTCCATACCCAATCCTGTACATTTTTAAACCTGTCAATTATAGCACCATGGACAACACAGCTAATTTGGCTTTCCTACTGCTATATTATTATACTTCTTGTTTGGCAGTAATATTTTGTCTCCCTTAATTTCTCAGTAATTACATTTTATACAACAGAAATCTGTCACTGGTTTATGCACACAATTCTCTAAGTATCAATATTATTTATAATGACCCTGTTAATTATCTGATTTATTTTATCAGAGCAAATTAAATTACCTTATTGTTTTTAAGGTAATATTTCTACTTTTTAAAAAAATTCAGGTCTTGTATTTGTCCTCCAAAGTTATAATAGTTATTCCCTGAAAAAGAGCAATGACCTCTGGGTTTTGCCAGACAAACTCTCAAGATATTTCTACATGAAGAAAATACTTTCAAACATTTGACTTCATTTTTTGTTTTCTCTTTGTTAGGGACAATGACCTGAAGTCATTGTCCATAGTTGCTTGCAAAGATGATAGGAACCCATGCTGTCTCAGCTTGAAACCTTTAATATTTCATATCTGTATTAAAAAATTAGAATAAAGCTGTTTAAAAAGATGGTGTAAGATAGAGGGAAGGGTAATGAGACTTTACAGAGCTTACTTATATACTTATATATTTTTAAATAGTTACTTGTTATGATGTTGACTTGTGGTTGGTATATTTATCTCCATACCTTCTTCGGTTTAAAGTTTATTCTAATTAAAACCCTAAGTGTTAATATTTGTAAATACTAGAAATGGTGTTTGACTTTGCAATTTTGTTTGTAATCTCATTTTCTTTGTTAATTGGTTTGCACTGTGAGCTCATTTTAAAATGCTAAGAAAAATCCTGGAGACAAATGAACATAATTAAATCAGAGCATCGGTCACTTCTTATTGCCTCTTTTGTCAATGGGCAGAGAATTTCTATAGACAGAAATGAAGTCTATTTAAAAGAAGTAATTAAAGTTCCAATTTACATTTTCAGTGAGGATGAAGCTCATTGCATTTAAGATGATCATTGTGAAACTTAATCATTATGAAATATGAAATGAGAAAAACAACACTATGAAAAGATCTGTGTAATATTGTTCTGTTTGAGAGCAACATTTAAGATTTCATGGGGGTTGCTTTTGGTATAGAAGAACAAAGTTTAAAGTTAGATAAACCCGAGTTTGAGTCCTGAATTCAACATCTACTACCTATGAGGTCTTGGTCAAGTTACAGTATTACACTTTCTAAGTTTCAGTTTCCTCATCTTTAAAATGAGTATAATAATAGCTGCTTAATAACATATTTTAAGAATTAAATAAGGTAGCATACAGTCTAGGCATTTAATAAATGCTAATTTATTTTTCCTTCTAGTCTTAGATGATTTAGGGAGAGTAATTAGAAACATACAATGACAATAGAACTCCACCTATAAAACCTTTCTCCTTGCAGGTCACTTAGATAAAGGCAGTTACACCTCATGCAGAGAGAAGTATTAACAATATTTTACTATCAATTTGGTTGGGGATTCATCATAAACCAAAGAGATTAGTCTGAATTTCAGAAGCAGAGACTTCAGGTAGGCTATGAACAAAGAATATTTTGACTATTACTGTAGAAAATCTGAGCTGATATAACACATTTTGTTTTACATTGTGGAAATATATTTATTTTGACAACTAAATCAACCCCCCTGTGGTTAATTGGGGAATTATTATTTTTTAACCTAGAATAAGAAAACATATGACACAATTGAGCACAGTAATTTATTCTTCAAATCAAAGATATAATTCTTTAAATAGTTTCATATAATTATCCCTTGAATTTAAAAAGTATTCACTTCTTGTAATAGGATGTGTAAGTCAATGATTAGAAATGAGCACGCAAACAGAATATACTGAAAAAGCCATGCTTTCCAGTTTGGGAGTGAGGAGGAGAGGAAGAAGGTGGAAGGGAGATTAGGAATTGAGAGGTAGCTAAATCCCTGGGAAGATGAAAGTAATTAAAAATATAACCTTGAAAAATTTGATGAATAATTAATGCTGAATAATCTCAACAGAAATCAAAACTGGCTACTGTACTTAGATGGGGAAAGAGGCCCACGGGTAAAAGGTAGAGCGTGTCTATCCATTCACCTGTCAACCAATATGTGAGTGGCTATAATGTAACAGAGCTAAAATTGAAGACTATGTGGGGGGTCTGAATAAAATCTCATTTTTCATAGAAAGAAATAGGGGTAATTTAAATTCAAATACTTTCTTCGGTTTACAAATGAAAGCCATATGGCTGCATTGAAAATGACCATTCTAATTATTATAAAAATTACTGCTTAAAAATTATTTTTGGCAAATAACAATTGTATATATATATTTAAGGTGCACAACATGTTTCAACATTATGACATGATTGCTACAACTTCAACTAATTGTGAGCAGGTGCATGTGCATGTGTGCGGTGAGAACACTTGAGACCTACTGTCTTAGGAAATGTCAAGTAGATACTACAGTATAATTAGCTACAGTCACCACACTGTACATTAGGTCTCCAGAACTTGAGTAACTTCTTGTCACTGAAAGTTTGTTCCCTTTGATCAGTATCTCCCCTTTTCCCTCCCCCTCCAGCCTCTGGTAACCAGAGTTCCACTCTCTGTTACAATAAGTGACGAGAGTCTCCATCATTGACATACCTGGGATTATGGGATTTTGTTTAAATTACTCTGGGAATGGCATTTAATGCCCTAAGTCATGCTGCACAGAGCTTGACTTCAGCATTCACCTTTTTAAAAGAACGACAAGAGCACCAGTGTGGCCTCATCTCTAAGGCAAACAGGAATGTGGAATGGCAAGCATGAGGTATACATTTATAAATGCATAATAAAACAGCATTTTTGTTTCTGTGCCTAGGTTTGGTTTTTAAAAGACGTTTACCAGCTCAATTTTTATCCCTCCATTCCAACCAGGCAAAGAAGGAGGGAAGGGAGACTAAAATATTCTAACTTGTGAACGCAATGCAGAGAGTGAGGGATCTAGGCTGTGACCAGAGTGTTGATAGGAACCTAGTGGCCTTGTGGGCTCTGCCCCTGAGCTGCCCTTCAAGCTTCCTGCACTCTCTGGGAGTCTGGCCTGCTGGGGGACCATCTGCAGTTCTCATCAAGACAGTAAGTATTTCAAGATCAAGAATTTGAGGACAGAGGTGAAGTTTTTTTCCCCAAATCTCTAAATCATTTATTATTTCTCCTACAGGGGGAAGATGTATTCTTCGGAAAGAGGCACGAAACACAACATTTGACTCTTGATTTATTTTTACCAGTAGATCTACATCAGCTTTTAAAAATAGAGAGCAAATTATTATGTCTGAGCAACTTCAGAGCCTTCCTACCATTCCAATTTGCAACCATGGTGCCTCCATGGAGGATCCTGGGGTTGTGAGTGAGTGGGCGTGAGGAGGAGAAGGGGAGGAGGGCAGGCAAGCTGCCAGGAGCCTGACAGTCTGCAGTCACAACGGAAGAGCTACTTACCGCCTGTCCTCGGCTGAACTGCAGCGGGCAACTCTTGGAAAGAAAACCAAGAAATTCATTCTTGAGGTAGGAAGGAAAAGATTTTATACATTCCTTGGACTAGAATCTCTAAAGAATATTTTCATAAAGCTTTTTGCAGATCCAGACCCTCTGTAAAAAGGTGATTTGGAGAGAGTGATACGGAGAAAATAAAAAATTACAAGCATTTCAAGATAGATGACTTTTTTTTCTTACTTTGATCTTATTTTAAGATGAGTAGAGAATAGCTTAAGAACCATCCTGAAAAAGTCAGTTCAAGACAGATAATCCCTGGTGAGAACTAAATTATGCAGCACTTTAATATTTTTTTTAAAAAGAGGCTTTGTATTTTAGAGCAGTTTTAGGTTCACAGCAAAATGGAGCAGAAGCTACAGTGATTGCCCATATACCTTCCACACTCACACATGCATAGGCGCTCCCATTGTCAACATCCTCCACCAGAGCGCTACCTATGTTACAGCTGATAAACCATGGTACATTATAATCACCCAAATTCCATAATTACATTAGGATTCGCTCTTGGTGTGCATTCCGTGGGTTTGCACAAATGTGTAATGTATCATACAGTGTATTTCCATTTCTCTAAAAAGCCTCTATAGTCTGTCTTTTCATTGCTCCCTCCCCACAACCTCTGCCAGCTACTGATCTTTCTACTGTCTCTACAGTTTTGCCTTTGCCAGCATGTCATATAAGTGGAATCATACACTATGTATCCTTTTAAGACAGCTTGTTTTACTTAGTTATATGCATTTAAGTTTTCTTTATGTCTTTTCATAGCTTGATAGCTCATTTCTTTTTAGTGCTGAATCATAATACTCCATTGCCTGAATGCATCACAGTTTATTCCATTCATCCACTGAAGGACATCTTGGTTGCTTCCAAGTTTTTGCAAATATAAATAAAACTGCTATAAACATTCATATGCAGATTTTTTGTGTGGACATAAATTTGCAACTCCTTTGGGTAAATACCAAGGAGTGTGATTGCTGGATCACATGGTGAGAGCATCTCTACTT
Source organism: Saccopteryx leptura (assembly GCF_036850995.1). Taxonomy (NCBI): domain Eukaryota; kingdom Metazoa; phylum Chordata; class Mammalia; order Chiroptera; family Emballonuridae; genus Saccopteryx; species Saccopteryx leptura. The sequence continues at coordinate 138,923,499 of NC_089504.1, forward strand.
TAATTTTCATAACATTACTGACCATTCACTTCATCTTTATATAGATAAACTTGTATTATATTTTCAAAGGTCCAGAAAATTCATGCACTTTGTTTTTCTTTATGCACATTTATTTCTGAATTCTTTGTTCTATGAAATGAAGTTAAAAAAATCTCTGAACTAAATCATACTGTTAAGAACTTGGAATGACTTTTTTTGACTCCCTGTACTAAACTCTGCTTTGATGCTCAGAGTTTAATTTCCTTTGAAGAATGCTCCTCAGATGTCAGTGGTTTTCCTGAGTTTCTGGTATGTGAAACTTATTTTCTCATTGAACATTAAGGCGTGGTATCTGGGCTTACTGTCAAGAATTACAGATAACCAAATAATCCGCAAATACAGTGATTTACACATACATAATAAATCAAACCTGACTTAAGAACTGTATTTCTTAGCACTAAAATGGTTTTTCAAACTCAGTGGTTTGAAATCCCTTCCTTTCCCTTCCCCTCTCTCCCCTCCCTCCCTCCCTCTCTCCCTCCCTCCCTCCTTCCCTCCCTCTTTTACTCCCTTCCTTCCTTCCTTCCTTCCTTCCTTCCTTCCTTCCTTCCTTCCTTCCTTCCTTCCTTCCTTCCTTCCTTCCTTCCTTCCTTCCTTCCTCTTTCCTACCACCTTCTCCCCTCCCTCCCTTGTTCCTTATCTCTCTTTCTCCTTTTCCTTTTATCTTCCTTTCATCTATTTTCTTTCCTTCCTCGCTTCCTCCCATTCATCCTTCATTATTCATGCATATATTTAGCAGTTACTAAAAGCCAGACTGATAGTAGCTAGAGAGAGTGAAAGATAAGCCGTATGAAAATGTAACTAGTATAGCAAGCTTTACCAGATAAGGTAAAGGGTGAAGCCCACAGACTAATCTAGTGACTCTGAAAACATGTTGGTGGGGATATAGCTCCATAAACTGTGCCTGCAAACATTCATGGTTTGAAAATAGAGAATATGTTCTTTATGGTTTTTCTTAGCAGAATGGTACATCAATGAATATTATGACTGGAACACAATTCCAGCTGTTAAATAAAAGGTGACACTTCTTCCCTCCTCCCTTTCCAGCCACCCCCCTCAACTAACCCCAGATTTGTTCATTACCACTGACTTTGAGAGATTTTTGTCTTAGTTGTTGATGTGGTTGCAGGTGGGGGCCACGATCCCCTCCTCTCTTAACTGGACAAAGGGACATTGACAAACTGGATGTTCCAGGTCACTACCCCCGGGCATCCTGGTAACTAACCCAGGTATGGAAGGTCCCCTAGCTTACTTATGGTTAATCTTACATAAATTCCCTAACAACTACCAGCCCCCACCCTCAAATCCCCTATTTAACTCTACACGTTAAAGAACTGGTTGCTGACCTCCGCCTTAGGAGTCAGCCTGGCAGATGACCCCCTAAATAAATCTTTCTTAACCTGAACTTGAGTGCCCTCTTTCAGTTGACCTTACAGTTGTGATCCTTTAAAAGCTGACCCTATAAAAAAGAGTCGGGTGTAGGTAGTTTATCTGGGTAAATCCCAGGATACACAAGTGCAGGAGTTGAGGGAGGAAGGCCCTGGAGGGTTGCCCCTGTAGGCAGCAAGGGTTCAGTCTGGCTGGGGATGCTCTTAGGAATTTAGCATTATTCCCTGCAGACAAAGAAATTGGGGTATTCCTTTCCTTCTCTTATTTTTTAAAAAATTTATTCATTTTAGAGAGGAGAGAGAGAGAGAAAGAGAGAGGGAGAGGAGCAGGAAGCATCAATTCCTATATGTGCCTTGACCAGGCAAGACGAGGATTTCGAACCGTCGACCTCAGCGCTCCAGGTCAATGCTTTATCCTCTGTGCTACCACAGCTCAGGCTCCCTCTCTTATTGTTGAGGGTTGCTCTTTGTGTTGAATCCTCAGCATTTCCTGAATGCCCACAAGTAGGGATAAAAAAAAGCCTTGCTTATTATACTAGTTTTGTCCCATAACAGTGAAAGTGTGGAAATATAACACACACTTGAAGCAGAAAAACGCTGAGATTTCTGCATGGCCATCCGTGCAAACAGGTGGCATGAGCTGTCTCCCACAGGAAAGAGAGTGCCTGCTGGTGGATAAACAGAAAAGAAAACATGTTGGAATTGGAAAGTTGTCAGTAGACCCAGAAACTGCCCTTGAGAGCTACAGGAACCCACTGGGGGGGGAGCTGAGGGAACATGGAAGAGAGTGGGGTAAACTGTATTGAGGAGCCACTGAGCCGCTTCACCCGCAGGTGTTGTAAAGTACCAAAAACTACAGAATTAATATTAATATTTTAAGAGGCTTGGAGAACATTTTATTAATTTGGGTTAAGGTGTGCAGAGAAATTGTGAGAATAGTCTCTGTACTATGTGATTGGCATAACCAGGATGGCCCTTGGCATTGTATTGTAAATGCAAAGGGGAGGAAAACATGGATCCCCAGACATTCCACCACACTTGTGGGGAAAGGGGTGAATGGCTAGCCAGGTGCAGGAAGAGAAAAGCCAAAATAAACCTTTTCTTATAACTATGAGCCATTTGCGGGCATTTGTCCCCACGGAAACTACCTCTCCTATGTAAATGCATGTGGTTAATACATGTGACTCTGGACAGAGAGATGGCGGATGAACACTAGATAATATAGGAATGCCTTTTAATATGTAAAGATATCTTTCTACCAATGTGTTAATTTGTAAATTTTGTTTTCTCCAAAAGGATGTATGGCTTGTAAATTGAACATGGTCCTATCATGTTAAAGGACATATGACTTTAACCAATAGTGGTAAAGGGCTCCTAATTACAATTTTTGCTTCTGTACTTCCCACTTACAATACTATAAAAACTAGGTAAAACAAAGGGCCAGCGTGCTCTCTCTCAGACCTCTGTGGGAATTGCTGCTGCTTGGCCAAGCTAGACAATAAAGCTTTGGTGTGTAATTGATGGATCTTGCTCGTGTCTTCAATGTTTCGGGTCCCTCTGGATTGGGTTTAACAGTATGGGTTTTAAAATATTTCAATTTTTTAGTTGGTGGAACTTGAACTCAGTTAGGATGGATGCTTCAAAGCCCCCTCAGTGGATGCTTTTTGCTGGCACTACGTTTACACATGCTAGAGGGTGAAATACGTCTTCACACACTGGGGCAGTTGTGAAGAGACTATAAAAGGTCCACAGTGTGTGCAGTAAGGGGAGGGGCAGGTCTTTATCTCCCAAGTTTATTGCCCTCAGTGCAATCCGCTAGTGTATCTCTCCTCTAGTAATCTCCGAGAAGCATACTGCAAAGATCAGGGAAACTATTCTCTGTCAAACTAATTGGAGATTCCTACAGATATTTCTTAACTTACTAAGAACTGAATAAAATGTAATGATCTTAGAATAATAATTACTTAGCAATTTCAGAAAGTTGGAAGTTACTTGTTGATATAAGCTTGTTAAAATCTACAAATCATATGATGTATATGTACATATATATCAATCTCACTCAGTGGAGCAGTTTTTTAATGAATCTTTTAGCAGAAAAGCAGTCACATTTCAGGATGGACATTTGAAATGAGGTGGTTGAAGCTATTATTTCTATCTGAATGGCAAAAAGCTGTCAACAGTTCACCCAACAAACCAAATTAGCAAGACAAAGTGTACTTTATAGGCAAAAAGACAATGCCTGAATGTAGGCTACTGTTCTGTAATTAGTGCAGCAAGGACTGAAATGATGATTTTATTATAATGAGGAATAATATAAACACCACCAAATCCCAAGGTCTTCATTACTTGGAGAATCTTCTTTTTAAGGAGGATGATTTTATGTATAATACCCAAAATTGGACATTTAACCATAAATGTGGGTATTTTCAACTCTTTGCTGTCTTCTGTATCTTCTCTTATGCACAGGCAGAAATTACATCAGTAGCTTTTCAAGACTAACTACTCAAAAGACTTCTTCAGTATTTAATTTATGTATAATATGTGGCACAGTCCATAACTGGGGAAATTTATATGGAAGATCTGACAAGTTTTTCCTGAAATAGAATAAGGAGGAGGAATATTTGATATTCACATGTGAGATAGTTCATTCTTTTTATGCTTATTTAATGGCTATTATGGGCATTGTTAAAAATGCAAAAGTAACAGAACATAGTACTACTTGTTTTTGAAGAACTCATAGTCCCTCAGGGGAGACATATGGAATCTTTTTGCATTATATGTGTTGTTGCTTGGTGACAAAGATGCATTTAAGGTTAGATCCCAACAGAGCGAGCCTTTATAAACAGTCTCCTGGATTAAGATTTTAACTGTCTTTCCAGAAACTTTTAAAGCAAAAAGACTATTTCTACCAAGTTTTATTTCTCATCTTTAAAATGAGTGATTGTGTTGTAAGGTACAAAAGGCTACAGAATTAATATTAATATTTGAGGAAGCTTAAAGAACATTTTATTAATTTGGGCTATGCATACAGAGAGATTTTGTAAATGATCTCTGTACTTGTATAATTAGCATAAAACCAAAATGGCCAATGACATTATGTTGTAAATGCAGAAAGAGAAAGGAGACTTGGATTCTCTGACCTTCCCCTATACCTATGGGGAAATGGGTGAATAGTTAGCCAGGTATAGGGAGAGAAAAGATTAAATTAAACCTTTTCTTATACTAATGGACCATTTACAGTCATTTGTTCCCATGGAAACTACCTCTCCCCTCCTGAAAGCATGTAGTTAATGTATGTATCTCTAAACAAAGGAATAGCAAATGAACACTAGAAAATTATAGGAATGTCTTTTAGTATGTAAAGTAACATTTTTACCATTATTTTGCCTTGTAAGTTTTTTTTTTAATTTTATTTTTCTGAAGTTGGAAACGGGGAAGCAGTCAGACAGACTCCTGCATGCGCCCGACAGAGATCCACCCGGCATGCCAACCAGGGGGCGATGCTCTGCCCATCTGGGGCATCGCTCTGCTGCAATCAGAGCCATTCTAGCACCTGATGCAGAGGCCACAGAGCCATCCTCAGCACCCGGACAAACTTTGCTCCAATGGAGCCTTGGCTGCGGGAGGGGAAGAGAGAGACAGAGAGGAAGGAGAGGTTTTGTAAATGATCTCTGTACTTGTATAAGAGGGGTGGAGAAGCAGATGGGCGCTTCTCCTGTGTGCCCTGGCCGGGAATCAAACCTGGGACTCCCTCACGCCAGGCCGATGCTCTACCACTGAGCCAACTGGCCAGGGCCTGTCTTGTAAATTTTAATGTAGAAACGTTTTTTATGAATCTTATAGACAGATGATATAAACTTGCTAATGAATTGTGTCCCGTCCCCCCTTCCCTTCATCCTTTCCCCAAACCTATATAGGAGAAAACAAAAGGTATAGGCTTACATCGTGATGTCAGGTTATTTCCCTGCCCATGTATAATTAATGGTATATAACCAACCCCTACAATATTAATGAGACACACGATTTGGGACTTTGGAACTGCCCCATGTAAGATATATGTGGCCGGCATATTTAATAAATTTCCTCCTTTAATAAAACTTTTCAAAAACTTATTTGGACTACGTGCCTCTATGAAAACCTGCGGAATTGTGGATTGGGTACTTTACAACAATTGGACTGGTTATAATTTAAATTCTCATGTAACTTTAATTCTACATTTAATGTAATACAGCTACATTATAAAAAGTACATTGTAAAAAGTATAAATGGTTAGGGAGCAGGGCTGGGGAGAGTGGAACATCATCATAAAGGAAAGAAAATGTGGCCCCCAACCCGAAGCTCTTTTGTAACCTGGTCCATACTGTGTCCAGTAGGGCACACTCACTCAGGCCTGATGGGAATCCTCTATGACTGAGTTCACAGTCTCGAAGTTTCACCTCCTCATCCTTTGAATCATTCATCAGATAGAAACAACTTGCATTTTTATGTTTTAATTTATACCCATTTTATAAATTTGCATTATCTGAAAAGTTATTCAATTGTGTATTGAGATCTGGGAAAAATGGAGGCAGTAGCTTTCACTTTATATTTGTCAGATGTAGTGTATTCCTGTCACGTATATGATTAAATAACACGGGCAATTTTGCTTTGGATGTAATCAAGACAACATAAAACTGCTCAGCAGTGGAATGCTGGAAGAACCAGCTGTGGCAGACCCCTAGGACAGATGAATGTTTTATTTCGTCATGTTTAATATGCAACCTCACTGTGATTTTTATTAGATTAGGCTTTTTTCTTTTTCTTTTTTTTTTTTTTAAATTTTTTTAATTTTATTTTTTTTTCTCTTTGTGAAAAACTTTAATATCTGAACTATTCTAATCCCATTGATCCCTCCTTCACTAATTTCTTTCTATTTTTTTTAATTATAATTTTATTTTTTTAATGGGGCAACATCAATAAATCAGGTTACATATATTCAAAGATCAACAAGTCCAGGTTATCTTGTCTTTCAATTATGTTGCATACCCATCACCCAAAGTCAGATTGTCCTCTGTCACCTTCTATCTAGTTTTCTTTGTGCCCCTCCCCCTCCCCCTTTTCCTATCCCTTTCCCCCGTCCCCCCATAACCACCACACTCTTATCAATGTCTCTTAGTTTCACTTTTATGTCCCACCTACGTATGGAATAATGCAGTTCCTGGTTTTTTCTGATTTACTTATTTCACTTCGTATAATGTTATCAAGATCCCACCATTTTGCTGTAAATGATCTGATGTCATCATTTCTTATGGCTGAGTAGTATTCCATAGTGTATATGTGCCACATCTTCTTTATCCAGTCGTCTATTGACGGGCTTTTTGGTTGTTTCCATTCCTGGCCACTGTGAACAATGCTGCAATAAACATGGGGTTGCATGTGTCTTTACGTATCAATGTTTCTGAGTTTTTGGGGTATATACCCAGTAGAAGGATTGCTGGGTCATAAGGTAGTTCTATTTTCAGTTTTTTGAGGAACCACCATACTTTCTTCCATAATGGTTGTACTACTTTACATTCCCACCAACAGTGTATGAGGGTTCCTTTTTCTCCACAGCCTCTCCAACATTTGCTATTACCTGTCTTGTTAATAATAGCTAATCTAACAGGTGTGAGGTGGTATCTCATTGCAGTTTTGATTTGGATTTCTCTAATAACTAAAGAAGATGAGCATCTTTTCATATATCTGTTGGCCATTTGTACTTCCTCCTGGGAGAAGTGTCTGTTCATGTCCTCTTCCCATTTTTTATTGGATTGTTTGTTTGTTTGTTGTTGAGTTTTATGAGTTCTTTGTATATTTTGGATATTAGGCCCTTATCTGAGCTGTTGTTTGAAAATATCATTTCCCATTTAGTTGGGTTTCTGTTTATTTTGTTATCAGTTTCTCTTGCTGAGCAAAAACTTCTTAGTCTGATGTAGTCCCATTCATTAATTTTTGCCTTCACTTCTCTTGCCTGTGGAGTCAAATTCATAAAATGCTCTTTAAAACCCAGGTCCATGAGTTTAGTATCTATGTCTTCTTCTATGTACTTTATTGTTTCAGATCTTATGTTTAGATCTTTGATCCATTTTGAGTTAATTTTAGTACAGGGGGACAAACTGTAGTCCAGTTTCATTCTTTTGCATGTGGCTTTCCAGTTTTCCCAGCACCATTTATTGAAGAGGCTTTCTTTTTTCCATTGTATGTTCTTGGCCCCTTTATCAAAAATTATTTGACTATATATATGTGGTTTTATTTCTGGACTTTCTATTCTGTTCCATTGGTCTGAGTGTCTATTTTTCTGCCAATACCATGCTGTTTTGATTGTCGTGGCCCTATAATAGAGTTTGAAGTCAGGTATTGTAATGCCCCCAGCTTCATTCTTTTTCTTTAGGATTGCTTTGGCTATTCGGGGTTTTTTATAGTTCCATATAAATCTGATGATTTTTTGCTCTATTTCTTTAAAAAATGTCATTAGAAGTTTGATGGGAATTGCATTAAATTTGTATATTGCTTTGGGTAATATAGCCATCTTGATTATATTTATTCTTCCTAACCAAGAACAAGGAATATTCTTCCATCTCATTATATCTTTCTCAATTTCTCTTAACAATGGTTTATAGTTTTCATTATATAAGTCCTTTACATTCTTTGTTATGTTTATTTCTAAGTATTTTATTTTTTTTTTGTTGCAATTGTGAAGGGGATTATTCTTTTGAGTTCATTCTCAGTTGTTTCATTGTTGGCATATAGAAAGGCTATTGACTTCTGTATGTTAATTTTGTATCCTGCGACCTTACTGTATTGGCTTATTGTTTCTAGTAGTCTTTTTGTGGAATCTTTGGGGTTTTCGATGTATAGGATCATATCATCTGCAAAAAGTGATACCTTTACTTCTTCTTTTCCGATATGGATGCCTTTTATTTCTTTGTCTTGTCTGATTGCTCTGGCTAGAACATCTAGTACCACATTAAATAAGAGTGGAGAGAGTGGACAACCCTGTCTTGTTCCTGATTTAAGGGGGAAAGCCTTCAGTTTAGTGCCATTTAATATGATGTTAGCTGATGGTTTATCATATATGGCCTTTATCATGTTGAGATATTTTCCTTCTATACCCATTTTGTTGAGAGTCTTAAACATAAAATTGTGTTGTATTTTATCAAAAGCCTTTTCTGCGTCTATTGATAAGATCATGTGGTTTTTGTTCTTTGTTTTGTTGATATGGTGTATTACGTTAACCGTTTTACGTATGTTGAACCATCCTTGAGATTCTGGGATGAATCCCACTTGATCATAATGTATTATTTTTTTAATATGTTGTTGTATTCGATTTGCTAGTATTTTGTTTAGTATTTTAGCATCTGTATTCATTAGAGATATTGGTCTGTAGTTTTCTTTTTTTGTGCCATCCTTGCCTGGTTTTGGTATGAGGGTTATGTTGGCCTCATAAAATGTGTTTGGAAGTATTGCTTCTTCTTCAATTTTTTGGAAGATTTTCAGTAGAATAGGAACCAAGTCTTCTTTGAATGTTTGATAAAATTCACTGGTATAGCCGTCAGGGCCTGGACTTTTATTTTTGGGGAGGTTTTTAATGGTTTTTTCTATTTCTTCTCTACTAATAGGTCTGCTTAGGCTTTCTGCTTCTTCTTGACTCAGTCTAGGAAGGTTGTATTGTTCCAGGAATTTATCCATTTCTTCTAGATTGTTGAATTTAGTGGCATAAAGTTTTTCATAGTATTCTACAATAATTCTTTGCATATCTACGGTGTCCGTGGTGATTTCTCCTCTTTCATTTTGGATTTTGTTTATATGAGTTCTTTCTCTTTTTTCCTTGGTAAGTCTTGCCAAGGGTTTGTCAATTTTATTGATCTTTTCAAAGAACCAGCTCCTTGTTCTATTAATTTTTTCTATAGTTTTACTGTTCTCTATATCATTTATTTCTGCTCTGATTTTTATTATCTCCTTTCTTCGGCTGGTTTTGGGTTGTCTTTGTTCTTCTTTTTCTAGTTCCTTAAGGTGTGAAGTTAAGTGGTTCACTTGGGTTCTCTCTTGTTTGTTCATATAAGCCTGAAGTGATATGAACTTCCCTCTTATCACTGCTTTTGCTGCATCCCATAGATTCTGATATGTCGTATTGTCATTTTCATTAGTCTGTATATATTTTTTGATCTCTGCACTTATTTCTTCTTTGACCCATTCATTTTTTAAAAGTATGTTGTTTAGTTTCCACATTTTTGTGGGATTTTTTTCCTCCTTTTTGCAGTTGAATTCTAGTTTCAAGGCTTTATGATCAGAAAATATGCTTGGTACAACTTCGATTTTTCTGAATTTGCTGATGTTGTTTTTGTGGCCCAACATATGGTCAATTCTTGAGAATGATCCATGTACACTGGAGAAAAATGTATACTCAGTCACTTTAGGATGAAATGTCCTGTAGATGTCTATCATATCCAGGTGCTCTAGTGTTTTGTTTAAGGCCACTATATCTTTGTTGATTCTCTGTTTGGATGACTGATCTAGAGCCGTCAGCGGTGTATTGAGGTCTCCAAGTATGTTTGTATTTTTGTCAGTTTTTGTTTTAAGGTCAATAAGTAGCTGTCTTATATATTTTGGTGCTCCTTGGTTTGGTGCATATATATTAAGAATTGTTATGTCTTCTTGATTCAGTGTCCCCTTAGCCATTATGAAATGGCCATTTTTGTCTCTGAGTACTTTTCCTGTCTTGGAGTCAGCATTATCAGATATGAGTATTGCTACGCCTGCTTTTTTTCGGATGTTATTTGCTTGGAGTATTGTTTTCCAGCCTTTCACTTTGAATTTGTTTTTATCCTTGTTACTTAGATGAGTTTCCTGTAGGCAGCATACAGTTGGATTTTCTTTTTTAATCCATTCTGCTACTCTGTGCCTTTTTATTGGTGAGTTTAATCCGTTTACATTTAGTGTAATTATTGACACTTGTGAGTTCCCTATTGCCTTTTTATAGATTGCTTTCTGTTAGTTTTGTGTCTTGTTTGATCCTTCTCTTTCGTTTTTCTATCTTTTGTTTTTATTTGGTTGTATTCCATACATCTTTCCACTGTTGCTATCTTTTTTATCTCATGTGCTTCTGTGGTGGTTTTTTCAATAGTGGTTACCTTTAGGTAATGAAAAGTGTTCCTACCCTGTTCATTGTAGCGTACTATTTGTGAGTACTTTTGCACTCCATTGTCCTTTGCTACTGTTAATCTCCATCCTCTCCCCCCTTTCTTTTTGTTGTTGTCACAGTTTAAATTTGGTTTTATTGTGTTCTTCTTGGAGCTTTTACTTGTAGCTTTATTTTTTTTTGTTCTTTGTATCTGATTGGAGAACCCCCTTAAGTAATTCTTGGAGTGGGGGTTTTCTGATGACAAATTCCCTCATCTTTTCTGTATCTGTGAATGTTTTTATTTCTCCTTCATATTTGAAGGATAGCTTTGATGGGTATAGTATTTGTGGCTGAAAGTTCCTCTCTTTCAGGACTTTAAATATTGGGGTCCACTCTTTTCTAGTTTGTAGAATTTCTGCTGAGAAATCTGATGATAATCTCATGGGCCTTCCTTTATAGGTTGTATTTTTCTTTTCCCTGGCTGCCTTGAGAATTTTTTCTTTGCCGTTAGTTTGTGCCAATTTCATTATGATGTGCCTTGGAGTAGGTTTGTTGGGGCTAAGAAAACTCGGAGTTCTGTTTGCTTCATGAATTTGAGGCTTTAGTTCTTTCCACAGGCTTGGGAAGTTCTCATCTATTATTTGTTTGAGTATGTTCTCCATTCTATTTTCTCTCTCTTCTCCCTCTGATATACCTATTATTCTTATGTTATTCTTTCTGATGGAATCAGATAATTCTTGTAGGGCTATCTCATTTTTTTTAATTTTTGAGTCTCTTTCTTCCTCTCTCTGTTGTGCCTCAAGTTGCTTGTCTCTATTTCATTAATTCTCTCCTCTATCTGGCCTGTTCTACTAGCCAAGCTTGTTACCTCGTTTTTCAGCTCGTGAATTGAGTTTTTCATCTCTGTTTGATTTGTTTTTATAGTTTCAATTTCCTTGGACATATATTCTTTGTGTTCATTGAGTTGTTTTCTGAGCTCCCTAAATTGCCTTTCTGTGTTTTCTTGTATGTCTCTGAGTATTTTTAGGATTTCTATCTTGAATTCTCTGTCATTTAACTTCAAGGTTTCCAATATATTAAATTTTTTCTCCAGAGATTTTTCCTCATCTATCTGTGTTACCTCTCTTTCTTTTGTATCCATGATATTTGATTTTCTCTTCCTTAATGGCATCTGAGGGTGGTTTTGTTGATAGTACTAATGAGATTTAATAAAAAATAAAAAGTTAAAAAAATAAAAAATCGAAAAAAGTTGTGTTTTTTTTTTAAAAAATTAATAATGAAATAAAGAAAAATAAAATAAAATAAAAATTAAAAAAGAGGAAATTATTCCCCCCCTCCTTTTTTTTCTCTCCTCTCCTCTCCCCTCTTTCTTGAGAAAATCTTGTGGTGAACTGTAAATTATATTGTATTTAATAGAACAAACAATGCCTGTAATGGAGGGCCTGAATTGGGGAAAAGTAATAAAGGGGCAAGAAAAAAAAAAAAAAAAAAAAAAAAGGGAGGTATGGACCCACAAAAAGTAAATAATGAAAAAATTTGGATCAAGAATAAAATGATTTGCGTTTAGGTGTTGGTTGACTAAGAGTTATGATGAGAGGAGTAAGAGGGAAACAGGAAAATGGGGGGACAAATTAAAAAATTACTATTGTATTTAGTGGAACAAGAGCTTGATAAAATGGAGAGCCAGGGATGGGAGCACTGCTAGTGAGTTAAAAAGGTGAAGTAAAAACCCCCCAAAATGCCACAAACATAAGTTTGAGTCCTAGATAAAATAATTTGTTTGTTTTTGAGGTTTTAATGAGAGGAGACGTAAAGGAGAAAGGAAGAAACTAATATAGAGGGAGAAAAGAAAGAGAGAGAGAGAGAAAAAAAGAGGGAACCACTAAAAGAAGAAAAAAGAGGAGAGAGAGAGAGAGAGAGTTAAGGTTTTTGGAGTGCAACCCTCATAAAGAGAAAGGAAGAGGAAAGAAAAGATAATGGGAGATGTAACACTTATGGGTAGTGTAGTTCAAGGAGAGGAGAGAGTAAGACCGGTAGAGAGTTAAACGACCAAATTGGAGGAGGAAAAAAAAAAATCAAGGATGAAGATAAGAGAAACAAACGAACAAATATAATAAAATGGGATAGGTTATAAAGTCTGTGGATTATTCTGATTTTGAGAGGTTATCTTCTTTCTTTTTCTTTTCTCTCCCTCTTCCTGGTCCGTGACTCTGTACCCCGGGTTCTGCCCCTTTGGCACGCTCAGGTAGAGGTTCGCAGTTAATAAGTCTCTATGGCGATGTCATGTATTGTGCTTCAGTCTCCTTGGCAGTTGAGGCTCATTAGCATTTATAGGCTCCGACAGTGAGAGAGTCCGTGTTCCTGGAGCCTCTCTCCTAGTCTTTCCTTCCTCAATTAGTAGCCTGAGAATCCAGCTATGGGGTTGCTGCTGCCTCTGCCTGGATAGTAAGAGACTCAAAGAGCTGGCAACTCCCCATTCTATTTCCAGTCAGCACAAGGCTCTGGGTAAGGCTCAGTCAGTCAGAGCCACTAGCATAATCAGCCGAGGCTTCCGCCCACTCAAAGACCTCTGGCTCTGCCACTCTGTCCGGTAACACGGGCGGGCACCCACTCCTGGGGCGCTTGGAGGAAACTCTCGTTCACTATCTGCACGCGCAGACCAGGATGTTAGACCAGAAGTCTCGCCCTCTGAGTGAAACCCCCCGCCCGCACTGAAAAGTTCCAGTGTTGGAATTAGCTCTCACTCCGTCCCGTGTGCGGCTTTTTCAAGGTGCTGGGGTGGCCTGTGACTCCGTCCTCGGCCCACACAAAGGCCCCCGACTCTGCCCCTCCGTGGGAGAACACAGGCTCCCACTCCCGAGGTGCTGGGAGGAGTCTCCTGCCCACTCTCCGTGTGCGCAAACCAGGATGTGAGGCCGGAGTCTTGCCCTCTGAGTGAAACCTCCCGCCCGCACTGAAAAGTTCCAGTGTTGGAATTAGCTCTCACTCCCTCCCCGTGTGCAGCTCTCCCAGGGTGCTGGGGCAGCCCGGAGGCTTTCGTCCCACACAAAGGCCTCTGACTCTGCCTCTCTGTGGAGTAACATGGGCACACCCTCCCGGGGCTTTGGAAGGAATCTCTCGTCCACTATGCGCCGGCCAGGGGATCAGGTAAAATGGCTGCCCCTCTTGTCTTTCTTTGTCTGGGTTTGGCGTGAGTGTTAGTTGTATTGCCCGGGTTGTCACAGGAACAGTTTTTCCTCGACTTGGATCTCCGTGCCATAGCCTGGTTCGGCCGTTTGTGCCGCGGCCTGGATCTATTCACCCCCTTTGCCCGCCTTAGTTTCTATATTCTCAGTTTCCAGTGAAAATCGCCCTGTTTAGGTTAGTGAGGAAGGCAGAGCATTTCTTACTCCCTATTTCCTTCGGGGTTTGGTTATATATTTAGCCAATTTTTCACTCGATCACACCTTTGGGTGTTTTCCGAAACATCTGGAGGCTCCAAGGATAGGTTTTTCTGTTTCTGGTTGAAGATCTTGTTGAGGTTTGGGGGAGATTTATCGGTATCGTTTCCTACCCCGCCATTACTCTGATGTCATCTCTTTTTCTTTTTTAAAATTTGACTACTTTTCCTATGGCTCCTTTGTGAGGGCAACATTACAGGGGCTGTAAAAATAGCATACTCAATGAAGAGAAACTTCAAGACATCACAATGGGATGGTGATTTTGCTACAAAAATCTTCTCTGAGCCAGATATGTTTATGACTAACTTCATTCAGATTTGCTCATTTACTATTGGCACTATTTTAAGTCAAAAGAGTTCTCTCTTTCAAAGTATATTCTTGATTTATAAGATGCTTAAGAGATGGAAGTGAGGTGGAGGACAAAGCATATGGAATATTCCATTGTAATTGTCTGTCCTCTGACGTGGAATGGGCAGTGGACAGTGCACGCCCAGACTGGTGTTTGTGTAGGAAGCTAGTGGACACCATCTTGGACAACTACTCAGATTCTGTAGCCATTATAGTTTCTGAAAGGATGCTTAAGTAAGGGCGTAGGGATGGAGAAGGACACTGGGGGGTGAGGGTGTTCTTTCTGCATTTTTGCATTCAGGTACCCAGACAATCCCCTGAGACTGATAAATTTATCTAATTCCTTCTGTGTGTAAAAGCACTGTTCCACACACCTCCTTGCTATCTCATTTAAACCTTCCAATTGGCCTTTGATGTAACTGCTCTTTCTGTAAACAGCTGACCCAAGTGTTAGCTGTCTGAGGACCCAGATAAAGTCCTGTTAACACTCACACCCAAACTGCAATGGCTTTCAGCCCTGTCTGTGTGAGAGCCATACTTCCAGTCACCCCACCCCCTCCATGGGTGTCTCATGTGGGTCCGAGAGCAAGGCTACTTCTTTCTGTTCCTCCACTCTGACTGATGTGGTCAGCACCACCTCTCCTGGGAACACTCTCAGCAGAGCTGCCCTGGGTGGGCAGCTGTCCCTGGATCCCTCAACACTGAGTCTAACATCAGGGGCTACTGGAAAGGGCTTCAGCACAAAGGGTGGCTTTATCTCCATTTCTGCACAGCACCTTTCCACCTGGTACAAGCTGCATTGCTTGTACCATTGTTGTACCCCCTACACACCCCCCAACACCCCTAGCTCCACCAGTTATTACTCTTCAAATTCTATTCCTAATTCCTTCTTCCACTGGGGGCTCAAAACTAATTCTGGGAGAGGGAGAAGGAGAGGGACTAAGAGAGGGAGAAGAAGAGGGAGGCAAAGATGGAGGGGGAGAGAAAAAGGATATCTCTTCATTCTCTTCATCTTCCCCATCTCTTCCCTCTCTGGATTTGCAGCTCACTCCTCTTTACCTCTCTTCTCCTTCTTTAGGTCAAACATTAAACACCCTTATAAATACCAACTATGCAACAGACAACTGAAGGGATAATGTATCCACCAATTCCACACACGGATGACCAGTCTCTGAAATCCCTTTTGGGTTTGGCTGGGAAAACTGGCCAAACAGTCCCTGGGCTGTGACTGAAACACAGAGCAGTGTGGCTCCGAAAGTTCTGCTCTTCCTGAATTACATTGTGTCGGGACAACGGGCCTGGGACTTGACTTGTTTCCCACTCACCTCATTTCAGAAAACTTGGTTCTTGATCCCTAATTTATAATGATTCTCAAAGAAAGAAAAATAAAAAGCATGGAAAACTGTTCTGAATTTTAATGCCTAAAACCTTCATGTTATTTGAAAGTTAATCAAATGCGGGGTACTAAAAGGTGTCACGCCGAGCATCACAGGGAGAAATTAGTACCCAAAGAACAATGGAATCTGTCAGGAGAAACTTCCATTTTCACGGGGTGCTGAAGGAAGCAGTGATTTATTATTTCTAGGTGCATGATTAATTTAACATGTTTTTAATTGTGTCTTTGATGCTGTAATATGCACAATGCGCATTAATAGACACATTTTAGCTTGCTACTACATCTGAGTTGTCCTCATTGTAAGGTCGGTGGATAATGGGGAAAGGTCACGTGGGGAACCCAGGCCTGGGAACTTTGACTAGGATGGCCCACAACCAAGCATGCCAAAAAACTTCCCAGGAGTTCTTGGGGAAAAAAGCATCTGACTGTCAGCCAGTGAGATTTTGCTATGTCATATTAGCCTGACTTCCCTAGAGGACTCCTTTTAAATTTGCTCACGCAGTTTCTCCATGCACAATTTTCCTGACCTCCATCTTCCTGGCCAGTGAATCTCATCCAGAAATGCTCTGTACTAAATAAAGCCTTTACTATTCTACACTTGGTGGCTACGCCCCTTCCTTCTTCCTTGGCGGGGAAAAACACCTTACACTCATGATCGAGTCTTCTGAGTGTCATGAAGAACATGGCTGGCTGCCCGGTTTCTGGCCAGGCTGTGTGGTCTGAGCTCTGGATGCAGCCGCGCCGAGGTCGCAAACTCATTCGCAGGAGAGACGGCCAGACCAGTGGCATTGTCTTGTCTTCACTCCTTGGAAATGTTTACACTGCAACTGTCACTCATCCTCCCACTGTGCTTAATGTCCCTGACAAAATATTAAGGCATCAGAAACCCCACAGTTTCATAATAGTACAGATTGTAATATTTTATTGGCGTTTTTAACTTTTAAGGCACTTTGCTCACATAGTCATAGTTTTGCTAATAACAAGCCCATCAGAAGCTGGAGCTGGTGTTATTAGGGGGCTTATACCTGCAACAGAGGGGGAATAGTTGAGAGGAATGCCTAGGATTGTCCTTTCATGGATGTCTTAACTATATTTTTTCTTATTTATTTATTTTTAAAATTAATTTTAATGGGGTGACATTGATAAATCAGGGTACATATGTTCAGAGAAAACATCTCCAGGTTATTTTGACATTTGATTGTGCTGCATTCCCATCACCCAAAGTCCAATTGTCTTCTGTCACCTTCTAACTGGTTTTCTTTGTGACCCTCCCCTCCCCCGACCCCATCCCTCTCCTCCCTCCCCACCCCCGGTACCACCACACTCTTGTCCATGTCTCTGAGTCTCATTTTTATGTCCCACCTATGTATGGGATCATATAGTTCTTAGTTTTTTCTGATTTACTTATTTCACTTCGTATAATGTTATCAAGGTCCATCCATGTTATTGTAAATGATCAGATGTCATCATTTCTTATGGCTGAGTAGTATTCCATAGTATATATGTACCAAAACTTTTTAATCCACTCGTCCATTGACGGACATTTGGGCTGTTTTCAGATCTTTGCTATTGTGAAAAATGCTGCCACAAACATGGGGGTGCATTTCTCCTTTTGGAGCCATTCTATGGTGTTCTTGGGGTATATTCCTAAAAGTGGCATAGCTGGGTCAAAAGGCAGTTCGATTTTCAATTTTCTGAGGAATCTGCATACTGTTTTCCACAGTGGCTGCACCAGTCTGCATTCCCATCAGCAGTGCAGGAGGGTTCCCTTTTCTCCACATCCTCGCCAGCACTTATTCTGTGTTGTTTTGTTGATGAATGCCATTCTGACTGGTGTGAGGTGATATCTCATTGTGGTTTTAATTTGCATTTCTCTAATGATTAGGGATGTTGAGCATTTTTTCATCTGCCTATTGGCCATCTGCATGTCTTCTTTGGAGAAGTGTCTATTCATTTCTTTTTCCCATTTTTTGATTGGATTGTTTGTCTTCCTGGTATTGAGTTTTACACCTTCTTTATAAATTTTGGTTAACTCCTTATTAAACGTATTGTCAAATATGTTCTCCGATTGTGTAGTTTGTCTTTTTATTCTGTTCGTATTGTCCTTAGCTGTGCAAAAGCTTTTTAGTTTGATATAGTCCCATTGTTTATCCTGTCTTTTATTTCACTTGCCTGCGGAGATAAATCGGCAAATATATTGCTGCGAGAGATGTCGGAGAGCTTACTGCCTATGTATTCTTCTAAGATGCTTATGGTTTCACGGCTTATATTTCAGTCTTTTATCCATTATGAGTTTATTTTTGTGAATGGTGTAAGTTGGTGGTCTAGTTTCACTTTTTTGCAGGTAGCTGTCCAATTTTCCTAACACCATTTATTAAAGAGGCTGTCTTTACTCCATTGTATGCTCTTACCTCCTTTGTCAAATATCAGTTGTCCATAAAGCTGTGGGTTTATTTCTGGGTTCTCTGTTCTGTTCCATTGATCTATATGCCTGTTCTTATGCCAGTACTAGGCTGTTTTGAGTACAATGTCCTTGTAGTATAATTTGATATCAGGAAGTGTGATACCTCCCACTTTATTATTCCTTTTCAAGATTGCTGAGGCCATTTGCGTTCTTTTTTGGTTTCATATAAATTTTTGCAATATGTGTTCTATATCGTAGAAGTATGTCATTGGTATTTTAATTGGTATTGCATTGAATGTATAAATTGCTTTGGGTAGTATAGACATTTTGATGATATCTATTCTTCCTAACCATGAGCACGGTATATGCTTCCACTTGTTTGTATCTTCCATGATTTCTTTTATCTATGTTTTATCATTTTCCAAGTACCAGTCTTTAACCTCCTTGGTTAAATTTACTCCTAAGTACTTTATTTTTTTGGTTGCAATAGTGAAGTGGATTATTTCCTTAATTTGTCTTTCTGACAGTTCCTTGTTGGTGTATAAAAATGCCTCTGATTTCTGAGTATTAATTTTATATCCTGCCACCTTTCTGAATTCATTGATCAGGTCCAGTAGTTTTTTGACTGAGACATTAGGGTTTTCAATATACAATATCATGTCATCTGCAAATAATGATAGTTTTACTTCTTCTTTAACAATTTGGATACCTTTTTTTCTTCTTCCTGTCTGATTGCTGTGGCTAGGACTTCCAGAACTATGTTGAATAGGAGTGGAGAAAGGGGGCACCCCTGCCTTGTTCCTGATCTTAAGGGGATTGCTTTTAATTTTTGCCCATTGAGTATGATGTTGGCTGTGGGTTTGTCATAGATGGCTTTTATCATGTTGAGGTATGTACCCTGTATTCCCACTTTGCTGAGAGTTTTGATTATGAATGGGTGCTGGATTTTATAAAATGCTTTTTCTGCATCTATTGAAATTATCATGTGGTTTTTCTCCTTCTTTTTGTTTATGTGACGAATCACATTGATTGATTTACGAATGTTGTACCAGAATAAATCCCACTTGATCATGGTGTATGATTTTTTTCATATATTGCTGGATCCGGTTTGCTAATATTTTGTGAGGATTTTAGCATCTATATTTATCAGGGATATTGGCCTATAATTTTTTTTCTTTTTTTTTTTTTTTTTTTTTTTCATTTTTCTGAAGCTGGAAACGGGGAGAGACAGTCAGACAGACTCCCGCATGCGCCCGACCGGGATCCACCCGGCACGCCCACCAGGGGCGACGCTCTGCCCACCAGGAGGCGATGCTCTGCCATCCTGGGCGTCGCCATATTGCGACCAGAGCCACTCTAGCGCCTGAGGCAGAGGCCAAGGAGCCATCCCCAGCGCCCGGGCCATCTTTGCTCCAATGGAGCCTTGGCTGCGGGAGGGGAAGAGAGAGACAGAGAGGAAAGTGCGGCGGAGGGGTGGAGAAGCAAATGGGCGCTTCTCCTGTGTGCCCTGGCCGGGAATCGAACCTGGGTCCTCCGCACGCTAGGCCGACGCTCTACCGCTAATTTTTTTTCTTTGTATTGTCTTTGCCTGGTTTTGGAATCAGAATTATGCTCGCCTCATCAAAGGAGTTTGGAAGTCTTCCTTCCTCTTGAATTTTATGAAATAGCTTGAGAAGGATAGGAGTTAGTTCTTTGAATATTTGGTAGAATTCACTTGTGAAGCCATCAGGCCCAGGACTTTTCTTTGTTGGTGTTTTCTGATAACTGTTTCGATCTCATTTGTTATCGGTCTGTTTAGATTTTCTGATTCTTCCAGATTGATTTTTGGAAGATTATATGTTTTAAGGAATTTGTCCATTTCATCTAGGTTGTCTTGTTTTTTGGCATACAGTTCTTCATAGTATTTTCCTACAATATTTTGTACTTCTGTTGTGTCAGTTGTTATTTCTCCACTCTCATTTCTAATTTTATTTATTTGAGTCCTCTCTCTTTTTTTCTTGGTAAGTCTGGCTAAGAGTTCATTGATCTTGTTTACCTTTTCAAAGGACCAGCTCCTGGTTTCATTGATCCTCTGTATTGTTTCTTTAGCATCTATGTCATTTATTTCCACTCTGATCTTTATTATTTCCTTCCTTCTACTACATTTAGGCTTTACTTGCTATTCTTTTTCTAGTTCTTTTAGATGCAGGGTTAAGTTGTTTATTTGAGCTTTTTCTAGCTTCTTAAAGTGTGCCTGTAGTGCTATGAACTTCCCTCTCAGTACTGCTTTTGCTGTGTCCCATAGATTTTGAGTTGTTGTATGCTCTTTATCATTCGTTTCTAGGAATTTTTTATTTCTTCTCTGATTTTATTGTTAATCCATTCATTATTTAACAACCTGCTATTTAATCTCCATTGTTTGAGAAATTTTGAGGTTTTCTGTTGTGGTTTATTTCTAGTTTCATGCCATTATGATCAGAGAAAGTGCTTGATATGATTTCAATCTTCTTAAATTTGCTGAGACCGCTTTTGTGCCCTAACATGTGGTCTATCCTAGAGAATGTACCATGAGCACTTGAAACGAATGTATATTCTGCCACTTTAGGGTGAAATGTTCTGAAGATATCTATTAAATCGAGTTGATCTAGTGTGTCCTTTAAGTCTGCTATTTCTTTGTTAATTTTCTTTCTTGAGGACCTATCTAGTGATATTAGTGGGGTATTGAAATCCCCTACTATTATAGTATTGCTGTTAATCTTGCCCTTTATATCCGTCAAAGTCTGCTTTATATATTTAAGTGCTTCTATATTAGGTGAGTAGATATTTATAATAGTTATATCTTCCTGTTGGATTGCTCCCTTTATTATTATGTAGTGGCTTTCTTTATCTCTTATTATAGTCTTTGTTTTAAAGTCCATTTTGTCTCATATAAGTATTGCTACTCCAGCTTTTTTTTCATTTCCATTTGCATGAAATATTTTTTCCATCCTTTTATCTTCAGTCTTTGTGTATCTTTTGTTTTAAGGTGTGTCTCCTGTAGACAGCATATGTACAGGTCCTGTTTTCTTATTTATGCAGCTACCCTATGGCTTTTGATTGGGTCATTTAATCCATTTACATTTAAGGTTATTATTGATATGTAGTTGTTTATTGCCATTTTATTCTTTAAAGCTGTATTCTTTTTTTGCTATATTCTTTTCCCCTTTGATTTGTTTACAACAGTCCCCTTAAAATTTCTTGCAGCATTGGTTTTTTTTTTTTTTTTTTTTTGGTCGAAAACCTTTTTATTTTTTCTTCAATTTTAAACAATAGCCTTGCTGGATAAAGTAGTCTTGGTTGTAGGCTCTTCTTCTGCATTACTTTAAATATTTCTTGCCATTTCCTTCTGGCCCCAAGTGTTTCTGTTGGAAAGTCGGATATCATTCTTATGAGGGCTTCTTTGTAGGTGATAGCCTTTTTTTCTCTAGCAGCTTTTAATTTTTTCTCTTTATCACTTAGCTTTGGTATTTTAATTATGATGTGTCTTGATGTAGATTTCTTTGGGTTTCTCCTTAATAGAATTCTCAGTGCTTCTTGAACTTGTGTAATTTTTTCTGCATCAATTTAGGGATGTTTTCTGCTATGATTTGATTGAACAAAGTTTCTGTCTCTTGTTCTTTCTCTTCTTCTTCAGGAACCCCTATGATGTGGATGTTATTTCTCTTCATGTTGTCACAGAGCTTTGTAAGAATTTCCTCAGACTTTTTGAGTTTCTTTTTTTTCTGCTCTGCTTCCATGCCTTGTTCAACTTGATCTCCAACTCGCTGATTTGATCCTAAGCTTCATCCATCCTGTTTTTAATTGCTTCCATTGTGGTCTTTATTTCTGACATTGTATTTGTCATCTCTGACTGATTATTTTTTAATATTTCACTGTCCTTTTTTATACTTGCTATTTCTTTATTTGGGTGTTTGTAATGACCATTCATTGTTGTTCTAAGATCCCTAAGCATCCTTACAATCAATATTTTGAACTCCGCATCCAGAAGTTTGGTTATTTCCATATCACTCAGTTCATTTCCTGGAGGTTTCTCTTGTGGTTTCATTTGGGTTGCACTTCTCTGTCTTCTCATTATATCTGTGTGTTTGAGTGTATTGTTTGTAGAGCTGGTTGAGTCTAAGCTTGGTGTTTTCTGCCTTCAGTCTTCAGTTGTGTTATTTCTAGGTCTTCTTAGGTTGGCATCAGCTTTTTTTTGTAATACACTTTCAGATTTGGCTTTTCTAGTAGAGCTGCTTTGAAGTCTTGATTTGTTTGTTTTCTTCTTAGTTTTCTTAACAGATGGTATTGTTTACTGATCTCAGCAGGGGGCTTACTTGAAACTATTCAGGAATGCCATGGGTGTAACCTGAGACTCTGAAGGCCTGATCTGCCAGTTTCTCTGTGGGCGGGGTGTTTTCTCAGCTTCAGTAGGGGGAGGTGTATCTCAGATCTCCATGGAGACCTGAGTTACTGCTCCTCCTCCCCACTTCTTTTCAGCTGTGATTTGTTGTGCTGATTGGAGCTGGAGAGATGTCTGGAGATGGGTCACCCAGAAGTACTTTAGCCTTGTATTGTGTGGAAGGATCAACCCCTCACCCAGCTATGGCTGCCTCCAGCATGGGATGAATCAGCTTCTCAGGTTATCCCATGCATTTCTCTGCCCCTCTGCATCTGTCTTTCTCTCTCCCCTTTCCTTTTGGAAGACAAGCCAGCCCTTTCATCATACGTCATTCCCAGTTCTCCAGGCAAGTGGCTGTGAATGATATTTTCTGCTCTTTTCCTTGGAGTGAGAGCCCTTCTCAGCTATCAGCCTGACCTCCACTCCGTTCCTATAAGCAGGAGAGACCCACTGATCCTTGGTGCTCCCTACTAGGCTTGGTGTGGCTTCTTCTTTGCTTTTGGTTTTTGAGAGCTGTTCTTGTAGTCCAGAGTTGGTTTTTCATGCTGATTGTTCCTAAATTAATTTGTAATCCAGTTTGGTGGTGTGATCTGGGAGTCTGTGCATCTGCCTACTTTGCTGCCATCTTGGAATCCTGTCCTAACTCTTTTGATTGGCTTCTGTTGTTGTTAACAGATAGAATGAGAGGCCTTGATATAATCACTCTGGGTCTATTTCTATCATTTAAAAAAGCCATTTTGAAAAAATTGACAGTGTCTTAGTTATTTATTTATTCATTCAAAATATTAATCAACACTTACTACTAATATCTGTGGATATAGCTGGGGAAAATACAGTCAAAAACTGCTTTTATGGAATTTAAATTATAGCAAGTTGAGTTCATATAAATAACAGGTCAGTAGGCTACATAGTGTACAACGTGGTGACAAGTGCTAAGGAGATGACTAGAGTAGGAAAGGTGTTAGCAGTGGGCTACATTTTAGACAAGGTGCCCAAGGATGGCATTTGTTTGAGGTGCAAAAGAGAACATGAGAGAGGCTGGGCTTGTATGGTGGATTTTATAGCTCACAGTTTTTGAATTGCTGTCAAAATATAAAGACATTTGGACCTCACCAGAGAGAATACTTACAGATGAATAAAATGAGTTTTGTCCAAAGTCATGAAGCCAATTAATGTTCAAGTTGGACACAGAATTAAAAAATAAATTATTGGTCCTTTTTATGTCTTTTCCACTATATAAACTCTCCCTCTGTAAACCAAGACTAAATATATTTTGAAGGTTCCTAAAAAATAGATTTAATACTCTTACAATAAAAATTTAAAATCCATTTTTTAAATTTAAAATGTAGAAATTAGAGTCATATAATATCTTTTATCATACTTGAATCATATTCAGTTACTCAAATTTCATACAACTAATTGCTTGAAGAACTTTTAATTTTGTCTACTTATATTCACTAAATACATTTTACCAAGTACCAGCTATGTGCACAGAACACTATTTTGTGAATAGAATAAAAAAGCCTATATAATCAGATGAGCCATCATGAGGTTCATTGGACTACTTCTTGTGACTGTGACAAACTAGATTCTTCAGGGTCTAGTTCTTGGCATCTGGGTTCTGGCAATGGTATACAGGACACAAATGGGTTTCATTATATATCTTCTAGTAAGTTAATTTCCTCATATGGTGGGTCCTCAGTTCTTGTTTGCAAAATTTCAGAAAAATGGATGTGGTTAATTGTTCCTATTAGATCCTTTATGCAATAACTGGAAAGGAAAATGCACAAAGATGTTCTCCAATCCCTTAGACCCGTGAGAAAAATAATTATGGTTTTAGTAACTAAAAGAACTCATTGATTGCTCTTCTAATTCTCTTTTAAAAAAATTATTGATTTGAGAGAGAGAGAGAGAAAAAAAAAAAACATTGGTTTGTTGTTCCAGTTAATTATGTATTCATTGATGACTCCTGTGTGTACCCTGAGATCAAACCTGCACCTGATCTACCTGGCCAGGGGCTCTCTCATTCTTAAAATAAAAAATAATAAAAACTGTAGCTGTAGCCTGACCAGGTGGTGGCACAGTGGATAGAGGGTTGGTCTGGGATGCAGAGGACCCAGGTTTGAAACCCCAAGGTTGGTGGCTTGAGCATGGAAACATCCAGCTTGAGTGTGGGCTCACCAGCTTGAGTATGGGGTCACTAGCTTGAATGTGAGATCATAGACATGCCCTTACAGTAGCTGACTTGAGCCCAAAGATTGCTGGCTTAAAGCCTATGGTCACTGGCTTGAATCCCAATGTGGATGGCTTGAGCAAGGGGTCACTTGCTCTGCTGTAGCCCCCCAGTCAAGGCACATATGAGAAAGCAATCAATGAACAAACAACTAAGGAGCCACAAAGAAGAATTGATGCTTCTCATCTCTCTCCCTGTCTGTCTGTCCCTATATGTCCCTCTCTCTTTCTCTTTCCCAGTCTGTGTCACAAAATAAATAAATGGATAAATAAATAAATAAATAAGAAATGTAGCTGTAGCTTTCTTTCCTTGACACTGAACATTAAATGATGACTTTTTAAAAAAAAAAAAACGTTGAAAATGGATATAGAAAGAAAATACCTCAGCATAATAAAGGTTATTTATGACAAACCATCAGCTAACATCATACTAAATGGTAAAAAAACTGAAAACTTTTCCTCTAAAATCAGGAACAAGACAAGGCTGCTCACTCTCCACTCCTATTCAACACAGCACTGGAAGTTCTAGCCAGAGCAATCAGACAAGAGAAAGAAATAGAAGGCATTCATATTGGAAAAGAAGAAGTAAAGGTTTCATTTTTTGCAGATGACATGATCCTGTATATAGAAAACCCCAAAGATTCCACAGAAAAGCTATTAGAAACAATAAACCAATACACTAAGGTCTCAAGATATAAAATTAATATACAGAAGTCTATTGTTTTCTTATATGCCAACAATAAAACCTCAGAAAAAAAACTAAAAAAAAAAAATCCCTTTTACAGTAGCAACAACAACAACAAAATACCTAGGAATAATCATAACAAAGAATGTAAAGAACTTATATACTGAAAACTACAAAGCATTATTAAAGGAAATTGAAAAAGACACAATGAAATGGAAAAATATTTCTTGTCCATGGATAGGAAGAATAAATATAGTTAAAATGGCTATACTACCCAAAGCAATATACAAATTTAATGCAATTTCCATCAAAATTCCAATGACATTTTTTAAATAAATGGAACAAAAATAATCAGGTTTATATGGAACCATAAAATAACCTCAAAGTAATCCTAAAAAAAAAAATTAAGCTGGAGGCATTACAATACCTGGCTTCAAACTATACTACAAAGCTATGATAATCAAAACAGCATTGTACTGGCAGAAAAATAGACACACAGACCAATGGAACAGAATAGACAGCCCAGTAATAAAACCACATATATATGGTCAAATCATCTTTGATAAAGGAGCCAAAAACACACAATGGAGAAAAGAAAGCCTCTTCAATAAATGGTGCTGGGAAAATTGGAAAGCCACATGCAAAAGAATGAAACTTGACTAAAGTTTATCTTCTTGCACAAAAATTAATTTAAAATGGATAAAAAAACTAAACATAAGATCTGAAACAATAAATTACATAGAAGAAACATAGGTACTAAACTAATGAACCTTGGCCATAAAGAACATTTTATGAATTTGACTCCCAAGGCAAGGGAAGTAAAGGCAAAGATAAATGAATGGGACTACATCAGACTAAGAAGCTTCTGCACAGCAAAAGAAACTGTCAACAAAACAAATAGGCAACCAACTAAATGGGAGATAATATTTTCAAACAACAGCTCAGATAAGGGGCTAATATTCAAAATATATAAAGAACTCACAACACTCAGCAAGAAACAAACAAACAATCCAATAAAAAAATAGGAAGAGAACATGAACAGACACTTCTCCCAGGAAGAAATACAAATGGCCAACAGATATATGAAAAAAATGCTCATCATCACTAACTATTTGAGAAATGCAAATCAAACTACAATCAGATACTATCTCACACCTGTTAGATTAGCTATTATCAACAAAACAGGTAATAACAAGTGCTTTAGAGGTTGTGGAGAAAAAGGAACCCTCATCCACTGTTGGTGGGAATGTAAATTAGTACAACCATTATGGAAGAAATATGGTGGTTTCTCAAAAAATTAAGAATAGAACTACCATATGACCCAGCAATCCCTCTACTGTGTATATACCCACAAAACTTGAAAACATGGGTACGTAAAGACACATGCAGCCCCATGTTCATCGCAGCATTGTTCATGGTGGCCAAGACATGGAAACAGCCAAAATGTCCTTCAATAGATGATTGGATAAAGAAGATGTGGTACATATATACTATGGAATACTACTCATCCATAAGAAATGATGACATAGTATCATTTATGACAACATGGATGGACCTTGATAACATTATACTGAGTGAAATAAGTAAATCAGAAAAAGCTAAGAACTGTATGATTCCATACATAGGTGGGACACAAAATTGAGACTCATAGACATAGACAAGGGTGCAGTGGTTACTGGGAGGAAGGGAAGCGTGGAGAGGGAGTGGAATGGGGGAATGGGAGGGGCTTAAAGAGACACAAAATATAGGGTGATGGAAGATGATTTGACTTTGGGTGATGGGTATACAGCATAATCAACTGTCCAAAGGATGTGAGATGTTTTCTCTAAATCTATGTACTCTGATTGAGCAATATCACCCTGTTAAATTTAATTGTCTAAAAAAAAAAAAAGTTGAGTGAATGGCCACATCCTACTTGATTTACTTTCCATTGCTCACAATTTTATGGTACCCAGTAGGCAATAACTTGGCAACAGTTTGCTAAATTGCAGAGGCACCATATTCACACTGCCTCTTCACCAGGCCTAAGGGAAACCACCAGTAACTATAGGAGATGATATGAGACCCCCATGATGCAGTCATGGTAGCTGTAAATTGTATTTTTCCCGGGCCCCTTTGAAAACGACCACTTCATTAGGCAATGGCATGCTCATGAACATCATCTTTGCCTCCTATAGTTCTCAAAGTTTCCTGGCTTGCCTCTTTCTCAATAAAATAAGCAATTTTCTCTAACTATGCTCTCTGTTGTCCCTGTTTACTGAATCAGAGTTTCCAGGTTTTGGTAATTGGTCTCCTGCAAATGTTGCAGCCACAGTGGTTCTATCGCTCAGCAGCAGCTGCTCCCATGGCAACAGATGTGTTTACATTCACAGTGTTATTCAACTTCATTTTTGTTCCTCCACCTCTGCACTTCAGAAAGAAGAAAAATTGATGTGTGAAAAGGGAAGATATTGCTATAAAAAGGGACAGGAAAGGAAAGGGATTTTTTAATTACAGGAATTAATAAATATTTAAAAAGCAGAGTGTATTTGCTTCTAGGGAAAGTAATAAAGGCAGGGCTAGAGGCTTTGAGAGAAGTCAATATTTTAAAATCAGAAATAAATATAGATTTTATTGCAGGTTCGGATGTAGAGTAAGTTGTAGTGATTATGAAGGTAAGAATTACTTTAATTCAACTCCAGGAAGAGATTATATGTGAACATAGTGGTTTTCACACCTTCCCAATAAAGTTTTTTTCTCTCTAATCTTAAGATCTTTGGGCTCGTCATGGACTGAATGCTTGTGTTCCTTCCAAATTCAGGTGTTGAAGCCATAATTCCCAATGTGGTGGCATTTGGAGGCAGAGTCTTTGAGAGGTAATTAGGTTTACATGAGATTATGTGGGTGAGACTCCTGTGATGAGATTGATGTGATCATCTCACATATAAGAAGTGGAAGAGACACCCAAAGCTTTCTCTATGCATGCACACACCAAGGAAAGGCCATGTGGGCACACATCGATGAAGTGACCATCTGTAATCCAGAATGGGGTTCTTACCAGAACCAGATCATCCTGGCACTGATCTTAGACTTCCAGCCTCCAGAACTTTGAGAAAATAAATGTGCTGTTTAAGCCACCAAGTCAATGGTATTAGTGATAGCAGTTTGGGAAAAGCATGACAGAGTCCGATTATTGAACCTATGGAAATGAAATACTCGGTGCTGATATGCTTCAAACATTGTAAAACAAGATGAATGCTATTTCTCTGTGAAGGATCATATCTTATTGACATGCTCTGCCTGTGTGTTCCCATAACTTAGACTTCAAGTGAGACAACCTGCCGTTTGAGGGAAGGCCTGGTCATACCTTGGGTATGAAGTCTTTCTGCTCATTTATTCCTGGAAATGGAAGCTAAGACTCATTTTTATCCCTGTAAACTGATGGATTGACAAGTTGTAGGCAAGACAATATCACAGAATCATTTTTTTCCCTGCAGTTGTCCAGAGGCTAACCTCCACTTCATTCACTTTCTAAGGAAATGGGAACTGGGGAGGATTTTTTGGTTTTATTGAGTGTAGTGGTGAATGTGAAAAGCAAATGAGTAGATTGCTAGGATATGGACTTAACAAGAAAAATAAGAACCGCAGAGGGGGTAGGGAGGAAGACTAGTGGAAGAATAAAAGGAAAAAGTCAGGTAGGCCGAACAGTTTTTGGAGTTTGTTCAAGGAAAGAGGGAAGAGCAGCCAGTAACTGCTATATGTATCTAAAGAGGGTTTTAAAATTTACTAGTTTACTCTGTGATGTAATTGCCCCACTGTTAACTCATCAAGTGGTCTTAGACCTTGATTATTTTTCTGTTTTTTCTTTTTTTAAAGTTTAACTTGGATTTTTTTAAAGTTTGACATTATGGTGAAACTGGCAATAAGAAACAATTTTAAGTTTTACTTTATATGAACTGCCAAGACTTCTTGTCATCCTGCTTTCATGAAACTTGACCAAAATGATTCAATTCTCCTTACATGTACTGGGGAATACATCAAAATCAACATGTCAGCTTTGAATTTTTCACAGCCCCTTTACCATATTAATTTTAATCTATTGCCTCTCTGTCTTCTTAATGCTTCTTTTCTGAAATCTCAGAACCACCTTGAATCCTTCTGCCTAACCTTGCTTATTTATGTCTCAGTCTTCTGCATTTTATTATAAGGCATTAACAGTCACCTAGTATGTCAACCCCTCACCTCATCCTCAAACTATTGGCTTTTGTGGTAGATAAGAAATGTCTATAAATTATTGTAGCTCCTCCCATCAAAAGGTAAACTCTATTTCCCAACCCCTTGCATCATAACTGGCATTGTGATACTTTGACTACCAGAATGCAGTGAAAATAATATTGAACTGTTTTCAAGCATAGACTTTAAGAGATCTTGCAGCTGCCTTCACTCTATTGAAGTGTTTTTCAACTTCAGCACTATTGACTACTATTTGGGTTTGGGTATGGGAGGCCAGGATTGGAGATCAGATAATTTTAGACCAGATAATTTCTTGTTGGGTGTTATTCTGTGCATTTTAGGATGTTTGCCAGCATCACTGGCCTCCATCACTAGATGCAAACTAGTAAGTCTCTCCACAGATCACCACACTCCATCCCATCTCCTTACCTTTTCAATTGTGACAATCAAAAGAAGTCTGCAGACATTGCCAAATGTCTCAGGGGAATGGAGCAAAATTGTCTCAGTTGAGAGTCAATGCTCTGTTGGAAGTCTGCTCCCATGTGAACAAGGCTGGTCTGAATTATGGGGGATGAGAGACTATGTCAAGTTGAGAAGAGCATTCATAGGAGAGGCCTCCCATCTTACATTATCCTAGAGTATCCAGTCTTAGCTGAGAAGCCCAGCAGGCCACTCAAATCAGCTAGCCACCTGTATATGGCCTAAAATCAGATTCAAGTTTCATTTTTTGCATATGGTAATCCAATTGTTTCAGCACTACTTAAAGAGATTATTTTTTCCCTTTCTTTTTCTTAGGTCAAATGTACATATCTATATGTGTGTAGTCTGTTTCTGAGCTTGCTATACTGTTCCATTGGACCACTTTTCTCTTCTTGCAAACATAATTTCTTAATTATCATATGTTTATTGCAAGACCCAATATATGACAGCTTAAGCTTTTACCGCCACCATTACCACCACTACAAACACACTACCATTACTGCCTCCTCCTTCTCCTTCTTCCGTAGTACCTTTGCTATTCTTACTTCTTTATGTTTCCATATATATTTTAGAATAAACTTATTACTTTTTACCGACAATTTGGAATTTTGATTGGTATTACACAGAAACTAAATCAATCTGGAGAGAATTGATATCCTTACAATATGGAATATTTCAATCTATGAACATAATTTTTTCCTACTTGTTTTGGTCTTGAATTTCTCTCCACAATATTTTATATAAAGTGCCTCACAAGTTTTATTAGATTTATTTTTAGAAATTTGATATTTTGTAATATCAAATAATTATAAATAGCATAATTAAGAAATTCATATTATTACTGTTTCACAACTGGTATGTATAAAGGCAATTGATTTTCCAAAAACCCTGTTAAATAAATTTATTAATTTTAGCATTTTAATTTTATATTCTTTTGTATTACTTTACATATATAATCATAAGATGTGCAAATAACTTTTGTAACATATTTCTTTTTATTGCCTTACTTTACTAATTGGGAACTTAGTTGTATTTTTTTTTAAAATCTCCAAGAGTAAGTTTTAAACACATTATCATTAATTATATTTGGTATTGATTTCTTATAGATATACTTTAACAGTTTAAAGAAATAATTTTTGATTCCTAGTTCAGAAGTAAGCATTAAAAAGATTTTTTGAATGTAGGTTGAATTTTAAGTCTTTTCTGCATCAACTGAGATGATTTTTAAAAATTTATTCTGTTAATGTGGTGAATTAAATTGATTTATTTTCAGATGTTAAAATAATTTTGTGTTCTTGAAATAGATTTGACTTATTTGTGTTTTATTACCTTTTTATATTTTACAGGATTCAGTTTCTTAATAATTCATTTAAGGTTTTTCTATCAATGTTTATGAGTGTGGCTGATCTGTAATTTCTCTCTCTTTTTTTTGTGACAGAGAGACAGAGAGAGGGACAGATAGGGACAGACAGACAGGAAGGGAGAGATGAGAAGCATCAATTCTTTGTTGTGGCATCTTAGTTGTTCATTGACTGCTTTCTCATTTGTGCCTTGACCAAGGGGCTACAGCAGAGCAAGTGACCCTTTGCTCAAGCCAGCGATCTTGGGCTTCATGCCAGTAATCTTGGGCTCAAACCAGAGACCATGGGGTCATGCCTATGATCTCATGATCAAGCCAGCAACCCCAGCACTCAAGCTGGTGAGCCTGCACTCAAGCCAGCGACCTCGGGATTTTGAACCTGGGACCTCCGTGTCCCAGTCTGATGCTCTATCCACTGTGCCACCACCTGGTTAGGCTGTAATTTTTCTTTATTGAAATGTCCTTGTCAAGTTTTATTTTCAAGGTTATGCCCTCTTATAAAACGAATAAGTGAGCTGCTATAATTTCCTTTTCATTTGCCCCCTTAAATTTTTTGTTTTCCTCTGCCCCTTATATGTCCAGGAAGGTTGACTGTTAGAGATTCACCAAGGCTACTCTGCTCCATGACTTGTACTTGAGTTTGGGAATAGGAGGCGAGGATTGGAGATTAGAAAAAAACAGGAATGAGTGAGTGATTGGGATATTTATTCTTCCTATTCTCTCCAGGCTTTGCAGTTGCTACCTTCCTTTCAAACTACACATTTTGCTAGGAATCCCTTACTGTGTAGCCCTAGCTTTCCTGGCTCTCTGATAACCAAGTTCCTTGGGGCAGTAGAGGTCTCCCACTGTTGCAAGTCCAGAGGTGCCTTTTGTTTGTGCTTGTCACCATGTCTACACCTCTGTGCATACTTTCCCCCTTAAGTTCTTTTTAAACTTTTTTTTTGTGCATCATCTTTCTGTCAGGACCCTGATTGAGAGATAATGGTTCTAGAACTGGACTGGGACTGGGACTGTGAAATAAAACTTCAAAATACAGGTTGAATGAACACACACACACACAAGCTACTTAATGGAGGAAATGTGGCACATTTATTCTGTGGTACACAGCAGCTTCACAATTATTTAAACTCTCACTGATGACGGCACGCAATACAGTGCCAGAGAGGAAGGTGTTGGGGGACTGGCTCTGGGATTTCGTCTCTATGGTGACAGTGTTTTGATTTTTCTTTTTAATTGACAGTGTTTATTACAAAGATATTGAGTTAGGCTGGTCATTTATGAGTCTGCTGGAGAGCTTATAATAATAATAAAAGCACAAAAATTAAATAAATAAAAATTAAATTAAATAAAAATAAAGGCGTTGGATTTCCAATTAATGTCATAAGTATCAGAAAGCCTTCATGTTGGCCATAAAGAAAGACCTTCTCTTATCTAGTCACAGGGCAGACGCTGCTGAGCCTCAGGCCCAGATCCCCATGGTAAGGTCTGCAGATTAGCAAAGCTGTGAAGCTAAGTCCCTGGTGCTAAGGAAACTGGTGGGAAGATAAAGAGAAAAGTGAGAATTTTGGATCTCCATCTTATCTTGAAACTTCTTTCCTCATGGAAGGGCCCCTTCACCTCACTTTGAGCAAACAATTACTTCTGTGCATGAATAACCTTCAATGACAGTATCTGGGATAGTTACCTGTCCACAGGAAACTCCCACAACACTTGTCATTGACTTAAGGCCTCTGATGGGAGTTAATGTCCAGGGTAGCCCAAATAGAGAAGTATAAAGTCTACTTTTAGGAAGAGAAAATGCATACATACTAAAGGGAGTTACAAGATCGTGCCAGTTTCTATCTATAGGAGCTTAGAAAGCAGGCATAAGAATGGAGAGTAGGGTTCTTAGTTCTTTCCTTGTTTACTTTCAACCCTAGGAGTAGTTAGGCTTTCTGTTTTTGCATTTCCTGTATTCTTTAGAATACTCTTTTTGAAGTTCCCACTCTTTTTTTTAATTGATTTTAATTTGTTCTGTTTACATAGTTAAAAGTATTCCCCCAAATATATCTCCCTCCCTCATCAACCCCCACCCCGTGTTCTCCTTGATACCCTTTTGCCCCTCCCCTCCCCTCCATGATTTACTATCTTGCCTACTATCTCTCATTAATGCCATTCCTGTCTTTGATCCCCTCCTCTCATCCCCTTTCCCTCTGACCACTTTCCCTCTAGACTCTTTAACCCCTTCTCTGCTTCTCTTCTGTTCCTCAGTTCACATTGTTCATTGAATTCCTCATATGAGTGAGGTCATATATTTTTCTTTCTCTGCCAGGCTTATTTTGCTTAGCATAATAGAGTCCAGGTCCATCCAAATTGTCACAAAGGGAAAAATTTCCTTCTTTTTCAAAGCCGCGTAGTATTCCATTGTATATATGTACCACAGCATTCTAATCCACTTGTCTACTGATGGATACTTGGGCTGTTTCCAGATCTTGGCTACTGTAAACAATGCTGCAATAAACATGGGGGTGCATTTCTTTTGAATCAGTGATTTGGTATTTTTAGGATATATTCCTAAAAGTGGGATAGCTGGGTCAAAAGGCAGTTCCATGTTTAATTTTTTGAGGAATCTCCATACTGTTTTCCACAGTGGCTGCACCAGTCTGCAGTCCCACTAGCAGGGCAGGAAGGTTCCCTTTTCTTCACACCCTCACCAGCACTTATTCTGTGTTGTTTTGTTAATGAGCACCATTCTGACAGTGTGAGGTGGTATCTCATTATGGTTTAATTTATATTTCTCTAATGATTAGTGATGCTGAACATTTTTTCATATGCCTATTGGCCATCTGTATGTCCTCTTTGGAGATGTGTCTATTCATTACTTTTACCCAATTTTTGATTGGATTGTTTACTTTCCTGGTATTGAGTTTTACAAGTTCTTTATAGATTTTGGTTATTAACCCCTTATCAGACATATTGGCAAGTATGTTTTCCCATTGTGTGGGTTGTCTTTTTATTTTGTTCATGGTGTCCTTTGCTGTGCAAAAGTTTTTTGGTTTGATATAGTCCCAGCTGTTGATCCTGTCCTTTATTTCACTTGCCTATGGAGATAAATCAGCAAATATATTGCTTCAAGAGATGTCAGAGAGCATACTGACTATGTTTATTTCCTAGATGATCATGGTTTCATGACTTACATTAAATCTTTTATCCATTTTGAGTTTATTTTTGTGAATGGTGGTTTAGTTTTATTTTTTTGCATGTATTTTTCCAATTTTCCCAGCACCATTTGTTAAAGAGACTGTCTTTACTCTATTGTATGATCTTACCTCCTTTGTCAAATATTAATTGTCCATAAAGGTGTGGGTTTATTTCTGGATCCTCTGTTCTGCTCCATTGATCTGTATGCCTGTTCTTATGCCAGTACCAAGCTGTTTTGAGTATAATGGCCTTGTAGTATAACTTGATATCAGGAAGTGTGACACCCCTTGCTTTATTTTCCTTTTTCAAGATGGCTGAGACTATTTGTGTTCTTTTTTGGTTCTATATAAATTTTTGGAATATTTGTTCTATATCTTTGAAGTAAGAAATTGGTATTTTAATATGAATTGCATTGAATTTATGAATTGCTTTGGATAATATGGACATTTTAATGATTATTCTTCCTGTCCATGAACATGGTATATGCTTCCACTTCTTTGTATCTTCCTTGATTTCTATTATTAATGTTTTGTAATTTTCTGAGTACAGGTCTTTAACCTCCTTAGTTAAATTTACTCCTAGGTACTTTATTTTTTTGGTTGCAACAGTGAAGGGGAATTTTTCCTTAATTTTTCTTTCAGATAGTTCATTGTTGGTGTGTATAAATGCCAAATAATTTTTGAGTATTAATTTTATATCCTGCTAACTTGCTGAATTCATTTATTAGTTTCAGTAGTTTTTTGACTAAGACTTTAGGGTTTTCTATGTACAGTATCAAGTAATCAGCAAATAATAAAAGTTTTACTTCTTCTTTACCAATTTGGATACCTTTTATTTCGTCTTCTTGTCTGATTGCTGTGGCTAAGACTTCCAGAACTATGTTGAACAAGAGTGGTGAAAGGGGTCACCCCAGCCTTGTTTCTGTTCTTCAGGGGATTGCTTTGAATTTTTTCCCATTGAGTATGATGTTGGCTGTGGGTTTGTCATAGATGGCCTTTATTATGTTGAGGTATGTTTCCTGTATTTCCACTTTTCTTAGAGTTTTATCATAAATTTTATCAAGATTTATGTGCTGGATGTTATCAAATGCTTTTTCTGCATCTATTGATATTATCATGTGGTTTTAATCCTTCCTTTTGTTTATGTGATGCATCATGTTGATTGATTTGCAAATATTGTACCAGCCTTGCCTCCTCAGAATAAATCCCACTTGATTATGATGTCTGATTTTTTTTCATGTATTACTGAATCTGATTTGCTAATATTTTGTTGAGAATTTTAGCATCTAAATTCATAAGGGATATTGGTCTATAGTTTTCTTTCTTTGTAGTGTCTTTGCCTGGTTTTGGAATGAGAATTATGTTCACCTCATAAAAGGAGTTTGGAGGACTTTCCTCCTCTTGAATTTTTTGAAATAGCTTGAGAAGGATAAGAGTTAGTTCTTCTTTGAATGTTCGATAAAATTCACCTGTGAAGCCATCGGGCCCAGGACTTTTGTTTGTTGGGAGTTTTTGATAACTGTTTCAATTTTATTTGTTGTAATCAGTCTGTTTAGGACTCAGTGTTTCCCAACCTTTTTTGTGCCATGCCCCACCTTAACCTTTCTAAAATTTTTATGTCCCCCCCATGTAACATACATAATTTTTAACATTAAAAAATTGATTTGTTCACTTAATAAACATAAATGATAGGTTCTAGGAAGAAATCACTATGAAATTGTTAACAAAACACAGTAAGTAAAATTTCAAAACATATAATAAAAAACAGAAATTTAAATTCCAAATAATTTTAATACAGATTTTTCTATATTAATTTATTATTTTAATTTAGTGTGATCCTTGCACTTGATGCTTGCTGCACAGAGATTTTATATTAGGTTCCAATTTGGTTAGCTTTAGTCTCAAGTCTCCACGTTGTGTTATATCCAGCCGATTTCTTTTTTTTTTTACCAGTAAATCATTTATAGCACTAAACCCACATTCAGCTAAAAATGAAGATGGAAACGGTAGCAATAGTTTTCTTGCACATTTGATTGAATTTGGGTATTTGATTTCTGTTTCCTCACAAAGCCATGCCATCGCTCCTTTGATATTAAATAAAGCTTTAACTGACTCATCATTTTGCAATTCTGCGAGTTCTTCTTGATACTGCATATTTGATATATCAGACAAATCCACTAACATTGGCTGCATCATCCATGTTGGGAAATCAATTTGTTTTAAATCAGAAAATCTTTCTTTTAAATCAACCGATAGAATATTCAAATGATTGACAATAACAAGTAAAGCGGTATCAGTTACTTCACATTTTTGGAGCCAATGAAACTGTTTAAAGTTTTTGTTGTTAATATGTTTCTGACATAACTCAATATTGGTAATGAAACCAAATATCTTTGCTTTTGCATCGACAAGAGTTTTATTTGTTACTTGAAGTTGCTTATTTAATATATTTAGTTTTTCAAAGATATCGGCTAAATAACTCACAAATGCTTTACCATCTATTGTTAACAGATACTTCATTTCAGGTTTGTCGCTTAAAAAATCACTAAGAGTATCAAACAGTTCCATAAATCTTTTCAAACAGTTTCCTTTAGATAGCCATCTTACTTCAGTATGAAGTAAAAGTCTCACATGGTTTTCATTTTGTTCTTCACAAAATAGCTTGAAAAGACACTCACATTTGGCACTAGCTTTAATAGCATTAACACACTTTATTACTGTATGTAATACTTCATTCAGAACAGGCGAGATGTTTTTAGCTACCAAGTTTTCCCTATGAATAACACAATGCACAAGAATCATTTCTGGATTCACATCTTTCATCAATTTTAAGCAGCCATTTTTCTTGCCCATCATATTGGGAGCACCATCTGCAGCACAAGACGTTATATTTTTCATTGGAATATCATTGAAATCTAAGTAGTTTTTTAGCTTATTATATATATCTTTGGAGGTAGTGGTGCTTTCTAATCTTTTACAGAACAACATTTCTTCAGCAAAATGTCCTTTATCAATATATCTTACGTAAGTTATCAATACTGCCTCACTGTCTCTCAAAGTTGATTCATCTATTTGCAAGGAGAATTTTCTTGTTTTCAGCTTTGCAATAAGTTGTTTTTCAATATCCTCACTCATTTCATCTATTCTTCTGCTAACAGTATTGTCACTGAGTGGCATAGCTTTTACATCTTTGTCATCTTTTTCAAGAACCGTTTTAAGAAATGCTGATATTGACGGTTTTATTGAATTCTCTCCTATAGTGTGATTTTCTCCAGTTTTAGCGATGAATAAAGAAATTTGATAACTAGCCTCAGGAACACGATTATTAGTTGAAGTATGAGCAGTAAATAGAGACTTTAATGTTGTTCTTTTTTCAAAATTTTTCTTTAAAGTTTTAAAGTAACTCAAATCTGAATTAATACAAGCACTATGTTTTGTCTTCAAATGCGCCTCAAGATGACCTCATTTCATTGATTCATTGGTCAAGCATTGCTGGCATAAAAGACAAAAAGGAATCTGCTCATCGTGAACAGCGGATATGAACCCAAATTTTAAATATTCCTCCGAATATTGATGAGTTTTTTTCTTGCTTGCACCACTCATTTTACTATGGGCTATAAGAAATAAAAATAAGATCAATTAAAAACTAATATTAAAATATGTGTTAAAATATATTCAATGTGACATAGAGTAAACGTATACTAAAAATTCACATTTATTTAAATGTATATAACACATTTACTACACTACCACTGCAAATCAAAAGGTATCTATATTTTTTCCACTTGACAAAATTTTCTGGAAAGTTATGCTTCTAAAATTAAAATTGTCATGCATGCACTATTATAGCCCCAATAATATTTATAAAATATTAGTGCTTTCTAGCCCCGATGCAAGAAGTACTTAATAAAGAGTTTAATATTGATAAAAATAAAATCAAATACTTACCAATTATATCTATACAATATATATATATATATTTATTAAATCAACGAGCTTTTACAACAGTTTTGACTGACACTTATTTCAAATTAACACCAACTGAATGATGTGAAACACTACAGAAGTTGCGATGGGTCAATTAGGTGAGAATAACTGCGTTGTTTAGCGAGTTTTTAAAACATCCGGGGTTCCCCGCGGCAGACGGCAGGCTCCGCGGTGAACCCAGGACGAAGTTTACTTGACAACGCCAATCACCCAGTTGATATTTTGGTCTCGTCAAACGAAATTATACTTAATAATTATTTACCGCAATTATTTAAGAATTGCATTGTTTGCTAAATTTGGCACCGATATCTAGCATTGCATTTAAATGGCCTGGGGCGAAAGAGTTAAAGTCGTGTCGAGTCCATTTTCAAATTGCCCCCCTTAACTATCGAATTGCCCCCCTGTGGGGCGTGGGCCCCACATTGGGAAACACCGGTTTAGGTTTTCTGATTTTTCCAGCTTGATATTTGAATGATTATATGTTTCAAGAAATGTATCCATTTTATCTAGGTTGTCCATTTTTTAGGCACACAGTTCTTCTTGTATTTTCCTACAATCCTTTGAATTTCTGCTGTTTAAGTTGTTACTTCTCCACTCTCATTTTAAATTTTATTTATTTGAGTCCTATCTCTTTTTTTCTTGGTGAATCTGGTTAAAGGTTTATCAGTGTTTACCTTTTCAAAGAACCAGCTCTTGGTTTAATTGATCTTCTGTATTGCTTTTTTTTTTTTTGCCTCTATGTCATTTATTTCTCCTCTGGTCGTTATTATTTTTTTCCTTCTACTTCCTCTGGGTTTTATTTGCTGTTCTTTTTCTAGTTCTTTTAGTTGCAGTGTTGTGTTTATTTGAACCTTTTCTTGCTTCTTAAGGTATTCATATAATGCTATGAACTTTCCTCTCAGGAGTGCTTTAACTGTGTCCCATAAATTTTGAGTTGTTGTATGTTCATATTCATTTTTTTCAAGGAAGTTTTTGATTTCTCCTTTGATTTCATTGTTAAGCTATTCATTATTTAATTGCATGCTATTTAGCCTCCAAGTGTTTGAATGTTTTTCAGTTTTTCTATTATAGTTAATTTCTAGTTTTATGCCATTGTGATCAGAGAAGATGCTTGATGTGATTTCAATCTTCTTAAATTTATTGAGACTTGTTTTGTGTCCTAACATGTGGTCTATCCTAGAGAATGTACTATGAGCACTTGAAAAGAATGTATATTGTGCTGCTTTGGGGTGAAAGGTTCTGAAGATATCTATTAAATCCAGTTGATCTAGTGTGTCATTTAAGGTCACTGTTTCTTTGTTAATTTTCTGTCTGGAGGTTCTATCCATTTATGTTAATGGGGTATTAAAATCCCCTATTATTATAGTATTGTTGTTGATCTTGTCCTTTTTGTCCATCAAAATCTGTTTTACATATTTAGTTGCTCTTATATTAGGTGCATATATATTTATAATAGTTATATCTTCCTGTTGTAATGATTCTTTTGTCATTGTGTAATGACCTTCTTTATCTTTTACAATAGCCGTTGTTTTAAAGTTTATTTTGTCAAAGAATATTGCTACCCTAGCTTTTTTTTTTCATTTCCATTTGCGTGAAATATTTTTTTTCATTCCTTTACTCTCAGTCTATGTGTATCTGTTGTTCTGAGGTGGGTCTCTTGGAGACAGCATATGTATGGGTCATGTTTTCTTATTCATGCAGCTACCCTATGTCTTTTGATTGGAGCATTTAATCCATTTACATTTAAGGTTATTATTGATATATGGTTGTTTATTGCCATTTTATTCTTTAAATATATAATCCTCTCTTTCTCTATTTATTTTTTCCTTTGCTCTTTTTACAGCAGGTCCCTTAACATTTCTTGCCAGACTGGTTTACTTGTAATGAATTCCTTGAGTTTTTTTTTTTTTTGGTCTGGGAAGCTTTTTATTTATTCTTCAATTTTATTATTTTTTTTTTATTTTATTTTTTTTAAATAAATTTTTATTAATGGTAATGGGATGACATTAATAAATCAGGGTACATATATTCAAAGAAAACATGTCTAGGTTATTTTGTCATTAAATTATGTTGCATACCCCTCGCCCAAAGTCAGATTGTCCTTCGCCACCCTCTATCTAGTTCTCTGTGCCCCTCCCCCTCCCCCTAACTCTCCCCCTGTCCTCCCTCCCCCCACCCCTGGTAACCACCACACTCTTGTCCATGTCTCTTAGTCTCATTTTTATGTTCCACCAATGTATGGAATCATGTAGTTCTTGTTTTTTTCTGATTTACTTATTTCACTCCTTATAATGTTATCAAGATCCCACTATTTTGCTGTAAATGATCTGATGTCATCGTTTCTTATGGCTGAGTAGTATTCCATAGTGTATATGTGCCACATCTTCTTTATCCAGTCTTCTATTGAAGGGCTTTTTGGTTGTTTCCATGTCTTGGCCACTGTGAACAGTGCTGCAATGAACATGGGGCTACATGTGTCTTCACGTATCAATGTTTCTGAGTTTTGGGGGTATATACCCAGTAGAGGGATTGCTGGGTCATAAGGTAGTTCTATTTGCAGTTTTTTGAGGAACCACCATACTTTCCTCCATAATGGTTGTACTACCTTACAGTCCCACCAACAGTGAATGAGGGTTCCTTTTTCTCCACAGCCTCTCCAACATTTGCTATTACCCGTCTTGTTGATCATAGCTAATCTAACAGGTGTGAGGTGGTATCTCATTGTAGTTTTGATTTGCATTTCCCTAATAACTAATGAAGCTGAGCATTTTTTCATATATCTGTTGGCCATTTGTATCTCTTCCTGGGAGAAGTGTCTATTCATGTCTTCTTCCCATTTTTTTATTGGATTGTTTGTTTGTTTGTTGTTGAGTTTTATGAGTTCTTTGTAAATTTTGGAAATTAGGCCCTTATCTGAGCTGTTGTTTGAAAATATCATTTCCCATTTAGTTGGCTGTCTGTTTATTTTTATATCAGTTTCTCTTGCTGAGCAAAAACTTTTTATTCTGATGTAGTCCCATTCATTTATCTTTGCCTTCACTTCTCTTGCCATTGGAGTCAAGTTCATAAAATGTTCTTTAAAACCTAGGTCCATGAGTTTAGTACCTATGTCTTCTTCTATGTACTTTATTGTTTCAGGTCTTATATTTAGGTCTTTGATCCATTTTGAATTAATTTTAGTACACGGGGACAGGCTGTAGTCGAGTTTCATTCTTTTACATGTGGCTTTCCAGTTTTCCCAACACCATTTGTTGAAGAGGCTTTCTTTTCTCCATTGTGTGTTGTTGGCCCCTTTATCAAAGATTATTTGACCATATATATGTGGTTTTATTTCTGGGCTTTCTATTCTGTTCCATTGGTCTGAGTGTCTATTTTTCTGCCAATACCATGCTGTTTTGATTATTGTGGCCCTATAATATAGTTTAAAGTCAGGTATTGTAATGCCCCCAGCTTCATTCTTTTTCCTTAGGATTGTTTTGGCTATTCGGGGTTTTTTATAGTTCCATATAAATCTGATGATTTTTTGTTCCATTTCTTTAAAAAATCTCATAGGAATTTTGATGGGAATTGCATTATATTTGTATATTGCTTTGGGTAATATGGCCATTTTGATTATATTTATTCTTCCTATCCAAGAGCAAGGAATATTTTTCCATCTCATTGTATCTTTTTCGATTTCCCTTAACAATGCTTTGTAATTTTCATTATATAGGTCCTTTACATTCTTTGTTATGTTTATTCCTAGGTATTTTATTTTTTTTGTTGCAATCGTGAAGGGGATTATTTTTTTGAGTTCGTTTTCTAATATTTCATTGTTGGCATAGAGAAAGGCTATGGACTTCTGTATGTTAATTTTGTATCCTGCGACCTTACTGTATTGGTTTATTGTTTCTAATAATCTTTTTGTGGAGTCCTTCGGGTTTTCGATGTATAGGATCATATCATCAGCAAAAAGTGATACCTTTACTTCTTCTTTTCCAATATGGATGCCTTTTATTTCTTTGTCTTGTCTGATTGCTCTGGCCAGAACTTCTAGCACCACGTTAAATAAGAGTGGAGAGAGTGGACAACCCTGTCTTGTTCCTGATTTAAGGGGGAAAGCCTTCAGTTTAGTGCCATTTAATATGATGTTAGCTGATGGTTTATCATATATGGCCTTTATCATGTTGAGATATTTTCCTTCTATACCCATTTTGTTGAGAGTCTTAAACATAAAATTGTGTTGTATTTTATCAAAAGCCTTTTCTGCATCTATTGATAAGATCATGTGGTTTTTGTTCTTTGTTTTGTTGATATGGTGTATTACGTTAACCGTTTTGCGTATGTTGAACCATCCTTGAGATTCTGGGATGAATCCCACTTGATCATGATGTATTATTTTTTTAATATGTTGTTGTATTCGGTTTGCCAGTATTTTGTTTAGAATTTTAGCATCTGTATTCATTAGAGATATTGGTCTGTAGTTTTCTTTCTTTGTGCCATCCTTGCCAGGTTTTGGTATGAGGGTTATGTTGGCCTCATAAAATGTGTTCGGAAGTATTGCTTCTTCTTCAATTTTTTGGAAGACTTTGAGTAGAATAGGAACCAAGTCTTCTTTGAATGTTTGATAGAATTCACTAGTATAACCGTCTGGGCCTGGACTTTTATTTTTGGGGAGGTTTTTAATAGTTTTTTCTATTTCCTCCCTGCTGATTGGTCTGTTTAGGCTTTCTGCTTCTTCATGACTCAGTCTAGGAAGGTTGTATTGTTCTAGGAATTTATCCATTTCTTCTAGATTGTTGTATTTGGTGGCATATAATTTTTCATAGTATTCTACAATAATTCTTTGATGATTGTATAGATACAATATATCTATGATGTCTGTGGTGATCTCTCCTCTTTCATTTTGGATTTTATTTATTTGAGTCCTGTGCCTTTTTTCCTTGGTGAGTCTTGCCAAGGGTTTGTCAATTTTGTTGACCTTTTCAAAGAACCAGCTCCTTGTTTTATTGATTTTTTCTATAGTTTTTCTGTTCTCTATTTCATTTATTTCTGCTCTGATTTTTATTATCTCCTTTCTTCGGCTGGTTTTGGGTTGTCTTTGTTCTTCTTTTTCTAGTTCCTTAAGGTGTGAAGTTAAGTGGTTTACTTCGGCTCTCTCTTGTTTGTTCATATAGGCCTGAAGTGATATGAACTTTCCTCTTATTACTGCTTTTGCTGCATCCCAGATATTCTGATATGTCGTATTTTCATTTTCATTTGTCTGTATGTATCTTTTGATCTCTGCGCTTATTTCTTCTTTGACCCATTCATTTTTTAGAAGTATGTTGTTTAGTTTCCACATTTTTGTGGGTTTTTCCCCCTCTTTTTTGCAGTTGAATTCTAGTTTCAAGGCTTTATGATCAGAAAATATGCTTGGTACAATTTCAATTTTTCTAAATTTGCTGATATTGTCTTTGTGGCCCAACATATGGTCAATTCTTGAGAATGTTCCATGTACA
Organism: Saccopteryx leptura; assembly: GCF_036850995.1. Taxonomy (NCBI): domain Eukaryota; kingdom Metazoa; phylum Chordata; class Mammalia; order Chiroptera; family Emballonuridae; genus Saccopteryx; species Saccopteryx leptura. The sequence goes on from NC_089504.1 coordinate 138,967,664, forward strand.
CTAGAGAAAAATGTATACTCTGTCGCTTTGGGATGAAGTGTCCTGTAGATGTCTATCATATCCAGGTGTTCTAGTATTTCGTTCAAGGCCACTATATCTTTATTGATTCTCTGTTTGGATGACCGATCTAGAGCCGTCAGCGGAGTATTGAGGTCTCCAAGTATGATTGTATTTTTGTTAGTTTTTGTTTTAAGGTCAATAAGTAGCTGTCTTATATATTTTGGTGCTCCTTGGTTTGGTGCATATATATTAAGGATTGTTATGTCTTCTTGATTCAGTGTCCCCTTAATCATTATGAAGTGACCATTTTTGTCTCTGAGTACTTTTTCTGTCTTGTAGTCAGCATTATCAGATATGAGTATTGCTACACCTGCTTTTTTTTGGGTGTTGTTTGCTTGGAGTATTGTTTTCCAGCCTTTCACTTTGAATTTGTTTTTATCCTTGTTGCTTAGATGTGTTTCTTGTAGGCAGCATATAGTTGGATTTTCTTTTTTAATCCATTCTGCTACTCTGTGTCTTTTTATTGGTAAGTTTAATCCATTTACATTTAGTGTAATTATTGACACTTGTGGGTTCCCTACTACCATTTTATAAATTGCTTTCTGTTAGTTTTGTATCTAGTTTGATTCTTCTCTTTTGTTTTTCTATCATTTGTTTCTGTTTGTTTGTGTTCCATACTTCTTTCCTCTGTTGCTACCTTTTTTAAGTCATGTGTTTTTGTGGTGGTTTTTTCAAGGGTGGTTACCATTAAGTAATGAAAAGGGTACCTACCATATTCATTGTAGTACCCTATCTTATAAGTATTTCTGCACTTCATCGTCCTTTGCTACTGTTAATCTCCATTCTCTCCCCCCCTTTTTTTTTCCTTTGTTGTCACAGTTTAAGTTTGGTTTTATTGTGTTCTTGGTGGAGCTGTTACTTGTGGTGTTGTTTTCTTTTGTTCTTTGAATCTGGTTGGAAAACCCCCTTTAGTATTTCCTGGAGTGGGGGCTTTCTCGTGATAAATTCTCTCATCTTTTCTGTATTTGTGAATGTTTTTATATCTCCTTCATACTTGAAGGATAGCTTTGATGGGTATAGTATTCTTGGCTGAAAGTTCCTCTCTTTCAGGGCTTTAAATATTGGGGTCCACTCTCTTCTAGCTTGTAGAGTTTCTGCTGAGAAATCTGATGATAATCTAATAGGCCTTCCTTTATATGTTGTACTCTTCTTTTCCCTGGCTGCCTTGAGAATTTTTTCTTTGTCATTGGTTTGTGTCATCTTTATTATGATGTGCCTTGGAGTGGGTTTGTTGGGGTTAAGAAAACTCGGTGTTCTGTTTGCTTCTTGAATTTGAGGCTTTAGTTCTTTCCACAGGCTTGGGAAGTTCTCGTCTATTATTTGTTTGAGTATATTCTCCATTCCATTTTCTTTCTCTTCTCCCTCTGATATACCTATTATTCTTATGTTATTCTTTCTGATGGAGTCAGATAATTCCTGTAGGGCTTTCTCGTTTTTTATTATTTTTGAGTCTCTTTCTTCTTCTCTCTGTTGTGCCTCAAGTTGTTTGTCTTCTATTTCACTAATCCTATCTTCAATCTGGGTTGTTCTGCTAGCTAAGCTTGTTACCTCGTTTTTCAGCTCGTGAATTGAGTTTTTCATTTCTGTTTGATTTGTTTTTATAGTTTCAATTTCCTTGGTAATATATTCTTTGTGTTCATTGAGTTGTTTTCTGATCTCCCTATATTGCCTTTCCGTGTTTTCTTGTATATCTCTGAGTATTTTTAAGATTTCTATTTTAAATTCTCTGTCATTTAGCTCCAAGGCTTCCAATATGTTAAGTCTTTTCTCCATAGATTTTTCCACATCTATTTGTGTTACCTCTCTTTCTTTTGTATCCATAATATTCGATTTCCTCTTTCTTATTGGCATCTGCGGGTGGTCTTGTTGATAGCACTAATTAGAATTAATAAAGAGTAAAAAGTAAAAAACAAAAACAAAAACAAAAACAAAAAAAACAAACAAAAAAAAAACAAAAAAAAAAAAAAGAAAAACAAAAAAAACAAAGGGTAAAACACCCCACAAAAAAAAAAAGCAGTAATAATTTATTATTTCCCCCCTTTTTTTTTCTTTGTTCTCCTTCCCTCCTCTCCCCTCCTCAGGGAAATATCGTGCCTATAATGGAGGGCCTGGTTTGCGGTGAAGAGTTCAAGGGGGCAAAAATAAATAAATAAATAAAAAAAAAAAAGGGGAAGAAAATCTTAGACAAGCATAAGTTGATCTGCCTGTGGGTGATGGTCAACCAAGAGATATAATGAGAGGGACAAGAGGGAACTAGAAAAAAGGACAAAAAAAAGGAATAATCAAGAAGAAAAAATAAAAATAGTAAGTAAAAATACGTTGTATTAAGTGGAGCAAAGACCAAATACAATGGAGACCTTGGGTTGGGAGGACCCAAAATGCCACAAAAACAAACCAACCAGAAAAAAACAAAAACAAAACCGAAAAAGAAAAACAAAGCCAAAAAAAACCTTGAGTCCCAAATTAACTAATTTGTTCGTGATTGAGGATTAAATGGGAGGAAAGTAAAACGAGAAAAGAAAAAACGAATAGAAAGGAAAAAATAAGAAAGAGTGAAAAACGAAGGAAGAAATAAAAAAGGAAGAGAAAAAAAACAAAATAAGGCAAAAAAAACAAAAGAGGAGAGAGTGAGAATTAAGTGTCATGGAGTATAACCCCAACGGAGGGTGAGGATGAAGGAGAGAAATAAAATGTAACACTTATGGGTAGTGTAGTTCAAGAAAAGGGAAGCATAAGATGGGCAGAGAATAGAAGGGCTGAGGTGGAGGAAATAAAGGCAATAAGATAGAAGGAACAAACAACAACAACTACAAAAAAAAAACAAAAAACCAACAAACAGTGGAACAAGCTGCAAAGTCTGTGGATTTTTCCTGATTTTGAGATGTCAACCTCTTCCTCCTTCTCCTCTCTCCCTCTTCCCGGTCGGTGACTCTGCACCCCAGGCCCTGCCCCTGCGCCACACCCAGGCAGGGACTTGCAGTTGATGGGGTTCTATGGCAATGTCACACAATTGGCTTTAGTCTTGTTGGTAGTCAAGGCCTGCCGGCGTCTGCAGGGTCTAACGACGAGAGAGTTCGCCTTCGTGGATTCTCTCTCCCAGTCCCCCCCTCCCGAACCAGCAGCCTGGCGATCCAGCCCCAAGGCTGCCACTGCTTCTGCCTGGGGAGTAAGAGGCTCAAAGAGCTGGGAAATCCCCACTCTATCCCCACTCAGTGCAAGGCTCTGGGAAGGGCTCTGACAGTCAGGGCCTCCAGTGTAATCAGGCGGGGGTGGGAGTCAATTGTTGTCAAGGTGATTGTTCAGCGCCTAGCATTCCGTTGGACCTCTCAACCCAGGCTTTCCACACTTTGTAGCCTGTTTTGGCCGGTAAAAAGAGGCACTAGTCTCTGCTTGCGACTAGTGTGGTATAGATCTTATTATCTGCCAAGTCCTTCTTGTTAGCGTTTATCCCTGAATATGAAGGCTCTATCAATCAGAAGTTGCCCCCACCCCTTTAGCGAGAGGCACCAAAAAATATCACTCCTCTTGTCTTGGGTCGGTGAACTGAGAGAGATCTTATCAATTAGAACCGAGGGTGCGCAGATTTCACGGGTTAAGTTAATTTTAGTAATTGGGTCGCAGCTGTGCTCCCGAAGGTATTTCAGGCTGCCTGAGCGCGCCCCTCCCCCAACGCTTGATTGTTAGCTTGAATGGCTGGGTGAGGTGCCCCGCCCGCGGAGAGAATCTCCCAAGTAGGGAATACCGCCCTGGGGCCTCTCCCGCTCCCCGTGCGCGGGCCGCTGGGAACGTTAGCGGTGCTCGGTCTGCAATGCTCGGTCTGCAATCAGACCGGGAGCGTGCCAGCGGCTGTTTGCCGCTGGCTCTGCAACCGACCCACTGCTCGCGGCGGCGGCGGCGGCGGCGGCGGTTTCCGAGTGCGGGATGACTTACCACCTGCGCACTTTCTCGCGGCTTGAATGAACGTCCCTGCGGTAGCTTCCTCCACACCCTCGTCTCTCAGATTCGAGTGATAACAGTCCTTTTGCTTTCAGTTTGCTCCGAAGATAAATTTTCCTGTTTCTAGTTGATAAATTTGTTGTGATTTTGGGGAGATCTGTCGGACGCGCTGCTCACGGCGCCATTTCCGTGACGTCACTCTATTCTTCAATTTTAAATGATAATCTTGCTGGATAAAGAAGACTTGGTTGTAGGCTCTTTTTCTTTTTAATTACATTGAATATTTCTTGCCATTCCCTTCTGGCCTCAAGTGTTTCTGCTGAAAAGTCAGACATCATCCTTATGGGGCTACTCTATAAAGTAATTGACTTCTTTTCTCTTGCAGCTTTTAGTATTTTTTTTTTATCTCTTAACTTTGGTATTTTAATTATGATGTGTCTTGATGTAGCCCTTATTGGGTTCCTCTTTACTGGGACTCTCTGTTCTTCTTGAAGTTGTGTGACTTTTTCCTTCATCAATTTAAGAAAGTTTTTAGCTGTGATTTCTTCAAACACGTTCTGTATCCCTTGTTCTTTCTCTTCTCTTTCAGGAACTTCTATGATGCAGATGTTATTTCTCTTCATATTGTCACAGAGTTCTCTTATAGTTTCTTCAGACTTTTTGAGCCTCTTTTGCTGATCTGTTTCTGTGTTTTCATTTATCTTGTCCTCTAAATAGCTGATTAAGTCCTCTGCTTCATCCAGCCTGCTGTTGATTCCTTCTAGTGTAGTCTTCACTTCTGATATTGTAATTGTCATTTTTGATTGATTCTTTTTTATGATTTCAATATTCTTTTTGATGTTTGCTATTTCTTTATTTAGTTGCTCATTATGTCCATCCATTGTAGCTCTAAGATCTTTAAGCAATCATTATTTTAAACTCTGCATCTGGTAATTTGGTTACTTCCATCTCATTTAGTTCTTTTTCTGGGGATTTCTTGATTTATTTGAATTGCATTTCTCTGTCTTCCCATTTTTTTCTGTGTGCCTTTTGAAAGCTTGTTGGGTTAGGGCAGCTGAGCTTTGTACAGGGAATGCAGGCCCTCTTCCAGGGCTTTATCTCTCAGCCCCTGCAGCTTGCTTGCATTTAAAATCTCCCTAACAAGGTTTGCCACATGAAAGTCTTCATTTCTCTGCTGTTTTTTGTTTGTTTGTTTGTTTTGACGAGCCTAGCAGCAAACTTCTGTGATTAGGCTGGGGTTATTGGGTGTATCTTGCTCTTTGGCTCCAGTTGAAACTCTGTAGAAGCCTTTTTTTTTCTTGTATGATAAGTCCAGACGAATGCGATGGGTGTGACCTCTGAGAACCAGAAGGTGTGGCTGCCCAGTTACTCTCCAAGGGCCGGGAGCATTCTCCATATCAGAAGGGGAGGTGTAGCTCAGATCTCCCCAGAAAGCTGAGTCACTGACCCTCCCCTTTATTTCCTCCTTTCCAGATGGCCTTTCACGCTGATTAGAGCTGGAGAGGTTTCTGTAGGTGGGTCAATTGGCCTTACCCTAGGCTCATGCTGACTGGAGGGAGTGCCCCTCCCCCTGCATATGGCCACCTCACTATTGGAGAATGAGTCAGCATGGATATTCTCCCCATCACCATTTGTGTCCCTGTGCCTAGATCCCCCCATTCTCCTCATGCAAGATCAGTCCTCTTAGCTCTCCTCGTCCTTGAAACCCCAGGTAAGTTGCTGTGAGCAAGATTTTCTGTGCTGACCCTTTAAGGCAGCATCAACTCTTTCACAGGCTGTTTCCTATAGACAGAAATCATGCTCTTTTCCCCACTCAGTGCTGTCGGGTTGTCTCTTCTAGTTTCTTGGTCTCCAGGTTGGGACTCCAGTTCTGGGGCTGAGAACCCCCACCTCTCAGGGTCTCTCTCCCTGCAGTTAGAATCCATCTGGACCTTCAGCTGCCCCTCACTCCTGGGAGCGGGGAGCCCCCACCATGTCCCTGTACTTCCTGCTAGTCTTGGTGTGGTTTCTTCTGTGCTCCTTGCTTTTCAAGTCCTGTTCTTTCAGTCCAAAGTCGGTTTTTCACAATGATTGTTCTTGAATTAATTTGTAATCCAGTTTGTTCCTGGGAGGAGGCAGTTTCTATGTCTGCCTACTCTGCTGCCATCTTGGAATCTCCCAGGGTGCAAATGTGATAAAACAGTATATGATCTTCTTATAGGTTATAAAGTGTTATCTCCTTTTTACAGATGAGGCAACTGAGATCCAGAGAGGTAAGATGACTTGCATAATATCAAATTAATAAGGAGGTGGGTCTTGGCTCCAAGCTCAATGTTTTTTCACTAAAAACAAACTTTTAATAGGTTTTGAGCTTTGGTGGCACAGTGGATAAAGCATTGACCTGGAATTCTGAAGTTGCTAAGTGGAAACCCTAGGCTTGCCTGTCTCATTAGCTCCCACTTTTCAGCTCAGCTCTGTACCTCTCCCCATCTCGCACCCCTGCCTTCTTGCTCCCCACTCTTTAAAGTTAATAATTCTTTCAATTAAAATTTTCCTGTTGAATTTATTAGAGTGATTTCTGTCTTCTGATTAGACCTTGACAGAAAGGGACAGTTTTGTAGAACTCTGCAGTAATAAGACCTGAGCCTCATCCTTATTTATGGAAGATTTTAAATAACTGCTTCAATTTATTTAACAATTATGGTTCAATGTATCTATTTTTCTCCTACACTTTCTTGCATTATGATATTTGGTAATATAATAATCATACCTCTGTTTGAGTTACTATTCTTTTCCTTTTACTTGAAGTACATCTTTTAGAAATTCCTTTATACCAGGTTTCTAGTTACTGTTCATTTAGTTCAACCTATCCTCATTGCTCACCTTGTATTTCTACCTGTCATTGGACCATGCACTATTCTTCTAACTAGACTACTTGTCTTCCAAAACTTTATTATCTAAATAACTACCAGAGTTACTTCTTACCAAAAAAAATATATATCAGGTCATTTCACTTGTTAAAAGCCTGAAAGATATTAAATTTTACTGCCTAGCATGGTTTCTTAACTTGGCTCCATAAATGAGCTCCAGGAGTCTAAGATATTACTTAAAATTATATGCAATTATTTACACCATTGATAATATTTACACAAATTACTGTAAGAGTATATATATAGTTATCACTCTAGGATATGTGTTTAAGCATTCTCAGAAGGTATGTTTGTAGGCTGGCTGAACACTGCTGAACTTTTACAGTCAAGATCCTTATGTCCAGAGTTGGCATATCCATGTAAGAAGCCAGCCACTAAAATACTGACTTAATAAGACTTACATCTGTTTAATGTTCTACAAATTAGCAAATACTTGGTAATTATATATATAGTGGTAAAATTTTAAAAACTCCAAAAAACCTTTTGTTTTTTTTTTGACAGAAACAGAGAGAAAGTGAGAGAGAGGAATAGATAGGAAGGGAGAGAGATGAGAAGCATCAATTCTTTGTTGCAGCTCCTTAGTTGTTCATTGATTGCCTTCTCATATGTGCCTTGACTGGGGGGGCCATAACAGAGCAGGTGACCCCTTGTTCAAGCCAGCGACCTTTGGGCTCAAGCCAGCAACCATGGGGTCATGTCTATGATCCTATGCTCAAGCCAACAACCCCGTGCTCAAGCTGGATGAGCCCGCGCTCAAGGCGGCGACCTCGGGGTTTCGAACCTGGGTCCTTTGCATTCCAGTCTGATGCTCTATCCACTGTGCCACTGCCTGGTCAGGCCCAACAAAACATTTATGCAATAAGTTACCACTTCCAATTCTAAGCAAAAAAAAACTAAGAAGGAAAGTTTTTAGATATATAGGAGGAGAATACTGAAGCTGTTGTTGGGGAGGAACAACTCTTCCTTACCCTCATGTTCAGTGACTGGGGCCTGCACATTACAGTAAAAAAAAAAAAAAGAAAGAGACAAATTAACAAGAGAAAAGGCACACAATTCTTATTAACACTTATGTGCCCAGGAACTCATAGAAAAAAAGTGAAAATCAAAGAAGTAGTTACACTCAGGGGCTTATATCCATTTCAATAAAGGAGAGGGGATTTGGGCTTCAAAGGAATGTAAATTGTGGGAGAGTGACTGGGAAGTACATGGGGAACTAACAAGAGATGAGGGGTAGTAAAGTTTGCTCAAGCACATTCATCTCCAGGCTGCCTCTCTGTCTCCAGTGGTAGTCTCTCTTCTGTTCCTGGTGCAAGAGAGCGGGGCACGCACATAAAGGGAGATTTATGTCTTGCTTCGAGGCAGATAAGGGGAAAGCAGAGACTATTCTTGCTATTAGTCTGCTGCCCTGTATACAGTCATCCTTTGAGCAGAAATTCACTGTGCATATATGCATAGGAATCTATGTTGGGAAGCCTTGTTTCTTTTTTCCTGAGCACATGATTCAGGTATGGGCTTGGAGAGGGGATAGCAAGAAGCCTTTGGGGTGATCAAATGAATCTCATAAGTGCAAATATTGAGGGGCAGGTAGTGTGCTGGTTAAAGGAAAAAGAGATAGATCAGATATATTTCTTTATCTACAAAATTTAAACCCCTTCCTCTGAGCTACAGGGCATTCCCTGATCTGACTCTAGCATGCCCCTTTGCACTTCAGTCTCTACACTTTCTTTTCCTTCCCTGGAATAGACTTCCCCAAGATCTTTGCATGGCTGGGTCCTTTGTGTCATTGGCTCATGTACATCTCTCCTCAAAACCCAATCTAAACTATTCTTTTAAGCCTGACCTGTGGTGGCACAGTGGATAAAGCGTCAACCTGGAATGCTGAGGTTGCTGGTTCAAAACCCTGGGCTTGTCTCGTCAAGACACATATGGGAGTTGATGCTTCCTGCTCCTCCCCTCTTCTCTCTCTCTAAAAAAAAAAAAGAATAAACTAAAAAAAAATAGTCAAACTATTCTTGCAAGTCATTCTCTGTCACATCACTCTGTGTTGCTTACTTCATGGCACTTATCACTGTCAGAAGTTGCCTCAGTCATACAGTTTTTTACCTGAGTATTGTCTAATTCCACTAGAACATAAACTCCAGGAGAAGATAGACTGGATCTCCTTTATTTACTGCACCATCGCCAGTCCTTAAGAGGATGGTTTGGTGAGGTATGGGGAAGCTGAGGAGTTCACCTAAGGCAGCTATTTGTAAATAATCATACTCAAAATTATAAGGGTGACCTAATAGCTCTAGTTTATGTGTTAGATCTATGATATTTAACTATGTTATATCTATGATATTAAATGGATTAGCAACTAAAATTGAGAAAATATTTATCAATTAATTAATTTTAAATAAAAAGTTCATTATATGTTAATATAAAAAACAGCTTTGAAAAAGAAAAAATATTTTTTTAAAACAAAATAAGTGAGGAAAGAGGCATTTTTTACATTTCACTAATCTCTAGTGTTTGGTTTAAGAAAAGATCTATGGGCTTTCATATCTGCTCTGTGTTTAAAAGTTGTGATAGGTTGTTTTGATTAAAGCACATGCAGAAAATTCAGTCTCAAACAGATATGCAGTTGGAAAGAGGAATATTTTAATAGCCTTTTCAGATAATTGTGGCTATTTTTCTTTGCTACTAACAAAGCTTGACAAGTGATAGTTTCTTAAGGTTAATTGCAATGTAGAATCTGAAACTATATCAGAAAACTTTTTGTACTTGGTTAAATTAATATCTTATTTTTCTGTGAATGGGTGAGTCTTTTCCCACATGTAATTTTCTAATATTTTTGCATTGGTCATTTTCAAAATGTTAATTCACTGGGTTATACAGATAGTCCAAATATTGACACATTTCATATTTAACGTCCCCACCACACATACACAAAATTAAATCTATTGATATTTCCAATGATATTGTGAGAAGAATATTGTGAAGCTGTTAAGTTTATGGTGGCAGATGTAAGTTTTCAAATTTAATTTTTCCTTGAAAGCTTGAATTCTACTTCTGACAATAAATACTTGCAGTGATTATTTCCTGAATTTGTAAACACACTTTATTCCATTTTGAAAAAAGTCCTGCCAAAAACCTGAGACCGAATAATCACTGTCAGTTATTCTTTTAAGCAAAGCTAGTGTTTTATGAAAAAAATGGTTAGTGCAGCTTGCAACTCAAGCCACTGGCCACACGTTTTGTCTGAGACAACCATCATGCCTCAGAATGCATCAAAAGTACGTCATATAGAGTTCTAGCAAAGAATACTTAAAAGATGTGTGCTCAAAGGTTGAGTTTTAGTAAAATTAGTAATTAAATTTTAATTTACTGTTGCATCAACTTTTTAGATCACTGTTAAGTGGAACAGGCAACATTTTTTTCTTTTCCTGTCTGTGAGTGTAGGGCAATAAAGAATACCATACTTACTTGCCCAGTTTGGTGACATGCCTTGTTGTGTGCTGGGATATCTGCAGTTCTCCCCACTGTTGTTTTTGTACTGTCAGGACAAATTATAATTCTTTGAAAAGGGTAAAAAATTTCAGTATTATTATAAAAACAAATATTGATTTCATCTACCACTTGAAAGGGGACATTCTTCTCTCTTTCCCTAGAAGTGTCATGGGGACACATTTTGAAAAGTGTGGCTCTAGTTCATGGTTGCTGTTGGCCAGAGATAATATCTAGAACAGTGTTTTTCAACCAGTGTGCTGTGGCACACTAGTGTGCCATGAGACATTGTCAGGTGTGAGTATAAATATATTTAGAAACTATATTATTAACTATATGTATAATATATACTGTGTTAGAGTGTCATTTTGGTAGGTGGTGTGCTCCAGGATTTTGTAAATGTAAAAAATGTGCCGCTGCTCAAAAAAGGTTGAAAATCACTGATCTAGAAGAATAGTTAGCATACACTTTCTTAATCCGAGTTTTAATCTAATTGAATTTATAAACATTAAGTTCAAGGCAATATTTCCTACCTACATTCCCTTATCTAGAAATATCCACCCAGGAATGGACCCAAATATCAAGGTAGCTGATGTGAGGTACCTTGTACAGCTAGACTGTAATCAGGGAGGCCCACTGCTCCCATTGCTCTGTTCTGACTGCAGGCTTCACTGATCCGCTGCCTGGGAGAAAGGCCTCCTATTTGTGCACTATGTCTCAGAAACATTTCTGTTGTTTTCTACCAGTGGATGGGTAGAGTACAAAGAGTGAAAAGGAATGGTATATGTAGTAACTCATATATTTTAAAATTCTCCCCATAAACATTGGGAAAACTTCTGAAAAGAAATTAGAATTTGACTAATTCTGATGAAAGAGCCATCATTTAGAAACTTGTACTGTTTTATAGGTAAAACCATTATTTTACAGTGGTGATTGAGATACTTTGTCATAGATTGCTATGAATATCTGGTAAGCTGAAATAATGGTACATTCTTCTCTATTCATGCATTATGCAAAATAACAATTCCCAGTTTTGGAAATCTGGGCAGTTTCACGAGTCATTTTAGAGCTAGGCACAAGTAGGAGTTATATATGCTGCTACTTTTCCTTTGGAAAGACACCTTTCACTAGGTGAACCTCCTTTGGTGTTGAGTCCATCTTTTGAATCACATACAATATATTGAAGTTTATGGTAAGTGCCAGTTGTTGATTGTTCGTTGATTTAAAAATATTAATTACATAGATTTTCTTGATTCAATGTTTTCCAAATGAGGCTGCACATCAGGACCACTTGGGAAGCTTGGATAAAACAGTGCTGAATCAAATGCAGACACAGGCTCTGGGATAGAGCTCAGACATTGGCATTTTTTTGTTTTGAAGCACATCAATTGGTTTCAATGTGCTGCCCAGGTTGAGCACAGCTTGTTCCTGAACGGTTTTCTCATAGCAACTTAGGCCTTTGAAGAGCTGCTTTAACTCTTTCAAGCCTTTATGATTTCATTTAGTGTGCCAAAGTGGGATTAATAATCAATAAATTAGATTTTGCAAACAAAAAAATGAATCATACCTGTAATTACAGGAGGCTGGAAAGGGCAGTATATGTCTTTGAAAACAATATCATAGCCAAGTTGAATGATGCAACTCTTCTAATGGTAGTATTGTGAAGGATTTATTTCAAAAGTAATTTTCTTCCTAAAACATCACCAATGTCATTTTGTCCACCAGATAGTTGTCTGTAATCAGATCAAAGGGTTCGGTCTCTTTCTCCAAGTAACAGGAATAATCTATAAATATATATACATACATATACACATATATATATGTATATATATATATTATTTTTTTTTGTATTTTTCTGAAGTGAGAAGTGGGGGCAGCAGAGAGACAGACACCCACATGCACCTGACCAAGATCCACCCAGCATGCCCACTAGGGGGTGATGCTCTGCCCATCTGGGGCATTGCTCTGCTGCAACCAGAGCCATTCTAGCACCTGAGGTGGAGGCCATGGAGCCATCCTCAGCGCCCAGGTCAACTTTGCTCCCATGGAGCCTTGTCTGTGGGAGGGGAAGAGAGAGATAGAGAGAAAGCAGAGAGGGGAAGGAGGGAGAAGCAGATGGGCGCTTCTCCTGTGTGCCCTGGATGGGAATTGAACCTGGGACTTCCACATGTCGGGCTGATGCTCTACTGCTGAGCCAACTGGCCAGGGCCAGGAATAATCTACATTTTATTTCCACTTAGTAATAGGAAAAGAGGAAAATATATTTTGTGAATTATCATTTGTGAATTATTATTAGCTTTTCCAGATGTCACATGGGTTTATGTATTAAAGAATTTATAAGCTTGAATAGCCTCTGTTTGTTGTTTCTTCTACTTCAGGGAGATTTTTATAGAAAGTAATTAAGCCAAAAACTGTCAGAAGCTCCTCACAAGGATTCTTTTCAGCAGGGACTTCTGATATAACAACAGTCTGAAAATTAGACTCACTTTAATCAGGATAATCTAAATCAATTATACCCAACTGCATTGAATAAACATGTCATACTCTGTAAATTTTTGAACTGAGACCTCTTGCAAAGAGGGTGCCAATGTAAATAAGTCGACATCAAAGTCCCTCCTTGGTAATATTTGCAGTGTTTATAGGCAGTGACGCCTTCGCCTTGGACAGATTGCCACAGTGACCCACCTCTGAGAGCCTGAGTTAGGTTGGGAGGGATGAGCTCCAAGCCTTCAGTGGTTTTGATTTTTCTTCCCCATACACTTTCCAAAATATCTATCTTAAATTCCAGCACTGCCATAGATGAATTTGAGATTTTGTTTAAAAGTTGGTTATTGAAATAAATGCTGATCTTAGAGGGGCCTCCAAATGTACCCCAGTTGTAAGTGGGCTGCCGGTTCCTCCTGTTTACACATCCCACCTTACCCCACCCTCCTTTTCTCCCTTCCCCCAGACCCCCACTGTGAAATTTGAAGAATAACAGCAAAGACATTTTTGATCTGTTTGAAGTAGCAAGATTGGAATTCAATATACTAGTTTAGCACTTAAAAGTCTTCCTAAACACATCTACAAATAGTGCTCACTCTGCCCAAGTTTCCCACTTCAGGGCAATTGCTAAAAATCTCTCTGACCCTTTCTGCAGCCTCCTTGTCACTTTGCTGCTTTCGCCTCCTCCTTCTGTATTTCTCTGCAATGCTTCTGCCTCGCTCTTCTGACAATTGTCTTTTTCCATTCCATAGACCCCTGGTGATCATGGTTTATCTTGCTTTTCTTATTTAAAGCAGGTTCCCTAACCCTTTGTAATTCTGAATTCTGTTGCATGTAAGTCTCTACCTTATTACATTATTTCCTTAGCAAAAATCTCTGCAGTGCTCCACAGAGGGGCACACAATATAGTTTTCCTTCTAAAGATCCTTTCATGGTTCAATATCCCTTTCTTTTCCTTCTCTGAGGTGAATGAGTTTCATCTGAAGGCATTACCAGGCTCAATCTGGTTGTGTCCATCAGTTTTTCCTGGCCTATCTATGATCCAACACATTCACACTAGGATTTAATTTTCACCTCCTTTAGGGGTTCCTCTTATATAAGCAGGGTTAAAATCTTCAAGATATAGATTGACATTAAATGTCTGTCATAGACAGACCAGTGTACAGCTACCCTCACCCCTGCTGGAGAGGAATATCTGGGTACTAAAAGCTATGGCCAACTTGCCACATTAGAGGCAGATCAGGGAGTCCTGTTCCCAAACTGAGCCTGACACAGATTTAGGGCACAGGGAAGATTCCAATCACCTTGGTTGGCATTAATGAACTAGCTTATCCCTGTCCAATGATATCTTTCCTCTCATGGGTTCAACTTCAAGATAGTGCGGCACAGCCGTGGCATGCTTTACTCACCCTCACTTTCATTTTTAGTGTTCAATAGTTCAGCCATCTCAGTAAGCATTTAAGGGTCCCTCCTAGTCTCAGTAAAGTTTATTTTCTTAAATCACTCTTTCATAATTTTGGCCTCTGTGTACTAGATTTTTCAAATTGAACTTCATGATTCCAGATAGCAGGTTCTCAATGAATATGTAATAGAAGAACATTTCTCTCCTGCTTGCTAATTCTTGATTATAAGTGCAAACTACACATCCAAATGACTCTTCCTATAATTTAATCTCCCAAGAAAGAAAGAGGACCATCTACCATCAATACGGAGGTTCTGATGACTTTGAACCCATTCGTAACAACTATCATTAGATCCTACAAACCAGCAGTGTTTTTGTGTGGGTTGCCTATTATTTTAAAATAGAGAAGTTTTATATTTATAATTTAGAGTTTTATCTTCTCTAGACAAGGTAGTTAACACCTGGTGCTACTGGACTTGTCTTCCCATTGAGCTGAGCTGTTGGCCATGCAGAGTAGTGATGGCCTCCTCTACGTGGGCACATGCTAGCTAACCAGTGGCGGTCCTCACCACACCTGGTCTCTGACTTCTAGGTGTTCTCAATCAACATATTACCTGATGGGTTGATGGAGAAATTTGAGTGTGCCACCATGGTATGGACTCTTACTTAGTCGACAGTATTTTCACCTTTAAACACTACTCAAAGTCACTTTTTTTTATCCCTGATATAGAACTTATCAGGATATTTCTGTGTTTTCTTATAGAAAAGAACCTGTACTGGTAGGTTTATATCTGCTTTGTTATAAGTTTTTGTTTTGTTTGTTTGTTTTTCTTTTTCTTTTAGCAAGACAGAAAGAGACAAGAAACAGACAGGGAGGGAGAAAAATGAGAAGCATCAACTTCAACTCACAGTTGCGGCACTTTAGTTGTTCATTGATTGTTTCTCACATGTGCCTTGACTGGGGTCTCCAGCTGAGTCAGTGATCCCTTCTTCAAGCCAGCAACCTTGGACTCAAGCCAGCGACCTTTGGGCTCAAACTGATGAGCCTGCACTCAAGCTGGATGAGTCTGTGCTCAAGCTGGTGACCTTAGGGTTTCGAATCTGGGGCCTCAGCATCCTAGGTTGATGCTCTATCCACTGCACCACCACCTGGTCAGGAAGATACAAATTCTAATTTAGAAACAAACCCCAGATCATTTGGTGAATCAGGATAAAGATTTAAAACAAGTCTTAATCTATCTGTCACTAACAGCTTCTCTCTCTCTCTCTTCCTTGCTTCTTTCTTCCTTCTTTTCTGTCTTTTTTGCATTTTTTGGGTTAATGCATTTATTGGTCAGATTCTCAGTGAATGCTTACTTTCTGTCATGCTTGTCCTGGTGTAGAGTGATATGTAAAACTACATACTGTTCTTATAATCATGAAATTTAAGATGGGAGTGGGGTTGTGGGGAGAGGAAGAACAACAATAAAGTAAACATATTAAAAATATGAGTAGCAAGGGACCAAACCCCAGGGCCCAGTGTAATCTGGGAGTAATAGGAAAGCATTAAATGGTTTTAAGCAGTTGTGAGTTTGTGCGGGTAGTTGATAGTGTGTATATTTGACATGGCAAGATCTATATTAAAATAACTATTCTTGGTAACACATGGAGAAAGGATTGTAAAGGATCTGGGTAGATGAAGGCAGACCAGCTATGCAGCTTTTGTAATAATCTAGCTGAGAAAGGATGATCATGTGGAATGGGTGGGGACAATGACAACGGAGAGAAGGGGATAGATTAAAAAAAGGTTTAGAAAGTCAACAGGCCTTTATGACATGGGCGGTAAAGTAGAGGGAAGGATGAAGGACTACTCCTAGGTTTCTGGAGGTTCAAGATGATGGTGCTGCCATCATTGTATCAGAGAACACTGATCAGTTTTGATGGGACAATCGGTACTTCAGCTTGAGAGATGTTGACTTTCAGGTGTATTTATGTTTTTCTTGTGGAGATGGAGTGTAGGCTATGAGCAGGACTGGCTATGTGATTTTCAGGACTCATTGCAAAACAAATATGTGTAGCATTTATTAATAATAATTTTAACATGGTTGCAGGAGAGCATTAAATCAAAAGATGGCCCTTCTAAGCACAGGTCTCTGTGACTGTCCATGTTGCATGCCTTGAATGTCTTATAAATCTCTTTATAAATCTGGAGCTCAGAGGAGATGTCTGGCCTGGCAAATGGAAGACATTATGGTATAGATAGTAACTAAAGGTGTGGGCTTGAGTAAAACTATCTGAAGAGATTTTAATGAGTGAGAAGGAAACAAAGGCTTAAACAACTCCAACCGTGCCATAGCTACACAAGAGGTCCCTGAGAACTCTCAAGAAACCAGAAGTCCATATATGCTGGGTTACAAACCAGTTTCTAGGGAATTACTTAGAATTTTTAAAACTTTCTCAATTTAGTGAACTTACAAAAACAGTGTAAGCTCAATTTTCTGCCTGATGCATCCAGTTTAAACTATGTGGTCTGCCCAAATCTTTAATTCTATGTCAGTGTGAACTCTGTGATATAGTGCCACTAAAGAAACCAGCATGGGCCCTGGCCGGTTGGCTCAGCGGTAGAGCGTCGGCCTGGCGTGCGGGGGACCCAGGTTCGATTCCCGGCCAGGGCACACAGGAGAAGCACCCATTTGCTTCTCCACCCCCCCCCTTCCTCTCCATCTCTCTCTTCCCCTCCCGCAGCCAAGGCTCCATTGGAGCAAAGATGGCCCGGGCGCTGGGGATGGCTCCTTGGCCTCTGCCCCAGGTGCTAGAGTGGCTCTGGTTGTGGCAGAGCGACCCCCCGGAGGGGCAGAGCATCGCCCCCTGGTGGGCAGAGCGTTGCCCCTGGTGGGCGTGCCGGGTGGATCCCGGTCGGGCGCATGCGGGAGTCTGTCTGACTGTCTCTCCCCATTTCCAGCTTCAGAAAAATACAAAAAAAAAAAAAAAAAAAAAAAAAAAGAAAGAAACCAGCATGGCTTAAGCCTGCTCCTATCACTCAGGTCCTGCTGTAGGCTTGAAGTCCATAGTTGGAGAAAGGGGTATGGCCAGCAACTTCTCTCGTTTTTCTATTACCACTATCCATGAATTCTGTTTCTGATCCCTAGGGCATTTTAGCCTGTACTGAAGGGAGGAAGGAGAAGAAGGAAGCCAGAAAGCTTTTACAGAATGGTCTGTGTTGTGGCTTGTTTTGGTATCTGTTCTCTAACCTCTTAGAATCCTGACTGAAACTTCCATTTCAACTTCTATTATAAAAGAATGTACAAGTGATGTCTCTAACCTGTGGCATGAGTCCAGAAATGCTTTATTCATGAGTTTCTGATCAGGGACTGCTGATTGGAACTTTAATCTTTGACTGAACAATAGATACTTTTTTTCTCCTTTTCCAAGTGAGAGGAAGGGAGATAGAGAGACAGACTCCCACATGTGCCCTGACTGAGATCCACCCAGCAACCAACCAGCAACTCCTATATAGGGCTGATGCTCTGCCATCTGGGACCATGCTTGCAACCTGAGGCAGGCCCCACAGAGCCATCCTCAGCCCCTGGGCCAACACGCTTGAACCAGTCAAGCCATGGCTACAGGAGGGGAAGACAGAGAGAGTAAGAGAGAAAGGGGAGGGGGAGGAGCAGAGAAGCAGATGGTCACTTCTTCTGTGTGTCCTGACCAGGACTTGAACCCAGGACATCCACATGCCAGACTGATGCTCTACCACTGAGCAAACTGGCCAGGGGCAATAGATAATGTTTTTTTAACTGACTCAACTGAAGATGCTGTGGGATCAGGGAGACCATATCTAGTCTCAGATCAAGGAAGGCTTTTGGGAGCCTGGGTATTTTCATGTAAGTGAGGGAGCAGGGGTGATAAGGTTTGAGGTGACTATGTTGGAGTGTTGGAGAGAGAGCTCAGCACATTCAAGGGTGTGAGTCAGAGAGCAGAGACACTCAGAGAAGTGGGAGGTGCTCAGTACAATGGGTCAGTAGAGCTGGAGAGGGGCTGCAATGACATATGAAGCTGAGAGTTAAGAAGTCAGACTATGAAGGCCCTGATGATTGTTAAGGAGCAATGGAGAGTCATTGATAGTTTATATCAGAGATGTGGTATGGCCAATTTTGCATTTTCAAAAAATAATCCAGATTACAGTGTAGAGAATAAATTGGAGGAAGTAGGGAGAATAATTAGATGGTTCTTAGAGGAGTCACTTCTCTGACATCAGTCAACTTCCAATTATTAAATGTATTAATCTGGTCTAATTCACCATCAAAATAATATTAATAAATAATTTTTTTGTGTCTTATGTTGCTTAACTATCTTCCTTCAAAAACCACAGTGAGAATGTGGCAAGTGTATGAATATTCCAAAAGGGTTTTTAGAATGGAAAGGGACATATATCCAAAATACAGAGTGCTCCTTAATCCCTTACTTGACATCTGAGCCCCTCAAAGGTAGATGGTCATTGCCATTGGTAAGCTCCAGCCTGTGCAATGTGGTTTCTCATTGTATTAGAAGGCCTGTATATGATGCAGCGAATTCTTTACTACAATTTTCCAAGGATGAAGGGAGGAGTGATCTTAGCTTTCAAAGAAGAAACGAACAAACAAAAGCATTAATTCCAATTTTCTTAATTTTGAAAACATGCTTATAACCAAATTTTCTCTTCAGTTTCCTTTACTCAGTCCTGACTGGTTGACTAATTATTACCTCAGTCATTGTTCACATAAGAAATTTCTTGCCCTGGCCGGTTGGCTCAGTGGTAGAGCGTTGGCCTGGCGTGCGGAAGTCCCAGTTCAATTCCCGGCCAGGGCACACAGGAGAGGCGCCCATCTGCTTCTCCACCCCTCTCCCTCTCCTTTCTCTCTGTCTCTCTCTTCCCCTCCTGCAGCCGAGGCTCCATTGGAGCAAAAGATGGCCCGGGCACTGGGGATGGCTCCTTGGCCTCTGCCCCAGGCACTAGAGTGGCTCTGGTCATGACAGAGCGACACCCCGGATAGGCAGAGCATCGCCCCCTGGTGGGCGTGCCTGGTGGATCCCGGTGGGGCGCATGCGGGAGTCTGTCTGACTGCCTCCCTGTTTCCAGCTTCAGAAAAATACAAAAAAAAAAAAAAAAAAAAAAAAAAAAAAAGAAATTTCTCTATCTATGCAACCCAACTTAATGACAGTCTCAACAACTGAGAATGTCTCTAGTGTAATTTTCAGTTTTTATACTCTATCCATAGAGTAATTTCCTTCAGATCATCACTTGGTTAATTCCCCTTCCTTCATGTTGTCCCTTACTATAACCAATTTCCCTTTTTATAGGTCTTAGAATATTATAATTTCATTGTATGTGATTAATTTTTGTTAGATTCTCTTGTTTCTTGGGTAGGACAAGGAAGCCTGTCAATTGTCCTAGTTTTAAGTATTGGTTTGTTAGGCTGTGCCTTAATCCCGATGAACTGGATCTCTTTAATAGAATATTTTTAGGATACCAGCAACTGGAATCTCATAATTTCAAGCTCTAAAAAAGCAAAATGTTGTAATTTGTTTCTGAGGCTGAGGGTGTATCAGTATATGGCCCAATGGCTAATCCTGTTCTCCATACCTTTCTACCTTCAGTCCCTTGTACCTCCGAGTCATTTACTTCTCTCAGAATGTGTTCATGAAGTGGACCCTTTCTAGACTGTTTATCTTCTATTTTTTGGTTTCAGATCAACAGGATCCCTTCATTGTTCACAGACGATATTTGGGTAGAGACAGCATAAAGAAGCCTTCAAAAATAGTCAAATAAATTTCTTGGGATCAGCAGCACTATGTGGCTGCTGAATTCGAAGGAGTAACAAAACAATACCAGCATTGTATCATGATCATGGCAACACCTGACATTTATACAAACACTTCTAATTTTGGGAGTTTTGAAATTTATTTTCACAAGGCCTTTACTCATTTGCGTAAAATCTCAATTGGGATAGTTGATTTCCAAATGGTCACCTTGCTGCCTTTCAGAGAAGAAATGAATAACACTTACTTGCTATAATAAGATTAACATGACAAACTAAGCTAAATAAAACACACTAATCAAATCCCAATTGATAACACTTCAAGAGAGGATTATTCTTATGTTTTAAAAGACTGGTTAACCCTGCTGGTTAGAAGAGGGTGCCATTTAATATCAAAGTGTTTCCTTTGCTAAGTCTCTTCACCTTTTTCACCCAGCCTCCTAACCTCCATTCCCTCTGACAGCTTTTAGCAAAGACATAAAACCTCATAGACACAGACAACAGTATGGCGATGACAAGAGGGAAAGCAGTGGGGTGGGGGAGGTGGAGGAGGGTATAGGGCAGATAAATGGTGATGGGAGACCTGTCTTGGGGTGGTAAATACACAATACAATATACAGACGATGCCTTATAGAACTGTGCAACTGAAACCTATGTGATTTTATGAATCAATGTCACACCAATAAATTCAATTAGAAATAAAATTTTAAAAAGTTAAATTTTACCTAAAAAGAGAATTTCTAATAAGAATATTCTCTTACTGGAAGAGCAATCAGCCATCATTAAACAAGGGTGGATTTCCATCAATGACCATACTAGAAACATAAAGCTGGGATGTTAAGACATTTGTCTAGCTTCTTATTTTTATTCCTCTCTTTGCCCTCTTTGACTGTTGGAAATCCATTAAAGAGGAAAACATGGTGGTCTTTTCTTATTGGATCTCAGTTTCTTGAATTTAGTCATTGAAGGAGAAAGGTGATGAGAGATGAATATTGCAGATCTTAATCAAATGGCTATGGCTAGCCTGACCAGGCAGTGGCTCAGTGGACAGAGTATCAGCCTAGGTCACTGAGGAGCCAGGTTTGAAACCCTGAGGTTGCCAGCTTGAGCGTGGGCTCACCAGCTTGAATGGGGTTGGTGGGGAGGGGGTTGCTGGCTTGAGCATGGGGTTATAAACATGACTCCATGGTTGCTAGCTTGAGACCAAAGGTTAATGGCTTGAAGCCCAAGGTTGCTGGCTTGAGCCCAAGTTTACTGCCTTGAGCGAGGGATCACTGACTTGGCTACCCCCCCCCCCCCCATCAAGGCAAATATGAGAAAGCAATCAATGAACAACTAAGGTGCCGCAAGTATGAGTTGATGCTTCTCATCTCTCTCCTTTCCTGACTCTCTCACTTAAAAAAATATGGCTGTGACTAAATTGCAGTGAATTGATGAATTGAGAGACTAGAAATGGGAAATATTGACCAGCACCCTAACTATGGGTAATATACAATTAGGGTCCAATCTGGGGTCCCAGCAGTGGAGACAGAAAGTGAAATGTGTGAAAGTGACATGAATACATCTCCTGCTCTCTCCCATATTGATTGAAGTGTCATCTTCCTGCCATGTGGTGACATTCCCAAGACCACCATTAACTTTGCAAAGCAGCTCAAGAAGGAAAAGCCACAGTGAATGTGGTAACACAATCAGAACCTCTACTTTTTCATATAAAATGTCCAGCACTTGTGCAATAATTAATAAGAAGAAAAAGAAACAGGACTGAAGAAAAAAAGATGAAAAATAGAAACAAATACACAGGTGATCTACTTATTGGATTTAAAAGACATGGAGTTTTTTTATTTGTTTGTTTTTTTAGGTGAGAGGAGGGGAGACAGTGAGGCAGACTACCACATGTGCCCTGACTGGGATCCACCTGGCAATCCCATCTGGGGCTGATGCTCGAGAACTGAGCTATCCTTTGTGCCTGAGGCTGATGCATTCCAACAAAGCTATCTTCAGTGCCCATGCTCAAACCAATTGAGCCACTGGCTACAGAAGGGAAGAGGGGAAGAAGGGGGAGAGTTGGGAGGGAGCAGATGATCACTTCCCCTGTGTGCCCTGAGCAAAATTGAACCCAGGACGTCCATACACTGGGCCAAGCTCTATCCACTGAGCCACCAGCCAGGGCCGACATGGACTTTTTATTTATTTATTTATTTTTTTAGAAATTAAATTTAATTGGGTGATATTGATCAATAATATCAGGTAAACATTTCTATAGCATTTGAACTGTTGATTGTGTTGTGTAACCCATCACCCAAAATCAAGTCATTTTCTGTCACTGTATATTTGTCTCTTTACTCCCCTCCCTCTGGAAATCACTTTACTTTTATCTATATCCATGACAGCCATAAACTTTTAAAAAACTGTGTTAATCATCAATACAGAGAACAAACTGATGGTTGCCAGATGGGAGAGGGGTTGGGGGGTGGGCAAAAAAGATAAAAGGAACTGAACAGTACAAATTACCAGTTGCAAAAGAGTCACAGAATATAGAGTACAGCATAGAGAATATTGTAAGTAATATTATAATTACTATGTATAGTGCCAGATGGGACTAGATTTATTGGGGTGATCACTTTGTAAGGCATGTCCATGTCAAATCACTATGTTATACTCTGGGAACTAATATAATATTATGTGTCAACTATAATTAAAATAAATAAAATGCATTTTAAAAATTAAAAACTATGTTTTCTCAAATATCCTATTTCTAAAATTAAAAAGTTATAAATTAAATTTTTAAATGAGTTAAAAGAATAAATTTCTCCTTAGATTAAACAACTCAAGTGTTCCATAATTAACAATACTTGCTTTTACTTTGATTTGATGCCTATTTAGATATGTCTCCGCTGTGGAAGATTTAGCTATCTCTTTAGGATTTATTCTGAATAAATTGAAAAACCAGTGGAAACAAACTGAGAAGAATTAATAAAAATCTTGGAGCCAGCCTCGTTTATTGACTAGGATAGTGGAGACAAAAACTATCAACTTCCCCGATAGCCAGCAGCCGTACAATCTTGGTCAAGTCGCACACTCCTGTGTCTTGCCTTAAAAATGAGAGAGGCTGTAGTTAAAACATCCCTTCCACCTCTAGCATGTCTTTGACTTTATATTTAGCTTTAATATAGGTTTAATCTTTCTAACTCCAGAATTCTAACACTCTTTGAAAGAGAAAATATTTATAGAAACACACTAAATTATTTTGGCATTGATTATATTTGAAAACAATGAATAATGATGATAGTTAACACCATAAAAAGGAAAATAATAAAGGGCCACAGTTAAGAGTACTGAGGAGCAAGGCCTTAGGGTAAAATTGTGGCAGAAGGGGTAGGGGGAGAACTAGAAAATAAAGGTGTGTGCTAAGGTGAGGGAATGAGAAATGCAACAGGCACTGAGTAGGCTGAGGACTGAGTAAGAATGGTGAAGTTTTAAGAGGGTCCTTTGTGTGGTTAGAGAGCAATCTAAATACCATGGTGAGTAAGGAGTCAGACTGGGAGGGATTTAGATAGAACACACCTTTAAATGTGAAACTGTAAAACATGTGATTAAAAAGAAGGTGATAATTAAAAAAAACAACAACAGATCAAGTCAATTTTTTTCCCACTAATCTGGATATTGGAAATGGTCCTATGGATGAAAGTATTAGAAAAGGAATGGGTAAAGTTTGGAACAAGGGCTGTCAGATCTGTAGGCGATAGACTCCAGAGTATAGGCAGAGAAAATGTAAAACAGACAATTGTCAACTATTTGTAGCAGGAAACAATTAGGGTGGCTATGTAATTTGTTCTGGAGAATGGAATGTAAACGGAAGTGATTATGTTACTGATGGGACAAGGTGGTTTGCTAATATTTCTGCCTCATACTCTCTCTCCCTCCTGGCCATATGGTCAGGAAGACAGAACTCTAGGGTAATGAAAACACTGCGATGAAAGGAACCCTAAAAGCTAATTGCTTGCTTCTAACCCCCTCCCACCAAGTAAGAATTAAGTGACTTATTGCAAAGAGGAGGTTAAGGATGTGTTCTTTTTGTCTCTGTGCTAGATAATCTTGGGCAAACACAGTGAGATTGTTAGAAGAGATAGGGCAGGGACCAGAGGGAGAGGAATAACCAAAATAAATCAGGCTGAAAAGTACTCCCAAGATAAACTTTGAGTGTGACTAGTAGCACATGGAACTAGTTGCAATCAAAGCTGAAAAGCCCACCATGTTTTTGGAGAAATTATATTGCTGAACGTAGAATAAAAAGCCTTTTACTGTTCTGGACTTAAAATCATTCTTGTGTTCTCGGCTTCCTAGAAACAGAGGTCACTTTGATGACTGTACAAATCTCCAGAAGAGCATTAGGATAAGGGAACCTTCCAGGGGTTCCTAGAGTCACAGAGAACCATGGACAAGGCAGTTCTTTGCAAAAAGCAACACCATCCAAGTTTGAAAGTTTCTACCCTGCCACGGTAGAGACTTCACATTGTCTTTCCTTAGAATTCAGAACTGCTACAGATGAGAGCCTGCTTTCTGTTTCCCAGTTTTCTACTTCCGAAAGGAACATCCAGTGCTATTGCCCTGTTTGTATACTACCATTGTCTACTGAGCATGCACCGAGTGATATAACCCGCACTTTAGTTCATAGGAGGCCCCAGGATGCACATATCTGGATCTAGTGAATGGGACATGGAGACATGATTCTTATAACAACTCTTTAGGGTATGAACAAAGATTTCTCAATTATACAGAGGAGTGAATGGGTAAGTAACATGCCCAAAGTCTACACAACTAGTGAAAGAACACTGAGTACTGGATATGAGCTGGTTGTGTCTTTGGGTTGGGCACCTAGGAAGCAGTGTTTTCTGAATGTAAAAAGAAGGAACCAAAAGGATATTTGGTAACTAAAGGGAAGACAACAGCGACTATTAATAATGCTGAACAATGTCCTTGTGTTGCATCTTCCTTTTCCAGACTCCCTTGTAATTAAGTTGGCCATCTGACTAGTTTTGGACCATGAAATATGATCAGAAGTGACATATGCCACTTCTGGGTTAAGGGTTCAAGGGCTCAAGTGTCTGGTTCACCTTCCCCAAGTGCTCTCTCTCACTTTCATTTGTGTTTCTGGAAGCAAAGGGCTCCAGGATAGCTTGATCACATGATGAAAGGAGCCCAGATCCTTTGATTTTTGTTTGAAGAGTGTTGTCCAGCCTTCACTGGACTTTATGTAAGTGAAAAAGAAATCTGTAATGTGTTTGTCCACCAAGACATTGGAACTGTCTGTTGCAGTGACCGGGATTAATCATTCTGACCAAGACCTATTAGAAACCACTGTTGGATAAAGATGCCACATTCTCTGTACTCAGTCACTTCGAAGATAATGGCTGTGAAGCTATCAACTCTTCACATTTTCAAAGATTTATAACACTGAGTAGCAATTCAGGGAAAGTTAGCCAGTACTATTATGCTGTAAAATATGATCTGTGCAGGAGCATTGATGAAGGATCAGTCTCAGGTGAACATAGAATTACTGTGTTTTAATGCTGGAAGAAACTTTGCAAAGTATATAATTTTGAAGAGATTTTGACTTAATTAAAAGATCTTATTAGTGATAGAGCTAAGGCTATAAAGCCCTAGTCTTTTCAGACAAGACCATTATATGAAATGTGTTTTAGCTTTCTCATTTTTAAAGTAAAGTGAATTCCACAGAACCTGCATCCCATTTTGGGGATCTTTCCAGCACCTACCCATTCTCTCTGGTAACCCATTTCCCTATACCACCAAGATGGGACCCTAAGTGCCACATGTGAACTACGTGACTGATTCCTTGGTGACAGTCAATAGACTTGGGTAGATGATGTGCGAATTCTTACTTCTCAGAATTCAGAATTTGATTTGAAAAGCATTAGTTGGTCTTATGAACTGGAGATGAGGCAGCTGAGGACCATGAACAGCTATCTCCGTGAAGTCAGGAGCGAAGAGAGGCACACACAGAGTGGTGAGCAGGGAGACTTTCTGGTTTCTTTGCCTGGTCCCTGTATGTTGTGGAGCTGTGCTTCATCTTTCGCCCTTTGTTTTTATGAGATACCTTAGTACCTTTCCAGTAAATCCTTGTTTGATCACCCTTCTTCAACAAGTAATCCCTCAAGACGGCTATTAAAAGGATGAAATGAAACAAAAGGTGCAAATTGCTGTCACCGTGATTGTTACTGTGACTATGGGGAACAAGGAGGAGGAGTGAAGGGAAATAAAAAAAAAACCCTGAAGAGTAAGGTGGGCCAAGGAACATTGTAACATGGGCTCCCTTAAAGAGGATGCTTAAATATCTTCAATTGCAAAGCAATTACATTAGACTTCTTTGAATGTGTGTGAAAGGGTGGTAGAAATGTGGAATAAGGTTAAGTAAGCAATCAACAATTCTTCTGCCTTGTTCAAGACAAAACTGGGTTAAGCAATAACTGTAGTGCGCCGATGCCATTATAAAATATAATGAAACTGTTGGTGGCAAATAGAAACATGACAGGACCATATCTTGGGTGACTGTACTGAATCAAAAATAGCATTTCTACAAACAATTTTGTTATTTTGAAGGAAAAACCAATAGGCTTCACAAAGCTCATGTTCCATTGCATTTTTGAAGGGAAAAAAGATTTATGTGCTCAAGCAGTGGGCCCCATCAGGCTAAAATGACCACTGTAAACAAAGGATCCAGAATTAAAGCCAAGAAGTGGGTATTTGCTAGGCTGCCTCTCCTCACTGCTGGAAAAATGTCAGATCTTATTTTGTTGTTGTAAACGATGTTCTAACAAAGACAATCAAATAGCATTCACAATCAAAGGAACAGTTTTTATAGGTTGCTTGGTATACTAGAAGAAGGCAAGAGAGCCGTGGCCCTTATTTTTATTTTCATCAGATGAAAGGATGACTTCGGAGAAGGAAAGCCAAACAAGAGGCGAACACCATTGGATCCGACCTTTCGCTCCCTGTCCTTCCATCCATGATTCATGCTTTTTCTTTTCCTTCTTTCTTAGCTTTTTCCCCCTATAATTTAAGTGAAAAATATGAGGTCCTATTAATAAAGATATCTTACAGAATGACAAACTTTAAGGAGCGTATTTCTTTCTCATATGGAGATGAAATAAGGAACTAGAAATTTGGGCATGTTAAGCTCTGCAAATTAAAGAACTAGACAGATTTTTAATAGATTATTTTTGTCTACCCTGTTTCTTATAATCAGGTCTAAAATGAAATAAATATATATATAATTTCTATTTTCTTAAAAATAATTCTTAATAATTCTAGGAAATTTTCTTGAATAATTTGAGTTCTCTTTTTAAAAAAATATTCTAGGGAAATCATCATCATAATGCATTATTTTCCAAAAAAAATTCTTTAAGAATAAAAACCATGGCCTGACCTGTGATGGTGCAGTGGATCAAGTGTCAACCTAGAATGCTGAGGTCGCCGGTTCAAAACCCTGGGCTTGCCCGGTCAAGGCATATATGGGAGTTGATGCTTCCTGCTCCTCCCCCCACTTCTCTCTCTCTCTCTCTCTCTCTCTCTCTGTCTCTCTTCTTTAAAATGAATAAATAAAAATAATTTAAATATATATCTATATAAAAAATAAATAAAAGCTTGACCTGCAGTGGCACAGTGGATAAAGCGTCGACCTGGAACGCTGAGGTCACTGGTTTGAAACCCTGGGCTTGCCTGGTCAAGGCACACATGGAACTCATGCCTTAGATAATCCAAATGGTGCAAAAATCTCACCAAACTCTTGCTTTTGCAATATGATTTTGTATTTTATGTGGATAAGGTTGAGTTTGATAACCTGAAAATCTATAATCTCTTAAACAAGATATAAAGTCCTGCTGTATAAGCTCAGAGAGGCTCAGAGATGTCACTGACAGCACTCAGAGCTGGAAGTCTCCCTTGTTTCATTCTTTGAGTTGTAGACACTGTATACTTTCTACATGCATTTATAGTTACACATCTTCCTCAGCTGGAGAAGAAAGTTAATGCTTTGATTAAGAAAAAAAATCTTGTTCAGTTTTTGGGAAGTTGGAAGGGAAAATGAATGAAAAAAATCTTAATGTATTCCACAAAAGTTAGTTATTTAGAATTGAAATATAATGGAAAATAGCTATATATTGATATTACCTTTCCATTGCTTGCTTTTTAGGCTCCAGGGTAGCAAAATAATTTATCTTTCCACATTGCTTCTATTTACCATATCAACATGAGAGACTCAAACTGAACATGGCTTTTGAATGAGGGTCTTGCTATTCTCAAGAATAAATGAAATTAGTTTATAATTATATGGTAATCCTGCTATATTAGAAAAGCATTTTAAAACTTTGAAGAATTATGGATCTATATTTTTGATTTTTAAGTTAGAGACATTCAAACATTATTTGCCTATAGTTACCATTATGTGAAGTTAACCCTTTATATTAACAACATATTAAACATTTTAGAAGTTTTTGTGCTGTTGTACTTTTCATGGTAACATTTATATCATGAAGAACATGATTCTCACAGATTGTGATTATTGAAGTGATGGAAGAAATGAGTTGGGGGATAGAAACATATTTTGTATGACACTGAGTCTTATCTTCTTACAGATCAAATGCAAACATTATTTACAATAACTACTCTAGTGATTATTTTTTAAGTGAATATATTATAGTAAACATTATAGTTGTTAATAAATATTATTATAGCTTGTTCACAAAGAAAAAGAGACTCAGAGGTGAAGGACTTTGCTGATGTTCACATAGGTAATAAAAAATGTGATTAGAATTCAAATCCAAGTCTGCTTAATTCTAAACTCAATGTTCTTTACACGGTGCTTCCTGACCTTATGGTTTAATTTCCATCTGTTCTTTCACAATATTTTGGGTTGTTTTCCATGTCAGGAGAAAATTAATGATGGTGCAATAAGTCATGAATTGATTTCCAGAGACAAGTTCTAATTATGAGCAACATGAGTGAATGGGTACATGGAGGCTTAAGGTCTATGTCAGGAAATTAAATTTTCAGTAGGGTCTCTCTGCCTGTTTGCCTGTCTGTCTGTCTATCTCTGTCTCTTGCCCTCCTTCCCTTCCTCTCTTTTTTGGTCTATGGATGGAGTAATTATTCTAGTCCAAGTTTTCTAGTTAGGCTCCTCTTTGTAAAAGAAATTGTGATTATTTTTTCACTGTCCTTCTTTTCCTTGTAATATATTCAGAGAACTGGAAATGAGCATGATCAGTCCTTGACTTTTAGAAATTACTAAAATCTGAAAAAATTAGTTCCTTTAACCACTTATTGAGGGTTTCAATTTCCTTTTTAAAAATGCTGCCAATCTCATTTCTCAAAAAAATGTTTTGTGGTCTCTGATGGACAGCCTGCTGTCCCATGTCTCTGTCAGTCTAGATTCAATAAAGAATGGCATAAAGGTAACAAATGACAAACCCATTGTTTTACAGAAAGATATGTGGCATTAAAACTCAGAATAACAAATGACTTCAATACAGTTATATTCCAGAGAGGTTTCAATGAACTCTATTCAAATACAAAGAAAAAGTCCTTTCTTATAATTATTATCTGTAGAGTTCCTTAAAAATATTCACTTAAATATTTCCTTTGTGTAAAATAAAACATTTTTATCTAACCTACCATGTATGTGAAAGTATTATATGTACAGCTGAGTTTGAAAAATGTATTACCTCAAGTATATGAATATTATTTTGTAGAAATAAAGATGGAATTTTGGGAAGAGGGTCTATGGAAAAATAATATTATAAATGTTATGGTAAACTCAGAAATTGGTACTAAACATCTTACAATTGCAAATATGAAGGCAGAAGTCTCATTTTGACACTGAAATTGTATTGTTAATAGCTGCTAAAAATATTTTCTAGATGTTTTTAATTTTCAGAATTCCTTAGGGAATTTTATAATAATCAAATGTCCTTTGAAGCATCAACATTTACTCTGGCAGTTTTAATGAAAATCTCTTAAATATGTGTTTCTCAAGTTTCTGTTTCTTTACTACATGAGGAAGCCTTAGCTCAGTTTCTTTGGCAACTCAGGTTTATCATTATGCAAGTCAGTTTACTGCATCAAATAGAAATATAGTAATATTAATCAGGTGCTCCTAAGCTTCATTGACAGTTTTCTATGCCTTCAGCATATTTATATTATGAGCATCTTAAGATTTTTTTATAACCCTTTCCATCCCCCCTTGGATGTTCCCCCCTCTTTTTCCAAGTGAGAGGAGGGGAGATAGACAGATTGCCGCATACACCCCAACCAGGATCCACCCAGCAGCCTCCGTCTGGGCTGATGCTCTGCCCATCTGGGGCTATTAAGCTATTTTTAGTGCCTGAGGCTAAGGCTCCACAGAGCCATCCTCAGCGCCAGGGGTGATATACTTGAACCAATCGAGTCATAGCTGCAGGATGGGGACAGAGAGAGAAAAAAAGAAAAGAGAGAAAGAGAGATAAGGGGGAGGAGGAGAGGTGGAAAAGCAGATGGTCACCTCTTTTGTGTGCCCTGATTGGGAATCAAACCTAGGCTGACATCCATACAATAGGCCAAAGCTCTACCACTTAGACAGGGCCCACTGTTGAATTTTCAAACTTGCTTCTGGTTGCCATTAGTATAGCTATTTCTAGTTTGATGGAAGCCCTTTTTCAATGTGATTGGGAAAGTGGATCTTTAATTGAAAAGTTGGTAAATACATAAAAATTTTATATACATACAATAAATATTTTATTTGAATAAAACAGATAAACATATTTTTGTTGGCCCTTATTTTTATTTTTATTTTATTTTATTTTTTTTATAATAATTTTATTTTTTTAATGGGGTGACATCAATAAATCAGGATACATATATTCAAAGATAACAAGTCCAGGTTATCTTGTCGTTCAATTATGTTGCATACCCACCACCCAAAGTCAGATTGTTCTCTGTCGTCACCTTCTATCTTGTTTTCTTTGTGCCCCTCCCCCTCCCCCTTTCCCTCTCCCATTCCCCCCTCCCCCCGTAACCACCACACTCTTATCAATGCCTCTTAGTTTCACTTTTATGTCCCACCTACGTATGGAATAATGCAGTTCCTGGTTTTTTCTGATTTACTTATTTCGCTTCGTATCATGTTATCAAGATCCCACCATTTTGCTGTAAATGTTCCGATGTCATCATTTCTTATGGCTGAATAGTATTCCATAGTGTATATGTGCCACATCTTCTTTATCCAGTCATCTATTGACGGGCTTTTTGGTTGTTTCCATGTCCTGGCCACTGTGAACAATGCTGCAATAAACATGGGGCTGCATGTGTCTTTACGTATCAATGTTTCTGAGTTTTTGGGATATACATACCCAGTAGAGGGATTGCTGGGTCATAAGGTAGTTCCATTTTCAGTTTTTTGAGGAACCACCATACTTTCCTCCATAATGGTTGTACTACTTTACATTCCCACCAACAGTGTATGAGGGTTCCTTTTTCTCCACAGCCTCTCCAACATTTGCTATTACCTGTCTTGCTAATAATAGCTAATCGAACAGGTGTGAGGTGGTATCTCATTGCCGTTTTGATTTGCATTTCTCTAATAGCTAAAGAAGATGAGCATCTTTTCATATATCTGTTGGCCATTTGTATTTCTTCCTGGGAGAAGCGTCTGTTCATATCCTCTTCCCATTTTTTTATTGGATTGTTTGTTTGTTTGTTGTTGAGTTTTATGAGTTCTTTGTATATTTTGGATATTAGGCCCTTATCTGAGCTGTTGTTTGAAAATATCATTTCCCATTTAGTTGGCTTTCTGTTTATTTTGTTATCAGTTTCTCTTGCTGAGCAAAAACTTCTTAGTCTGATGTAGTCCCATTCATTAATTTTTGCTTTCACTTCTCTTGCCATTGGAGTCAAATTCATAAAATGCTCTTTAAAACCCAGGTCCATGAGTTGAGTACCTATGTCTTCTTCTATGTACTTAATTGTTTCAGGTCTTATGTTTAGATCTTTGATCCATTTTGAGTTAATTTTTGTACAGGGGGAGAGACTGTAGTCCAGTTTCATTCTTTTGCATGTGGCTTTCCAGTTTTCCAAGCACCATTTATTGAAGAGGCTTTATTTTCTCCATTGTGTGTTGTTGGCCCCTTTATCAAAAATTATTTGACTATATATATGTGGTTTTATTTCTGGACTTTCTATTCTGTTTCATTGGTCTGAGTGTCTATTTTTCTGCCAATACCATGCTGTTTTGATTGTCGTGGCCCTATAATAGAGTTTGAAGTCAGGTATTGTAATGCCCCCAGCTTCATTCTTTTTCTTTAGGATTGCTTTGGCTATTCGGGGTTTTTTATAGTTCCATATAAATCTGATGATTTTTTGCTCTATTTCTTTAAAAAATGTCATTGGAAGTTTGATGGGAATTGCATTAAATTTGTATATTGCTTTGGGTAATATAGCCATCTTGATTATATTTATTCTTCCTAGCCAAGAACAAGGTATATTCTTCCATCTCATTATATCTTTTTCGATTTCCCTTAACAATGGTTTATAGTTTTCATTATATAAATCCTTTACATTCTTTGTTATGTTTATTCCTAAGTATTTTATTTTTTTTGTTGCAATCGTGAAGGGGATTATTCTTTTGAGTTCATTCTCAATTGTTTCATTGTTGGCATATAGAAAGGCTATTGACTTCTGTATGTTAATTTTGTATCCTGCGACCTTACTGTATTGGCTTATTGTTTCTAGTAGTCTTTTTGTGGATTCTTTGGGGTTTTCGATGTATAGGATCATATCATCTGCAAAAAGTGATACCTTTACTTCTTCTTTTCTGATATGGATGCCTTTTATTTCTTTGTCTTGTCTGATTGCTCTGGCTAGAACCTCTAGTACCACATTAAATAAGAGTGGACAGAGTGGACAACCCTGTCTTGTTCCTGATTTAAGGGGGAAAGCCTTCAGTTTAGTGCCATTTAATATGATGTTAGCTGATGGTTTATCATATATGGCCTTTATCATGTTGAGATATTTTCCTTCTATACCCATTTTGTTGAGAGTCTTAAACATAAAATTGTGTTGTATTTTATCAAAAGCCTTTTCTGCATCTATTGATAAGATCATGTGGTCTTTGTTCTTTGTTTTGTTGATATGGTGTATTATGTAAACCGTTTTACGTATGTTGAACCATCCTTGAGATTCTGGGATGAATCCCACTTGAGCATGATGTATTATTTTTTTAATATGTTGTTATATTCGATTTGCTAGTATTTTGTTTAGTATTTTAGCATCTGTATTCATTAGAGATATTGCTCTGTAGTATTCTTTTTTTGTGCCATCCTTGCCTGGTTTTGGTATGAGGGTTATGTTGGCCTCATAAAATGTGTTTGGAAGTATTGCTTCTTCTTCAATTTTTTGGAAGACTTTGAGTACAACAGGAACCAAGTCTTCTTTGAATGTTTGATAAAATTTGCTGGTATAGCCATCAGGGCCTGGACTTTTATTTTTGGGGAGGTTTTTAATGGTTTTTTCTATTTCTTCTCTACTAATAGGTCTGTTTAGGCTTTCTGCTTCTTCTTGACTCAGTCTAGGAAGGTTGTATTGTTCTAGGAATTTATCCATTTCTTCTAGGTTGTTGAATTTAGTGGCATAAAGTTTTTCATAGTATTCTACAATAATTCTTTGTATATCTACAATGTCCGTGGTGATTTCTCCTCTTTCATTTTGGATTTTGTTTATATGAGTTCTTTCTCTTTTTTCCTTGGTAAGTCTTGCCAAGCGTTTGTCAATTTTGTTGATCTTTTCAAAGAACCAGCTCCTTGTTCTATTAAATTTTTCTATAGTTTTTCTGTTCTCTAATTCATTTATTTCTGCTCTGATTTTTATTATCTCCTTTCTTTGGCTAGTTTTGGGTTTTCTTTGTTCTTCTTTTTCTAGTTCCTTAAGGTGTGAAGTTAAGTGGTTCACTTAGGCTCTCTCTTGTTTGTTCATATATGCCTGAAGTGATATGAACTTCCCTCTTATCACTGCTTTTGCTGCATCCCATAGATTCTGATATGTCATATTGTCATTTTCATTAGTCTGTATATATCTTTTGATCTCTGCACTTATTTCTTCTTTGATCCATTCATTTTTTAAAAGTATGTTGTTTAGTTTCCACATTTTTGTGGGATTTTTTTTCTCTTTTTTGCAGTTGAATTCTAGTTTCAAGGCTTTATGATCAGAAAATATGCTTGGTACAACTTCGATTTTTCTGAATTTGCTGATGTTGTTTTTGTGGCCCAACATATGGTCAATTCTTGAGAATGATCCATGAACCCTGGAGAAAAATGTATACTCAGTCACTTTGGGATGAAATGTCCTGTAGATGTCTATCATATCCAGGTGCTCTAGTGTTTTGTTTAAGGCCTCTATATCTTTGTTGATTCTCTGTTTGGATGACTGATCTAGAGCCGTCAGCAGTGTATTGAGGTCTCCAAGTATGATTGTATTTTTGTAAGTTTTTGTTTTAAGATCAATAAGTAGCTGTCTTATATATTTTGGTGCTCCTTGGTTTGGTGCATATATATTAAGAATTGTTATGTCTTCTTGATTCAGTGTCCCCTTAGCCATTATGAAATGGCCATTTTTGTCTCTGAGTACTTTTCCTGTCTTGTAGTCAGCATTATCCGATATGAGTATTGCTACACCTGCTTTTTTTTGGATGTTATTTGCTTGGAGTATTGTTTTCCAGCCTTTCACTTTGAATTTGTTTTTATCCTTGTTACTTAGATGAGTTTCCTGTAGGCAGCATACAGTTGGATTTTCTTTTTTAATCCATTCTGCTACTCTGTGCCTTTTTATTGGTGAGTTTAATCCATTTACATTTAGTGTAATTATTGACACTTGTGAGTTCCCTATTGCCATTTTATATCTTGCTTTCTGTTAGTTTTGTGTCTTGTTTGATTCTTCTCTTTCGTTTTTCTATCTTTTGTTTTTATTTGGTTGTATTCCATACATCTTTCCTCTGTTGCTATCTTTTTTATCTCATGTGCGTCTGTGGTGGTTTTTTCAATGGTGGTTACCTTTGAGTAATGAAAAGGGTCCCTACCCTGTTCATTGTAGTGAACTATTTTGTGAGTACTTTTGCACTCCATCGTCCTTTGCTACTGTTAATCTCCATCTTCTCCCCCCCTTTCTTTTTGTTGTTGTCACAGTTTAAATTTGGCTTTATTGTGTTCTTCTTGGAGTTTTTATTTGTGGCACTGTTTTTTTTTTTTTGTTCTTTGTATCTGATTGGAGAACCCCCTTTAGTAATTCCTGGAGTGGGGGTTTTCTGATGATAAATTCCCTCATCTTTTATGTATCTGTGAATGTTTTTATTTCTCCTTCATATTTGAAGGATAGCTTTGATGGGTATAGTATTCGTGGCTGAAAGTTCCTCTCTTTCAGGACTTTAAATATTGGGGCCCACTCTCTTCTAGCTTGTAGAGTTTCTGCTGAGAAATCTGATGATAATCTAATGGGCCTTCCTTTATATGTTGTATTCTTCTTTTCCCTGGCTGCCTTGAGAATTTTTTCTTTGCTATTGGTCTGTGTCAATTTCATTATGATATGCCTTGGAGTAGATTTGTTGGGGTTAAGAAAACTCGGAGTTCTGTTTGCTTCTTGAACTTGAGGCTTTAGTTCTTTCCACAGGCTTGGGAAGTTCTCATCTATTATTTGTTTGAGTATGTTCTCCATTCCATTTTCTCTCTCTTCTCCCTCTGATATACCTATTATTCTTATGTTATTCTTTTTGATGGATTCAGATAATTCTTGTAGGGCTATCTCATTTTTTTTTAATTTTTGAGTCTCTTTCTTCTTCTCTCTGTTATGCCTCAAGTTACTTGTCTTCTATTTCACTAATCCTCTCTTCTATCTGACCTGTTCTATTAGCTAAGCTTGTTACTTCGTTTTTCAGCTCGTGAATTGAGTTTTTCATCTCTGTTTGATTTGTTTTTATAGTTTCAATTTCCTTGGACATATATTCTTTGTGTTCATTGAGTTGTTTTCTGAGCTTTCTAAATTGCCTTTCTGTGTTTTCTTGTATATCTCGAAGGATTTTTAGGATTTCTATCTTGAATTCTCTGTCATTTAGCTCCAAGGTTTCCAATATATTAAATTTTTTCTCCATAGATTTTTCCTCATCTATCTGTGTTACCTCTCTTTCTTTTGTATCCATGATATTCGATTTTCTCTTCCTTAATGGCATCTGAGGGTGGTTTTGTTGATAGTATTAATGAGATTTAATAAAGAATAAAAAGTTAAAAAAATAAAAAATCGAAAAGAGTTGTTTTTTTAAAAAAATTAATAATGAAATAAAGAAAAATAAAATAAAATAAAAATTAAAAAAAAGGAAATTATTCCCCCCCTCCTTTTTTCCTCTCCTCTCCTCTCCCCTCTTTCTTGAGAAAATCTTGTGGTGAACTGTGAATTATAACAAACAATGCCTGTAATGGAGGGCCTGAATTGGGGAAAAGTAATAAAGGGGCAAAAAAAAAAAAAAGAAAAAAAAAAGAAAAAAGAAGGGGGTATGGACCCACAAAAAGCAAATAAGGAAAAAATTTGTGTCAAGAATAAAATGATTTGCTTTTAGGTGTTGGTTGACTAAGAGTTATGATGAGAGGAATAAGAGGAAAACAGAAAAATGGGGGGACAAATTAAAAAACTACTATTGTATTTAGTGGAACAAGAACTAGATAAAATGGAGAGCCAGGGATGGGAGCACTGCTAGTGAGTTAAAAAGGTGAAGTAAAAACCCCCCAAAAATGCCACAAACATAAGTTTGAGTCCCAGATAAGATAATTTGTTTGTTATTGAGGTTTGAATGAGAGGAGATGTAAAGGAGAAAGGAAGAAACTAATATAGAGGGAGAAAAGAAAGAGAGAGACAGAAAGAAAGAGGGAACCACTAAAAGAAGAAAAAAGAAAAAAGAGAAGAGAGAGAGAGAGAGTTAAGGGTTTTGGAGTGCAACCCTCATAGAGAGAAAGGAAGAAGAGAGAAAAGATAATGGGAGATGTAACACTTATTGGTAGTGTATTTCAAGGAGAGGAGGGAGTAAGACCGGCAGAGAGTTAATTGGACAAATTGGAGGAGGAAAAAAAATATCAAGAATGAAGATAAGAGAAACAAACGAACAAATATAATAAAATGGGATGCAGATTATTCTTGATTTTGAGAGGTTATCTTCTTGCTTTTTCTTTTCTCTCCCTCTTCCTGGTTGGTGACTCTGTACCCCGGGTTCTGCCCCTTTGGCATGCTCAGGTAGAGGTTTGCAGTTGATAAGTCTCTATGGCAATGTCATGTATTGTGCTTTAATCTCATTGGCAGTCAAGGCTCATTAGCATTTATAGGCTCCGACAGTGAGAGAGTCCGTGTTCCTGGAGCTTTTCTCCTAGTCTTTCCTTCCTCAATTAGTAGCCTGATAATCCAACTATGGGGTTGCTGCTGCCTCTGCCTGGATAGTAAGAGGCTAAAAGAGCTGGCAACTCCCCACTCTATTTCCAGTCAGCACAGGGCTCTGGGTAAGGCTCAGTCAGTCAGAGCTGCTAGCATAATCAGGCAGGGTTTCCACCCACTCAAAGACCTCTGGCTCTGCCACTCTGTCCGGTAACACAGGCGGGTGCCCACTTCCGGGGCGCTTGGAGGAAACTCTTGCTCACTATCTGCGCGCGCAGACCAGGATATCCGGCCAGCAGCCTCACGCTCTGAGTGAAACCCCCAACCGCATGGGAAAGTTGCAGCGTTGGAATTGGCTCTCGCTCTGTCCCCGTGCGCGGCTTTTGCAAGGCACTGGGGCGGCCCAAGGTTTCGCTTTGGCCCACATAAAGGCCCCTGACTCTGCCCCTCTGTGCAATAACATGGGCGCGCACTGCTGAGACACTCGGAGGAATCTCTCGCTCACTATCTGCGCGCGCAGACCAGGATATGAGGCCGGCCGCGTTTCCCTCTGAGTGAATCCCCTACCAGCATGGAAAAGTTCCACTGTTGGAATTAGTTCTCACTCCCTCCCATGCGCAGCTTTCCCAGGGTGCTGGGGCTGCCCAGAGATTCCACTTTCGGCCCACAGAAAGGCCTCTGACTCTGCCTCTCTGTGTGGTAACATGAGCACCCACTCCCGGGGCTTAGGAAGAAATCTCTCGCCCACTATCTGCGTGCTGACCAGGAGATTGGGTAAAATGGCTGCCCTGCCTGTCTTTCTTTGTTTGGGTTTGGCACGAGTGTTAGCTTGTATTGCCTGGGTTGCCACAGGATCAGTTTTTCCTCGGCTTGGATCTCCGTGCCACAGCCTGGTTCGGCCATTTGTGCCGCGGCCTGGATCTATTCACCCCCTTTGCCCGCCTCAGTTTCTATATTCACGGATCCCAGAGAAAGCCGCCCTGTTTAGGTTAGTGAGGAAGGCGGAGCATTTCTTACTCCCTAATTCCTTCGGGGTTTGGTTATATATTTAGCCAATTTTTCGCTCGATCATACCTTTGGGTGTATTGCGAAACCTCTGGAGGCTCCAAGGATAGGTTTTTCTGTTTCTGTTTGAAGATCTTGTTGAGTTTTGGGGGAGATTTATTGGTATCGCTTCCCACCCCGCCATTACTCTGACGTCATCTCCTGGCCCTTATTTTTATATAAAGCAAAGGCTGTTTCTTGTGTATAGGTTCTGTGATTGGAATTCCTTATCCTCTTTCTTACACAAAACAGACATATAATACATTATCTGACAATTCCATTTTGCTGTTGCGAAATTTCCACTGGTCAGGTATGGAACTAATCAAACTTGTTATAATTGTATTTGAAATAAGGATTTGTAGGTCATAGTAAAGCAGCATATCATTAAGCATTATTGGTTAGTATGGGAGTTCCAAGATCTGTAGTCATTTTCTATTGCTGTTGTGTAATAATTTGCCGTAAACCATGTGGCTTAAAACAACACATTTATTATCTTACAGTTCTCTTGGTTAGAAATCCAACATGCATCTCACTGACTGAAGTAAAGGTATCAGCCAGGCCTGGCCAGGTGGTAGTGCAGTGCCTAGAGCATTGAACTGGAATGTGGAGGAAGTAGGATCAAAACCCCAAGGTCTCCAGCTTGAATGCTGGTTCATCTGGTTTGAGCAAGGCTCACCAGCTTGAGCCCAAGATCGCTGGCTTGAGCAAGGGGTCACTTGGTCTGTTGTAGCCCCCTGGTCAAGGCACATATGAGAAAGCAATCAATGAACAACTAAGGTGCTGCAATGAAGAATTGATGCTTCTCATCTCTCTCCTTTCCTGTCTGTTGGTCCCTATCTGTCCCTCTCTCTTTCTCTGTCACACACACACACACACACACACACACACACACACACACACACACACACACAAAGGTATCAGCTGGATGTTACTTTCTGGAAGCTCTAGGAAACCATGTTTCCTTGACTTTTTC
Organism: Saccopteryx leptura; assembly: GCF_036850995.1. Classification (NCBI taxonomy): domain Eukaryota; kingdom Metazoa; phylum Chordata; class Mammalia; order Chiroptera; family Emballonuridae; genus Saccopteryx; species Saccopteryx leptura. The sequence goes on from NC_089504.1 coordinate 139,007,180, forward strand.
AGTTTCTAGAGGTTGCCCATGTTCCTTGGCTCAAGACCACCTTTCCCTATCTTCAGAGCCAGCAGTATTACATTTCTCTGACCATTTATCCACAGTCACATCAAGCTCTTCCTATAGCTAAGAGAGGTTTTCTACTCTCAAAGATCCATGTAGTGAGACTGAACATTATTCCCCTTCAGTAGTCCAGAATAATCTCTCCATCTCAAGCAACACAAGCAAAAACAAATGAGTGGGACCATGTTGAGCTAAAGGGCTTCTGTACAGCAAAGAAAACCATAAAAAATAAAAAAGCCACCTACAGAATGGGAGAAAATATTTGTAAACCACATATTTGATATGGGTTAATATTAAAAATATATTAAAAATTCAACAACTCAACAGCAAAAACAAACAAAAAAGCAAGAAATAGGCAAAGGACCTGAATAGATATTTTTCCAAAGAAGACATAAAAATGGCCAACAGGTATATGGAAAGGTACTCAACACCACTGATCATCATGGAAGTCAAAATCACAATGAGATATCACTTCATACCTACAGTATTAGGATGACTGTTATGAAAAAGACAAGAGATAGCAAATGATGGTGAGAGTATGGAGAAAAGGGAACCCCTGTACACTATTGGTATGAATGTAAACTGATATAACCATTATTGAAAATAGTACAGAGGTTCCTAAAAAAAAAAGAACAAAATAGAACTAATGTGTTGTACAGAAATCTCACTCTGGGCACCCATTTAACAGAAATAAAATCAGTATCCTGCACTTTCACGTTTATTACAGTATTGTTCACAATAGCCCAGATATGGAAACAAGCTAAGTGTCCATTGATGAATGAATGAATAAAAAAAATGTGGTATACACACACACACAACACACACTGGATGAATATTCAGTCATAAAACAGATGCAAGGAATGCCACTTGTGACGACAGTCATGAACCTGGAGGACATTATGCTCAATGAAATAAGCCAGACAGAAAAAGACAGATACTATATGATTTCATTCAAATGTGCAATCTAAAAGTCAAACTTATAGAAGCAGAGAGTAGAATGTTGGTTGCCAGGGGCTGGGAAGACAGGAGAAGTGAGGAGATGTTCGTCAAAAGGTACAAAGTTTCGGCCCTGGCCGGTTGGTTCAGTGGTAGAGCACTAGCCTGGCGTGCAGGAGTCCCGGGTTTGATTCCTGGCCAGGGCACACAGGAGAAGTGCCCATCTGCTTCTCCACCCCTCCCCCTCTCCTTCCTCTTTGTCTCTCTCTTCCCCTCTCACAGCCAAGGCTCCATTGGAGCAAAGTTGGCTCAGGCACTGGGGATGGCTCTATGGCCTTTGCCTCAGGTTAGAGTGGTTGCAACAGAGCAATGCCCCAGATGGGCAGAGCATCGCCCCCTGGTGGGCATGCTGGGTGGATCCCGGTCGGGCGCATGTGAGAGTCTGTCTGGCTGCCTCCCCATTTCCAACTTCAGAAAAATTAAAAAACAAACAAACAAAACAAACAAACAAACAAACAAAAAAAGGTACAAAGTTTCACTTATAAGATGAACAATTTCTGAGGATAGTATATATAAGAATGGTGACTACAGTTAATAATACTGCATTGTACTCTTGAAATTGGATAAGAATAAATTTTAAGTGTTCTCAACACCCACAAAAATAACTATGTGAGGTGATAGTGTGTTAAATAGCTTGATTGTGATAATCCTGTCACAATATATGTATATCAAATCATGTTGTATACCTTAACCCTTTGAGTAGTACCAATGTTCATGTACATCCTTTTGCCTCTTGACTATCCAGAGTGTGATCAATTTATTTTAAAAATGTGTAAGGCAACAATAAAAAAGGCAAATATATGTTCTTCTTGTATTCATAAATTGGTTATCAAACAAATATGATTTTAAGTTAATAAAACTGTAACTGGGAGGTGGCAAGATGGTGATGGAGTAGGCAGATGTACCAACTTTCACTTCCCAGAACCGAAGTGGATTACAACTTAATTTTAAGAACCATCATCTGGAAAAACCAACTTTGGACTAAACTAAGAAGATGATTTAACCAAGGAACACTGAAGAAGCCACACTGAGACTGGTAGGAAAAGCAGAAATGCGGAGAGGGCTGTCCAGCTCCTTGGGAGTGTACGGCAGCCTGGAAAGACTCAGTTGGTAGAAAGTGAGTTTAGTGGTGAGGGGAGGGTCCTGGGCCCCAGGAACAAAGCCCCAGCCTGAAGCTCCAGAACCTAGAAGAAGCATATGGATAGTATTTTTTTGTGATACAAGTCAGGACACTGTGAGAAAGTGACAGATTTCTCACACCCAGGATTCTTCTTAAAGGGACGGCACAGAAAACCTCTTTAACAACCATGCACCCGGGGATCCGGGGGATGGGAGAGAGCAGAGGACTAGAGTAACAGGGAGAGAGTGTACTCTAGGAGGCACAGGCAGAAACCCTTTAAGGAACAGCCACCCTAACCCCTGGGCTGAATCACTCCCCAAATCTGAAGTGAATATTTCCCCTGGAACCAGCAATACCAGCAAAGGGAAGCATGACACCAGCCAAACAAGCTTTTCTGCGGCACTCAGAGCAGAGTTGCTTAGAAGGAGGGAGCCTTAAGGAATACAGTATTGAGTGATAGGGTCTGAGCTGCAGTGCCCCCACCCACACTGCTGAGGGCTTGCTGGAGGCAGGCGGTGGCAGGATGCAGAAGTGTGGTCCTGTCAGCAGGGGCTAAAGCCGAGCTGGCCACGATGGAGGCCCAGTGTGAGCTCAGTCTCACCCAGCAGGGGCGAAAGTGGCACATGAAAGCAGTCTGGCTAGCTGAGGGCACACCTGCAATCCTGCATTCAGTGGAAAGGCTAAACCCTCGGAACTGCAGAGACCCGTGGCTGAGTGTGGGCACACAGCCCAGCCCAGCTTGCAGAGCTGGGGCTTACAGCTGAACATGTGAGCGCAACTCTACCAGCGGGGGTGGGGCAAAAGCCTGGGAATAGGTGGAAACTTGTGGCTGAGCACGGGCACACAGCCCCAACTGGCCAGCGGAGCCGGGGCTTGCAGCCTGATGCTTCAGCACAACTCCGCCCATGGGGGTGGGTCAAAAGCCCGGGAATAGGCGGAGACCCATGGCTGAGCAAAGATGCTCACCCCTGCCAGCAGTGCTGAGGCTTGCAGCCCTGGGTGCAGTGCACAGCCCCACCTGCAGGGGTGGGTGAATGCTGAGGCTTATAGACCGAGGCATGTGAACACAGCCCTTCCCCTGGAGGAAAGGCTGAAACAGCAGAGACAGCCGCAGCCGACCAGTGCCAGCAATGCCCGTACCAGAATGCCCAAGGCAGTGGCAGAGGGGGTGGTGGTCCTGCAGACAGACCACACCTAGGGAATACAGAGGCCACACCCATTGGACTCTATTGGTCATATCCTTTTTTATACACAGACAAAATGGGAAGGCAGAGAAATGCAACCCAATTGAATCAAGAGAAATCCCCAAAAAAGGACTTGAATGATTCAGATATAACCAAATTACCAGATGCAGAGTTTAAAATAATGATTGCTAGGATGCTTAAAGATCTAAGAACAACAATAGATGGTCATAACAAACAACTAAATAAAAAGAAAGCAAGTATAAAAAATGACATTGAAATAATAAAAAATAATTAGTCAGAAATGACAAATACAATATGAGAAATGAAGACCTCAATGGAAAGAATTAAAAGCAAGATAAATGAAGCTGAGGATTGAATCAGTGAGTTATAGGACAAGAAAAACAAAGGCATGGAAGCAGAGCAGCAAAAAGAAAAGAGACTCAAAAAGTCTGAGGAAACTCTAAGAGAGCTCTGTGACAACATGAAGAGAAACAACATCCGCATCATAGGGGTTCCTGAAGGAGAAGAGAAATAACAAGGAATAGAGACTTTGTTTAATCAAATCATAGCTGAAAACTTCCCTAAATTGATGCAGGAAAAGTCACACAAGTTCAAGAAGCACAGAAAATTCTATTAAGGAGAAACCCAAAGAAATCTACACCAAGACACATCAATTAAAATACCAAAGCTAAGTGGTAAAGAGAAAAAAATTAAAAGCTGCTAGAGAAAGAAAGGCTATCACCTACAAAGGAGTGCTCATAACGATGACATCTGACTTCTCAACAGAAACACTTGAGGCCAGAAGGGAATGGCAAGAAATATTAAAAGGAATGCAGAACAAGAGCATACAACCAAGACTACTTTATCCAGCAAGGCTATCGTTTAAAATTGATGGAGAAATAAAAAGCTTTCCAGACCAAAAAACCCCGAAAAAAAACAAAACAACAAATCAATGCTGCAAGAAATTTTAAGGGGCTTATTGTAAACAGATCAAAAGGGGAAAAGAATATAGCAAAAGAGAAATACAGCTTTAAAGAATAAAATGTCAATAAACAACTACATATCCATAATAACCTTAAATATGAATGGATTAAATGATCCAATCAAAAGACATAGGGATAAGAAAACAGAACTCATACATATGCTGTCTATAAGAGACACACCTTAAAACAAAAGAGGCACATAGACTGAAGGTAAAAGGATGGAAAAAAATATTTCATGGAAATGGAAATGAAAAAAAGCTGGGTTAGCAATACTTATATCAAACAAAATGGACTTTAAAATAAAGACTATAGTAAGAGATAAAGAAGGTCACTACATAATGATAAAGGGAGCAATCCCACAGGAGGATATAATAATTATAAATATCTATGCACCTAATATAAGAGCATGTAAATATATAAAGCAGACTTTGATGGATATAAAGGGCGAGATCAACAGCAATACTATAATAGTAGGGGATTTCAATACCCCACTAACATCACTAGATAGATCCTCAAGAAAGAAAATTAACAAAGAAACTGCAGAATTAAGGGACACACTATATCAGGGGTCGGGAACCTATGGCTCGAGAACCAGATGTGGCTCTTTTGATGGCTGCATCTGGCTCCCAGACAAATCTTTAATAAAAAATTAACTTTAAAAATATAAAACATTCTCATGTATTACAATGCATTCATTTCCTACCGCTCATGTTCATGGTTGCGAGTGGCTGGAGCCAATCACAGCTGTCCTCTGGGACAACAACAAATTTTTATTGGATAATGCATAATGTACACCAGTTGTTGTATGGCTCTCATGAAATTACATTTTAAAATATGTGGCATTCATGGCTCTCTCAGCCAAAAAGTTTCCAGACCCCTGCACTAGATCAACTGGATTTAATAGATATATTCAGAACCTTTCACCCTAAAGCAGCAGAATATACATTCTTTTCAAGTGCTCATGGTACATTCTCTAGGATAGACCACATGTTAGAGCACAAAAGTGGTCTCACATATTTAAGAAGATTGAAATCATATTAAGCATTTTCTCTGATCACAATGGCATGAAACTAGAAATCAACCACAACAGAAAAACTGAAAAACACTCAAACACTTGAAAACTAAATAGCATGTTATTAAATAACTAATGGGTTAACAATGAGATCAAAGAAGAAATAAAAAAATTCCTAGAAATGAATGATAATGAGCATACCACAATTCAAAATCTATGGGACACAGCAAAGCTGTATTGACAGGGAAGTTCATTATAGGCATACCTTAAAAAGCTAGAAAAAGCTCAAATAAACAATTTAACCCTGCATCTAAAAGAACTAGAAAAAGAACAGCAAGTAAAGCCCAGAGGTAGTAGAAGGAAGGAAATAATAAAGATCAGAGAAGAAATAAATGACATAGAGGCTAAAGAAACAATACAGAGGATCAATGAAACAAGGAGATGGTTCTTTGAAAAAGCAAACCAAATTGATGAACCTTTAACCAGACTCACCCCCCCAAAAAAGAGAGAAGATTCAAATAAATAAAATTAGAAATGAGAGTGGAGAAATAACAACTGACACAACAAAAATACAAAGGAATGTAAGAATATACTATGAAGAACTGTATGCCAAATAATTAGACAACCTAGATGAAATGGAAAAATTCCTTGAAAGATATAATATTAAAAAAATCAATCTGGAAGAATCAGAAAACCTAAGCAGACCAATTACAACAAATGAGATGGAAACAATTATCAAAAAAGTCTCAACAAACTAAAGTCCAGGGCCTGATGCCTTCACAAGTGAATTCTACCAAATATTCAAAGAAGAACTAACTTCTATCCTTCTCAAACTATTTCAAAAAATTCAAGAGGAACAAAGACTTCCAAGCTCCTTTTATGAGGCGAGCATAATTCTGATTCCAAAACCAGGCAAAGATAACACAAAGAAAGAAAATTATAGGCCAATATCCCTGATGAATATAGATGCTAAAATCCTCAACAAAATACTAGCAAACCAGATATAGCAATATATGAAAAAACAAACATACACTATGATCAAGTGGGATTTATTCTGGGGAGGCAAGGCTGGTACAATATTTGCAAATCAATCAATGTGATTCATCACATAAACAAAAGGAAGTAGAAAAACCACATGATAATATCAATAGATGCAGAAAAAGCATTTGATAAAATCCAGCACCCATTCATGATCAAAACTCTCAGCAAAGTGGGAATACAGGGATCATACCTGAACATGATAAAGGCCATCTATGACAAACCCACAGCCAACATCATACTCAATGGGCAAAAATTAAAAGCAATCCCCTTAAGATCAGGAACAAGGCAGGGGTGCCCCCTTTCACCACTCTTAGTCAATATAGTCCTGGAAGTCCTAGCTACAGCAATCAGGCAAGAAGAAGAAATAAAAGGCATTCAAGTTGGAAAAGAAGAAGTAAAACTATCATTATTTGCAGATGATATGATATTATATATAGAAAACCCTAAAGTCTCAGTCAAAAAACTACTGGACCTGATAAATGAATTTAGCAAGGTGGCAGGATATAAAATTGATATTCAGAAATCAGAGACATTTTTATACACCAACAATAATCTGTCAGAAAGAGAAATTAAGGAAACAATCCCCTTCAAAATTACAACCAAAAAAATAAAGTACCTAGGAGTAAATTTAACCAAGGAGATTAAAGACTGGTACTCAGAAAATTATAAAACATTGATAAAAGAAATCAAAGAAGATACAAACAAGTGGAAGGTTATACTGTGCTCATGGTTTGGAAGAATAAACATCATTAAAATGTCTATATTACCCAAAGCAATTTATAAATTCAATGCAATACTAACTAAAATACCAATGACATGCTTCTAAGATATAGAACACATATTCCAAAAATTTATATGGAACCAAAAAAGAACACGAATAACCTCAGCAATCTTGAAAGGAAAGAATAAAGTGGGAGGTATCATACTTCCTGATATCAAGTTATACTACAAGGCCATTGTACTAAAAACAGCTTGGCACTGGCATAAGAACAGGCATATAGATCAATGGAACAGAACAGAGAACCCAGAAATAAACCTAAAAGCGTATGGACAACTGATATTTGACAAAGGAGGTAAGAACATACATTGGAGTAAAGACAGCCTCTTCAACAAATGGTGTTGGGAAAATTGAAGATCTACCTGCACAAAAATAGAAGTAAACCACCAACTTACACCATTTACAAAAATAAACTCAAAATGGATAAAAGACTGAAATGTAAGCTGTGAAACCATAAGAAATTTAGAAGAAAACATAGGCAGTAAGCTCTCCGACATCTCTTGAAGCAATATATTTGCTGATTTATCTCCACGGGCAAGGAAAATAAAAGACAGGATAAACCAAGGGGACTATATTAAACTAAATTTTTGCACAGCTAAAGACATTAAGAACAGAATAAAAAGACAAACTTCACAATGGGACAACATATTGAACAATACGTCTGATAAGGGGTTAATAACCAAAATTTATAAAGAACTTATAAAACTCAACACCAGGAAGATAAATAATCCAATAAAAAATGGGCTAAAGAAATGAATAGACACTTCTCCAAAGAGGACATACAGATGGTTATTAGGCAGATGAAAAAGTGTTCAACATCACTAATCTTTAGAGAAATGCAAATTAAAACCACAATGAGATATCACCTCACACCAATCAGAATGGCACTCATCAAGAAAACAACACAGAATAAGTGCTGGTGAGGATGTGGAGAAAAGGGAACCCTCCTGCACTGCTGTTGGTAATGCAGACTGCTGCAGCCACTGTGGAAAACAGTTTGAAGATTCCTCAAAAAATTAAAAATGAACTTCCTTTTGACGCTTTGAAACTGCATTGTTTCAAAAGGAGAAATGCACCCCTATGTTTATGGAAGCATTGTTCACAATAGCAAAGATCTAAAAACAGCCCAAGGGTCCATTAGTGGATGAGTGGTTTAAAAAGCAGTGGTACATATACACAATGGAATAGTATGGGGCCATGAAAAAGGAGGAAATCTTACCTTTTGTGACAACATGGGTGGACATGGAAACTATGTTAAGTGAAATAAGCCAGGCAGAAAAAGGAAAATATCATATGACCTCACTCATTTGAGGAATCCAATGAAGAATTTGAACTGATGAGCAGAATTGAGACAGAGGAGGGATCAAAGGGACCAGAGGAAAGGAGAACAGAGGGAAAGGGGATGATAGGATGGGGTAAACCTGAAGGGAAGGGGGAGGGTGCTGTCAGGAGGAGGGCAAGGGAGATGTTGAGGGGAATATGGGGGAAGGGGGATGCATTCGGGGCAACACTAGAATCTATGTAAACACAATAATTTAAAATCAATAATAAAAAAAGGAAAAGAAAATTGGAACTGGAACTAATTTAATTTTTTGAAAAAAAAAAAAAACAAAACTCATTCCTGGGGATAAGTGATCATGAAAAACACTCAGTACTCAAAGGGTTAAATATAGAAAATTTTTATTGTTCAATCATATCTCATTAAAACTAGGAAAAAAAGGTACTTATTTACTTCTGCAAAATTTCTTTTGCCATGTAAGGTAACATATTTACAGGTTCAAAGGATTAGGACCGTGCTGGCAAACCTATGACACGCATGTCAGCCCTGACACACGTAGCCATTTTCCATGACACGTGGCTGCATGCGGCTGCACACAAGAAAAGTATGAGGCCTGCATGCCGAGAAGGACATTTCATCTCGGCTCCTGCACGGCCAGGTGCAGTAACCGAGGGTAAAATATTTGCTGTAGTGTAGACAGTCTGTGCTGGAGGTCTGTGGGCCAAAACAACAGAATTCCAGCACAGAGCGTCTACGTCTGGGACTTCCGGTTAGGCCATTAGGGGATCTTTGACCTCACTTCTTGGCTAGCAGAGCAAGGAGCAGCAGAATGCCGTGGGAGATGCATCTCTGGGGGCCCTGTGATCACCATTACCAGCAACCACATAACCACAGCAACCATCATCCAATCTACTGTTCAAGGGTGTCTGGATTTCTAATTGACCATCGTTACTGAGATAAGTGAGGGGGAGGCTGGGAGAGGTGAGGGCCTGTTCTATTGGTGCCATTTCCCGCCATTAGAAATAGCAACAGCCATCTTAATTTACATAAGATGCAACTTGCAGAATTTCAAGACAGCATCTGGGCTCAGGTGTTTGTCAACTTGAGGTCAAAGCTTGAGAATCTGGAAAGGTGCCGCTTGGAGAATCAAGAGGAGTGCCACTACAAACAGAAAATTTAGAGTGCCTGAAACTGATTACCAGACACTTTTAGCACCCTGAAAAATATAGCAATGGCTTTACTCACAATTTTTCCTTCTACGTACTTTTGTGAGACCTTATTCTCAGCGTTAAATAATATCAAAACCAACAAAAGAAACAGATTGACAGATGAAGTTAGTAGCGGTTGCTTGGGCTTGAAGTGTACAAAATACCAACCTTCAATTGAAGATTTAGCCATTGAAATTCAGCAACAAAAAAGGTAGGTTAAAGAATTCCCCCTCCCCCTCACTTATCTTAGTTCACGGCACCCCACACAAGTTAAATAATATCAAGACCAACAAAAGAAACCTACTGACAGATGAACAAAGAAGTCACTAAGCAGGTAAGTTAAATAATTAGTTTTTGGTTTATTAAATACAGTTATATATTACAATTATACATTTTTGTTATTGAAACTATAAATATCGCGAAATTATGGTTTTTTTCTCGAAGTGACACACCACCCGAGTTATGCTCGTTTTTTTGGCGAATTTTGACACACCAAGCTCAAAAGATTGCCCATCACTGGATTAGGACATAGCCATCTTTGGGGGGAACATTATTCTGCCTACCAAATTCTTCCCCATATCCCCCCAAATTCATGTGCATCTCACAAAATATATTCAAGCTATCATAGCATCAACTTAGTCTAAAATCCCATCAGTTCAAAAGTCCAAATTTTATTATCTAAATTTTCTAAATCCATTATGGGTGAGGCTATTGGTATAATCCATCTTGGAGCATATTTCTTCTCCATCTATGTACCTGTGAAACTCAAGAAACTGTTACCTGTTTCCGAAATACAATGATAAAACAGGTGCCGGAAAATAAATATAAACATTCCAGTTAAAAAGATAACAGCAGCATATCCTTTTATTCTTTCATTTACTTTTTAGAAGTTTTCTGGTCTTTACCCACTGCCTAATTCCAAAGAATTTCACATTTTTAGTTATTTGTTAGAGCAACACCCTAACTCATAACCAATCCCTCTCTTCACTCACCTCATCCTAGAGAGTCTATACTTTTTATAACTATATATTAGTTTTGCCTATTCTAGGACATCGTGTAAATAATGTAATAGAGTATGAATTCTCTGTTTGTTTTTTTTTCCTTTGGCCAGCATAATGTTTCAGACTTTCCTTTATGTTTTTGGTGTCAGTAGTTAATTTGCTTTTATAGTGAGTAAGTAGTCTTTTGTCCAAACATGCCACAATATGTTTTTCTCCAGTTTGGGGTTGAAAAAGGTTGCTATGAACATTCTTGTATTTTTATTTAAAATTTTTTTCTTTCCAAGTAAGAGGAGGGGAGATAGAGATAGACTCCTGCATGTGCCTGGACCAGGATCCACCTGGAAACCACCATCTGGGCTGATACTCTGCCCATCTGGGATCATGCTTGCAACCAAACTATGTATTTTTAGCACCTGGGGCAGAAGCTCCATGGAGCCATCCTCAGCACCCGGGGCCTATGTGCTTAAACTAATCAAGCCATGGCAGTGGGTTCGAGGAAGAGAGAGAGAAAAGTGTGTGTGGGGGAGAGAGAGAGAGAGAGAGAAATGGGGGAGGGAATTGGAGGAGTGGAGAAGCACATGATCGCTTCTCCTGTGTGCCCTGACTGGAAATTGAAACTGGAACATCCACATGCCAGGCCAATGCTCTACCACTGAGCCAACTGGCCAGAGCCAATGAACATTCCTTTAATAAGTCAATCTATGGATATATATTTTTATTTTTGAATAAATACATAATAATGAAATCATTGTGTCATAGTGTTGATATGTGCTTAACTTTTAAGAAATTGCTTGTATTATTATACACTTGTGAAACAGTAGAGTACAAAAAGCTTGGTTACTCTATATATTTACCAACATTTGGGAGGATCAGTCTGTTTTATTTTAGATTTTCTAGTAGGTGTATGTAGGTACCACTGTACCTCATATGGTGTAAATTTACTTTATCCTAATGACTAATGATGTTGACCATCTTTTTCTCTCTCCTCTTCTCCTCAAGTACTTTTAAGATGTCCTCATTATTGATTTTTATAAACTTGGTATCTTACCTTGGTGTTCATCTTGCTTGGGGTGCAATGTTTCTTGGTTTTGTGGATTACTAATTTTTTAAACAAATCTGAAATATTTTCAGCCATTATTTAAATATTTTACTTGTCCTTTTCCTTTCGAACTCTACTTACATATATACTGTTCACAAACAGTAGGGGATATTTTATAGCTTCATATTCATTTTGAAATATTCTCTAATAATTGTGAGTAGTTTATATTATATCATTTGCTATTGCCTCACAAAGTCTTGAGACATTTTTTCTTTTTTCCTTGCCTTCAAGTTCATTGAATATTTTCTTCTGTAGTACCTACTCTACTGTTAATTTCATCTAATTCTTTGGAATCAGAGTTATAAAAATATAATTTATACATAGTAAATTTTATTTTTTCTGGTGAATTTTTAATTTTGGTAATTTAAAGATTCTAGATTTGCATTTTTATGTCAAGAAGTTTTAATTGGTCTTTTTTCACACTTTTCTCATGATCATGTTTTCCTTTACTTTCTTCACATATTTTAAAGCTGTTTTAAAATATCTTGTCTCTTTTCTATCATCTTTGTTATTTCTATGTATTGTTTCTATTGATTGATTTTTCTCCTGGTTTGGTTCACCTTTTCCTGTTTTATCTGCTTTGTGTTGAGCATTTAGACCTTGTATCTATCCTTTAGTAGGTGTTTGGTAAGGCAGTAGTTAATTTCTTGAACGGCTTAATTCTTCTGGCAATTTTTTCTTTTGAAATTTGTTAGGGTGCATCCAGTGTTACTTTTCTGCTAGGACTAGGTGATTCTTCCTCCTAATGTGTGACCTTTTTGGGTCTCTCCTGAATGGTCCAGGTGATCAGTGAGGTTGTCTTTTTGCCTGGATGTAATTTGGGTATCTTCCAGTCTTGTGTAAATTGTGATATTTGCGCTTTTTGTTAATAGTTGTTTTTTTTTTTTTTTTTTGACAGAGACAAAGAGAGAGGTAAGAGAGAGGGACTGACACACAGGAAGGGAGAAAGATGAGAAGAATCAATTCTTCATTGCAGCTCCTTAGTTGTTCAGTGATTGCTTTCTCATGTGTGCCTTGACCGGGGGCCTACAGCCAAGCCAGTGACCTTGGGGTCATGTCCTATGATCCCACACTCAAGCCAGTGAACCCACACTCAAGCTGGTGAGCCTGTGCTCAAGCCGATGAGCCTGCACTCAAGCTGACGACCTTGGGGTTTCAAACCTGAGTCCTCCACAGCCCAGTCTGATGCTCTAGCCACTGTGCCACTGCCTGGTCAGGCCCTTAATAGTTCTTTAGTTAACTTCATATCTCTCAACTTATGTACAGTTTAAAAATCAAAGTCTCAAGAGGATCTTACTCAGGTACTCTGCTCTTCAAAATCTAGCTAACATTAGTTTTTATTTCTCAGAACTCACTTTCTGTCTCCTCTAACCAGTGACACCTTGATAGTCTGTTGGTGTTCCTCCTTTCTGTACAGGATTTCAGGATGTGTCTCTAGGGAAAAAGTCTGACAGTCTAATGGCTTACTTTGTTTCCTTTTTCTCAGAATTATAATCTTATGCTGTCTGTTGTCCAATGTATGAAAAATACATGAAACTAAACAAATTTCACTATATGAAAGTAATTGTTTCATATATTTGGTCTAGTATTTTTCTTTTGTACAATGAGAAGAATAATTAAGTACCAGTTACTCTATTGTGGCAGAAAGCCATGATACATTTTTGCATGCCTACATCAAGCTGTCATTAAATCAACCAAAAGCTATAGCACCTACAATGAACTTTTGTTTGTTTTGAGAATTTTATTAATTTATAGTTTCAATGATTTTAAAATAAATTTCTACCACAAGTATTACAATCAAAATCACCATGAGGGGTAATTATTGGTGATGTATAGATAATACAACATAATATTTATATTCATTATCTTGATGATATCTGGGTTCCCCATTTAAATGGATATATAGAAAATTCTGCTGGGTTCAGAAACAAGTCACTCAAATGATTGAGAGAGAATATCAAATGACTTACCTCACGTACATGAAGACAGGTCAGTGGCACTGAGTTGAATTAGCTCTTGGAAGAGAAATTTAGGAAAGACAATGGTCACTGAAATCAGAAAGGGACATGATAGTCTTGCATTCCACTAAGAATATGAATATAAATATATTTAAAGAACAGAGAGAAGATTTACATAACATAGAAAGCTAAATGTCCAAAAGTTTCCTGCATGTTTTTAAATAGTTTGGGATGTGACATCTTTCCCTGCTTGGGGGATGTTAAAACAGCAGGGTGTCTTCTTTGTAAAATGATTTAGATGTGGGATTAGCAGAAAGTTAAATAAACTACCCAGGTTTCTTTCAGGCCTCTGATTCTAATTGTATTAAGGAGACATTTCTTCTGCCTCCTGATGGCTGCTTTCATAGTTTATGAGATTGCTTTCCTTCTTATTTTTTTTTTAGTAGAACAATGCTTTTTTGATATTCTTTTTAAAAAAAATTTTTTTCAGTTGCCTGAGGTCTTTGTTAAGATAGCAAAACAAGAGAGTTCTTGGCCTCATTGATTCTTTCTTTCCTGGGCAAGAATTATTTTTTTATGAAAACAAAAACCAGTACTTATATTTGTATGCAAAATATCAAATATTTATGGAGTTTGTTCCAACAGAATCCAGAACATTCTCTATAAGAGAGGAATGATGAATTGATATAAATGATAAAAAGAACAACAACATTAAAACAGAAAAAAATTTTCAATTACAGCATAATGATTCCCAAGCTTTCTTCTTCTTCTTTTTTTTTTAAACGAGACATCTGTCTGTGAAAAACAACCGTATTAAAGAGAAACTTTCTTTCAGTCTCCTTTTGAAAATGATTCCTCTGTAGATTTTCTTTCTAAAATGAGATTTGAAAATTATACTGGCACAGACTACTTTTCTGCCCCGACTGGAACAGAACTCAGTGGTTGTTTCTCAGCCAGAGGGAACAGTAATGTTCTTGACAATTGTTCTAAGGAAAGGATCAAGTTTAAATCCTTAGAGGATATACACAGTAGTATTGGATTTACCAAGAAAAGTCTTTTAGCCAGGACAAAAGATAGAGTCCTTGACTTATTATCTTTTCTCTGGTTAGCATTTGCTCCATATTGTTATATGTTTATAGATATTGGAGTGTTTTTTAATAATATAATATGAAGAGATTGTAAAACTCCACATCCCCTCAATTATCTCCTACATAATTACTATAACAACATAATCCCCCTATTTAACTCAGTCTAACAATTAATAGTTTATTTTGGGGGTGGGTGGGGTGGTGGAATGGCTTTTAGAATATATTCATACAATTTGGAAGTGTAGGAAGATGACTGAGGGTGGGAGGCAGAGGTAAATGGTTTCATTATGTCTCACAGGTTACTTTATTGCCTTAGTTAACTGTTACTTAACGAGTCATTTGTAGAAATTAGGATTGAGAGGCTAATATTCATTTTTAAGGCAGGCTTACTTTGGGAGAAGTCCTGACCTAAAAGGTATCATCACTTTACAGTGCTTTTTCATGTGCCCTCGAGTTTAGGAGGAAGCATGATAGAACCTGGGCAGGAAAAGTTGGAGGTCAGAAGACCCTAAAATGACTAAATGATTGTCTAGGCTGATTTGAGAAATCTAACATCAGGCTGCCAGTGGTAATGTCTTCTAAAGATATCCACTCTGTGGGTGTCTCTCCTGATTGTATGGACTCATCTGTGAAGGAGAACATTCCCAGAGAGCAGGCAGTGTGTTATAATTATTTCAAGAGTACAGAGTATACCTAGCAGAGTCTCCTCTGCAGTACTGCTAAAAAGAAAGCCTTGAATGGCCACTGGCTGTGGGCATTTAACCGGCACGTGAGAAGAGGTTATGGAAGCCTATGCCAGCACTTGGCACGCTAGTGTACACGAATCGCTAAAGGCACTGAAAACAAACTCAACTGGTTTTGGTAGAAGTAGCTTTCCATATTATGATTAGTCGACAATCATAAGTGAAGCCCTCAACATCAGGATCTGGATAAGACATGTTTAGAATACTCCAATGGCAGCTCAAGTATAACACTATGTTGGGTTATCTGTTTTAAACTGATGACATACTGTCCTGTATTAGAGTCACAAGTCTTTAAGGTCATGGGAGCTATACTGTGAGCTGCTGAAGTCAGGAATGGTGTTTTATTAATCATAGCATTCATATAAGGCATACTCCATGCTTTATTCCTAGAGGGAGCTCAATCAATGTTTTGTGAATTGAATGGAATATATCATGATGTCTTCTGACTCTTAAGTCTAAATAACTTATGTAAAATAAATAGTAATAGTGTTTGGGGTACCCTATTGTATTAGAGTCCAAATCTAACAATAAAAGGGCTACCCACAGGATGTATAAAAGAGAGACTGGTTGGTTATTTCCCAAAAGATATATGGTAGCTAGTGAGACTGAGAGAAACTTCTCTTTAAAAGGCAGAACAGGCTCTGGCCGGTCGGCTCAATGGTAGAGTGTCAGCCTGGCGTGCAGGAGTCCCGGGTTCGATTCCCAGCCAGGGCACATAGGAGAAGCTCCCATCTGCTTCTCTACCCCTCCCCCTCTCCTTCCTCTCTGCCTCTCTCTTCCCCTCCTGCAGCCAAGGCTCCATTGGAGCAAGATGGCCCGGGCACTGAGGATGACTCCATGGCCTCTGCCTCAGGCGCTAGAATGGCTCTGGTTGCAACAGAGCATCACCCCCTGGTGGGCGTGCCGGGTGGATCCCGGTCGGGCGCATGCGGGAGTCTGTCTGACTGCCTCCCCATTTCCAGCTTCAGAAAAATACAAAAAAAAAAAAAAAAAGGCAGAACAAAACCAAACAAAACTTCTCTTCTTTCTCCCTTGTGAATGAAACAATGTGTGTAATTCTCTGGTGAATGGAGAAAAGGTTTGGCTTCATTATTTCATTCTTTCTTTTAACATAGGTAAGGCAATGAATAAAATTTATATATTATATTCTGAAACTATAAAATAAATTAAAAATATTTTAATAATATATAATAAAAATAATTTAGTTTCTTTTAAAGTCTCTCTCTTCTCAGCCTTCTTCCCAATTTATCTCATTAACTTTTCAAAAGGAAGATAAAGAGTCATGTTAGTCATCTCAATACCAAAACATATTCTGGCTTTATTATAGCTCTGGAGCACAAAGAAAAGAAACAAAAAAAATAACAGGGAATGTTATTTACATCTTTAGTAAAAAGAACAGTTATGTATTTTATGAACAACAACAACAAAAAAAACTATATTCACAAAATCATATTTCAAGTCTTAAAGCAATTCTTCAATATATAGAGAAGAAAGTTATATAGATATAACTATATTTAAAGTGTTATTGTAGGTAACTAAATATTAATATGGGAAGGAAGCAGAGGGAATCAGATATTGAGCATAATAAATGAAGGAAGAGAGGATCAAATATTAAGATTAATAAAACTGGGAAGCCTGCTTCAGTAGAAAGTTATAGCATTCAATTTTCTAGGCAGCTACAGCATTTATAGTTTCAAACACCCCAGAAACTGCAGCCTTGCCCTACTAAGGGGGATCAATGCTCCTTCCAAACACTGTGTAGGGAGGCTTTTCAGTTTCCTTGGGGTACAACTGGTCTACCCCAGACTGTGGGGGTGGGTGCTTTTACTTTGAGGCAAGTGCAGTAAAAGCAATGATAGTGGCCATAAAGGCCTGTCTATCTAGCTTAGGAAAAGGATCAAATTGGTTAGAAGCAGAGGCTGATAGAAGTCTCTCAAAGATTAAGAAGCTGCTTGGTTGGTTGGTTTGAAGAAAAGCTAGTTCTTCCCAGCTCAAGATAATATAAATCCAAACTTAACAAAAAGTTCTCTCTTCTTTTCATTTGCTTGGAAACAGTTGCTTAACTCATTCATTCATTCATTGATTCATTCATTCTCCAAGCAGCCATGTGGCTGTAGGAGTTGTGTGGGCTGCAGCAACTGCACAGATTCCTAAACACAGGCTCTGAGTAAAGGCCTGCATACAGCAACACACACACAAGGACAAAAACTGGACTGGACTCAGCTTTGATATGAATTGAACAATGGCACAGAATAACTGGACACTGAACTTTGTATTAGGTTTGATGAAAGCTAGGCTGGATTTTTTCTATCATGGAATGGAGGAAGATGAGACTTGTTGGTAACCTGTGGGCAGTCTTCCATTTCAACCTTGAATAAATTTTACCATGAAAGCTTCATTCCCGACCACCCAATACGTGTGTCTTTGGAATGCTATCCTCATGACCGTGTGGAAGAATACCATTCCTACTGTCATCAAAAGTAAATTTGCAAAATAATCTTTATCTCCTTTTATAGTTAATAGCTGAAAATATATAACATAGAAAGTTGTTCACTTATGATAGAAGAGAATTGAATGTTAATTTACTTGTTTGTTTTGATCTAATTTTGTATCTTTGCATTCTTTGCTTAGGGACTTTGGTAATAATTAGTCTGTAATTTTAGGTTCTCCTCAATTGAGAGAGGGGGGGGGAAGAGAGAGAGAGAGAAGGCTCAATTTAAATTTTTTTCCCTTAATCCTTCAAATAAAATTAGAACCATATTTAAATTCTACAGAGATCTGCACTGAATAGCTCTGCAGTCTAGGGCAAGTTATTTGACTTGAGTTCAGTTTCATCATCTGTAACATGAAACTAATATTTGCTTTGTAGTATAGTGATGTGATTAAATAATATAATATTGAAAATACTTATAAAGATGAGGAACATATGCTTAATAAATGTTATAGCCCTTCAAATTTTACATTTAAATATTTTAATTTATTTTTCTAACATATTTGGCTTAACCATTTGATAAACAAAATAGCAAACTGGTTGTGGTCAGCTTTCTCTCCTTGAGACAGGTCTTCAGATTTGAGACAAATAATTTGTAGCAGTCATTCAGTGAAATTTTAAGGCACAACATATATCCTCAAGAGATACAAGATTTAGGAGAGAGGTTCCAAGATGGCAAAGGAGTAGGTGGACGTTCCAACTGCCGCCTCCCAGGACCAAATTGGATTACAACTTAATTAAGAACAATCATCTTGTAAAACCAACTTTGGACTAAATGAAGAGGAGCCTATAACCAAGGATCACAGAAGAAGCCACACCAAGACTGGTAGAAAGGGTGGAAATGTGGAAAGGGCTGCTCACACCCAGGAGCGAATGGAGGCTGTGGGTCCAGAGGGACTCTCAGTGTGGGGAGGGTCGCCCTGAGAGGTGTGGATGCTCAGCCCCAGGCCTGGAGCCCCAGCCTAGAGCCCCAGAGCCTAGAAGAGGTGCTCACAAAGCATTTGGTGGTGAAAAGAGCAGGATTTCTGTCTGCGAGAAAGAGACAGAGCTTTCAGATGCAGGCTCCATCTTAAAGGGCCTGGGCAGAAAATCTTGTTCACAGCCACTTACCTGGGCACTGGTGGGAGAGAGCTGAGAGGACTAGAGTTGCATGAGGAGAGTAAAAAGTTGGAGGCCCAGGGAGAGACACTGTGGGGGACAGCCACCAGAACCCCTGTGCTAAGTCATTCTCCAGTACTGCAGTTGTCATCTTTCTTGGGTGGAGCAGTTTCCTCTGTGAGGAATCAGCCTGGGGAAAAGCAACTGTTCCACCCTTGGGAGTCTCTCCTATCCCAGTCATGGTGATGGGTCCTTCTGAGAAGCCAGGAGATAGGGGGCACATCAGTGACTCAGTTTTCTGGTGTTGAGGCCAGAGCTACCCCGACACTCTCTGGAGTCTATGACTGGTGCTTCTGCCTCACGGGAGACTCAGTAGAAACTGTCCTGCAGGCAGGCAGACCACACTTCTAGGTCTCAAAGGCTACACCCACTGGACTCCTGGGACCACATCCTACTGATGTCTGTGAAAAAAGTCTGGACAGACTGACACCTGGACAGAGCCACACCCACCAGCTTTCCTAATCCCTGAATTGCTGCAGATGCTAGACTCTAGTAGAGTTTTTTTCAGTTACTGAGCCCAACAAGCAGCCAGCAGAGCCTGCAGGAGGTGGAACTCAAGGAAACTTGGTCTTTTAAGCGAACATTTCTCCAGGCCCAGTGTGGATAAAAGCCAGCCTAGGAGTGCAGCTTGGTATTTCCATGTACACCTGGGCCAAGCAGAGGCAGCCACAAACTCTGGATTGCTTGTAGATCCAAGAAGGTTGCTGAGGGCCAGTCACGGGCAGTGTCTCCCACTGGTCTGCACCAAGTTCCTGCCAGGGAGGCCCAGGGCTGGCACATCCAGGGGCCAGCTGCAGAAAGCATTGGTTCAGGACCTGACAACCCTTGCTACAGTGGTATCCGAAGGAAAAGCTCCTCACACCTGGCCCAGTTGAGGAGAGTTCCACTCTCTCTGATCAGCACCAGCACAGCAGCTCATGTGCATTGGATAGGGTGAAACTTCACAATCAGCTAGCCTGGGCACTGGATATTCTGTGCTGCTAGGCTAGATCCACAGTGTGTAGGGAGAGAGGCTTGGAGCATGGACATTTAATGTGTGGGTCCCTGTGAATCTATTGTTGGATCTGGTCGAGGGGCTTAGCCACCTTTGGGAGGGGCACAGTCAGCCGCAGGAGAGGACTCTCTCAGTCTTCCTCCCTGAGACCAGGGTCTCACCAGCTGAAAGAACTTCTGCAGAGGGGACTATTGGGCACACTCAGTCTGAACCTGCTGCTCACCTTGTTGGGGAGAAATAAAATTTGAGTATCTAGCAGAGGCTGAGGGATCAAGCTCTGGAGTAGGGGCCACATTCACTGTACTGAACTCTTGACTAAAAGACTCCTAAAGTAGGGGGTCCCACTAATGTTGTATTTACAACTTCAGCTGCCCTAACCCACCAAGCATGCAACCTGTAGAGGGGTTGGTTGGGTGAGGCCACTTTGAGCCCATACTATAGTCATACTAAAGAAGACTCTGTGAGAAGACCAGGCAGCTGCAAGAGGAGGAGGAGCAAATGAAAAGTGGAGACAAATCTTACAGAGCTTTGGGCTTTTAAAAAGCTGCTGTCATCTCTAAGTAGGAGAAAGCTGATCCTTATACAAAGATTGCCCCCCCCACTACACAGGTACAGAAAACACAGACCCAAACAGTGAAAAGTGCAGTAGCTGTAGACTGGTAGCCCAAAGCAGGTTACAAACAACAGCTGATGCCAACCCAAGAAGAACTAGAGCCAACACAACTGTTAGTGAGTGGCAGACAGCACCAACCCTACACTCAACTACCTACACAAGCAGCATGCCCAAAGGTGGAGTCTAGCAGGCACAAGACACTGTGGAGAATAAATACACCAAACAGGACAGACAGTGCACAGTGTGTAATACACATGATCAAGGTTGACCCTTAGAGCCAGCCAGCCTGAAGGGATAACAATACCCATGAAAGGACCAACTGCATTCAATACTCAGAAACAACAAGAGGGAAAATAGTACCCTCATGAAGCATTCCCAGAACAAGGAAAACAAATGGCCTAGAGTTCAGTACCACCAAGCCCATCTTCTTCATAAAGACACCACAAAAATTTCAAAGTCAGACAGCACTATCTAAAACACAGACAAAATGGGCAGACAGAGAAATGCATCCCAAATGAATCAGCAAGAGAAATCCCCAGAGAAAGAACTGAATGTGATGGAAGTAACCAAACTACCAGATGCAGAGTTTAAAACAATGATTTTTAGGATGCTCAAGGATCTTAGAGCAAAAATGGGTGGATATAATGAACACCTAAATAAAGAGATAGCAAGCATCAAATAGGACACTGAAATTATAGAAAAGAATCAGTCAGAAATGACAAATACAATATCAGAAATGAAGACTGCACTAGAAGGAATCAACAGCAGGCTGATGAAGCAGAGGATCAAATCAGTGTTTTAGAGGACAAGATAAACAAAAGCATGAAAGCAGAGCAGCAAAAAGAAAAGAGGGTCAAAAAGTCTGAGGAAATTCTAAGAGAGCTCTGTGACAACATGAAGAGAAATAACATCTGCATCATAGGGGTTCTTGAAGGAGAAGAGAACAAACAACTAAGGTGTGGCAACAAAAAACTGATGATTGATGCTTCTCATCTCCCTGTTCCTGTCTGTCTGTCCCTGTCTATCCCTCTCTCTGACTCTCTCTCTGTCCCTGTAAAAAAAAAAAAATCATAGCTGAAAACTTTCCTTATTGATGATGGGAAAAGTCACACAAGTTCAAGAAGCACAGAGAGTCCCATTAAAGAACCCAAGGATGCCTACACCAAGACACATCATAATTAAAGTGCCAAAGTTAAGAGACAAAGAAAGAATATTAAAATCTGCAAGAGAAAAGCAGTTAATTACCTACAGAGGAGCCCCCATAAGGTTGACATCGACTTCTCAAAATAAACACTTGAGGCAAGAAGGAAATGGCAAGAAATATTCAAAGTGTTGCAAAGCAAGACCTACAACCAAGACTTCTTTATCCAGCAAGGCTATCATTTAAAATTGAAGGACAAATAAAAAGCTTCCCAGACAAAACAAAACAAAATGAAAAAAACAAACAAACAAACAAAAACTCAAGGAATTCATTACAACCAAATCAGTAATGCAAAAAATGTTAAGAGGCCTGCTGTAAAAAGAGCAAAGGAAAAAAATCTAGAAAAGGAGGACTGTAGATTTAAAGAATAAAATGGCAATTAACAGCTACATATCAATAATAATCTTAAATGTAAATGAATTAAATGTTCCAATCAAAAAACATAGGGTAGGTGTGTGGATAAGAAAGCAGGACAATTTCATGCAAATGGAAATGAAAGAAAAGCTGAGGTAGCAATACATATATCTGATAAAATAGACTTTAAAACAAAGGCTATAGTAAGGGTTAAAGAAGGTCACTACATAATGATAAAGGGAGCAATCCAACAGGAGGATATAACCATTGTAAATATCTATGTGCCTAATATAGGAGCCCCTAAATATATAAAATAGATTTTTTTTCCCGATTTTCTGAAGCTGGAAATGGGGAGAGACAGTCAGACAGACTCCCACATGCGCCCGACTGGGATCCACCTGGCACGCCCACCAGGGGGCGACGCTCTGCCCACCAGGGGGCAACTCTCTGCCCACCAGAGGGCGATGCTCTGCCCTTCTGGGGCGTCGCTCTGCCACAACCAGAGCCACTCTAGCGCCTGGGGCAGAGGCCAAGGAGCCAGCGCCCGGGCCATCTTTGCTCCAATGGAGCCTTGGCTGTGGGAGGGGAAGAGAGAGACAGAGAGGAAGGAAGGAGGGAGGTGTGGAGAAGCAAATGGGCGCTTCTCTTATGTGCCCTGGCTGGGAATCGAACCTGGGTCCCCCGCACGCCAGGCTGACGCTCTACCGCTGAGCCAACCGGCCAGGGCCTATAAAGTAGATTTTGATGAACATAAAGGGTGAGGTCAACAGCAATACTTTAATAGTAGGGGATTTTAATATCCCACTTACATCAATGGAAAGATCCTCCAGACAGAAAATTAACAAAGAAACAGCAGCCTTAAATGACACACTAAATCAACTGGATTTAGTAGATATCTTCAGAACCTTTCACCCCAAAGCAGCACAATATACAGTCTTTTCAAATCTCATGGAACATTCTCTAGGATAGACCACATGTTAGGACACAAAACAAGTCTCAATAAATTTAAGAAGATTGAAAGTATATCAAGCATCTTCTCTGATCACAATGGCATGAACTAGAAATCAACTACAATAGAAAAACTGAAAAAGAGTCAAACACTTGGAGGTTAAATAGCATGTTCTTAAATAACGAATGGGTTAACAATGAGATCAAGGAGAAATCATAAATTTCCTTGAAACAAATGAAAATGAACACACAACAACTCAAAATCTATGGGACACAGCAAAAGCAGTCCTGAGATGGAAGTTTATAGCATTACAGGCATACCTTAAGAAGCAAGAAAAAGCTCAAATAAACAACTTAACCCGCATCCAAAAGAACTAGAAAAAAACAACAACAAATAAAGCCCAGAGGAAGTAGAAGGAAAAAAATAATAAAGACCTGAGTGGAAATAAATGACATAGAGCCTAAATAAACAAGACGGAAGATCAATGAAACCAAGAGTTGATTCTTTGAAAAGGTAAACAGATTGATAAACCTTTAAGCAGACTCATCAAGAAAAAAAGGAGAGGACTCAAATAAATAAAGTTAGAAATGAAAATGGAGAAGTAACAACTGACACTGCAGAAATACAAAAAAATGTTATAAAATACTATGAAGATCTATATGCCAAAAAATTGGACAACCTAAGCAAAATGGATAAATTTCTTAAAACATACAATCTTCCAAAACTCAATCTGGAAGAATCAGAAACCTAAACAGACCGATTACAACAAATGAAATTGAAACAGTTATCAAAAAACTCCCAACAAAGAAAAGTCCTGGACCAGATAGCTTCACAGGCGAATTTTACCAAAAATTCAAAGAACTAACACCTATCCTTCTCAACAACGTATTTCAATAAATTCAAGAGGAGGGAAGACTTGCAAGCTCCTTTTATGAGACAAGCATTATCCTTATTCCAAAACGAGGTAAAGATATTACAAAGAATGAAAACTATAAACCAATATCCCTGATGAACATAGATGCTAAATTTTTCAACAAAATATCAATATTAGCATACCAGATCCAGCAATACATGAAAAAAAATCATACATCATGATCAAGTGGGATTTGTTCCTGGGAGGCAAATTGGAAAAGAAGAAGTAAAACTATTATTTGCTGATGACATGATACTGTACATAGAGAACCCCAAAGTCTCAGTCAAAAAACTACTAGACTGGATAAATGAATTTGGCAAAGTGGCAGGATATAAAATTAATATTCAGAAATCAGTGGTGTTTTTATTTTTATGTTTTTATTATTTTTTTAATTTATTTTAATTTATTGTGTTTACATAGATTAAAGTGTCCCACTGAGTACATCCCCTCACCCCCATGTTCCCCTTGGCCTCCCCCCTTCCTGCCAGGATTTGCTTTCCTGGTCTTTATAACGCTGTGTTATGTATATATAATATCACCAATCTCTTTTCCATCTCTGATCCCATCCTCTCATCCCCTTTTCCTCTGGTCCCTTTGATCCTACCTCTGTCTCTGTTCTGTTCCTCAGTTCACACTGTTCATTGGATTCCTCAAATGAGTGAGGTAATATAATATTTTTCTTTCTTTGCCTGGCTTATTTCACTTAGCATAATAGTTTTCAGGTCCATCCATGTTGTTGCAAAAGGTAAGATTTCCTTCTCTCTGATGGCCGCATAGTATTCCATTGTGTATATGTACCACTGCATTTTAATCCACTCGTCCACTGACGGACACTTGGTCTGTTTCCAGATCTTGGCTATTGTAAACAATGCTGCAATAAACATGGGGGTGCATATCTTCTTTTGTATCAGTGATTTGGTATTCTCAGGATAAATTCCTGAAAGTGGGATAGCTGGGTCAAAAGGCAGTTCCATTTTTAATTTTTTGAGGAATCTCCATACTGTTTCAACAGTGGCTGCACCAGTCTGCATTCCCACCAGCAGTGCAGGAGGGTTCCCTTTTCTCCACATCCTCCCCAGCACTTACTCTGTGTTGTTTTGTTGATGACCATTCTGACAGGTGTGAGGTGGTATCTCATTGTGGTTTTAATTTGCATTTCTCTAATGATTAGTGATGTTGAACATTTTTTCATCTGCCTGTTGGTCATCTGTATGTCCTCTTTGAAGAAGTGTCTATTCATTTCTTCTGCCCATTTTTTTGATTGGATTGTTTATCTTCCTGGTGTTGAGTTTTAGATGTTCTTTATAAATTTTGGTTATTAACCCCTTATCAGATGCATTGTCGAATATGTTCTCCCATTGTGTGGTTTGTCTCTTTATTTTGTTTATATTGTCTTTAGCTGTGCAAAAGCTTTTTAGTTTGATATAGTCCCATTTGTTTATTTTGTCCTTTATTTCACTTGCCCGTGGAGATAAATCAGCAAATATATTGCTGTGAGAGATAAGTTGGAGAGCTTATTGTCAGTGGCATTTTTATACATCAACAATAAACTGTCTGAAAAATAAATTAAGATAACAATCCCCTTCACTATTACACCAAAAGAAAATAAAGTACTTAGGAGTAAATTTAACCAAGGAGGTAAAAGACTTGTACTCAGAAAATTATAAGACATTGAAAAAAGAAATCAAGGAAGATACAAACAAGTGGAAACATATATTGTGTTCATGGATAGGAAGAATAAACATCATTAAAATGTCCATATTACCCAAAGCAATCTATAGATTTAATGCAATTCTTATTAAAATACCAATGGCATACTTCAAAGATATAGAACAAATATTCTAAAAATAGAACCAAAAAAGAACACGAATAGCTTCAGTAATCTTGAAAACAGAACCAAAAAAGAACACGAATAGCTTCAGTAATCTTGAAAATGAAGAATAAAGTGGGAGATATCACACTTTCTGATATCAAGTTATACTACAAGTCCATAGTAATAAAAACAGCTTGGTATGGTACTGGCCTAAGAACAGGCATATAGATCAATGGAACAGAACAGAGAACCCAGAAATAAGCCCACACTTTTATGATCAATTGATATTTGACAAAGGAGGTAAGAGCATACAATGGAGTAAAGATAGTCTCTTTAACAAATGGTGTTGGGAAAATTGGAAAGGTAGATGCAAAAAAATGAAACTAGACCACCAACTTATACCATTCACAAAAATAAACTCGCCTGACCTGTGGTGGCGCAGTAGGATAAAGCGTCAACCTGGAACACTGAGGTTGCTGGTTCGAAACCCTGGGCTTGCCTGGTCAAGGCACATATGGGAGTTGATGCTTCCTGCTCCTCCCCTTTCAATCTCTCTCTCTCTCTCTCCCCTCTCTCTAAAAATCAATAAATAAAATATAAAAAAAAACCTCAAAATGAATAAAAGGCTTAAATGTAAGTTGTGAAACCATAAACATCTTGGAAGAAAACATAGGCAGTAAACTCTGATATTGCTTGTAGCAATATTTTTGCTGATTTATCTCCACAGTTAAGTGAAATAAAGGACAAAATAAACAAATGGGGCTATATCAAACTAAAATGCTATTGCACAGCAAAAGACACCATTAATAAAATAAAAAGACAACCCACACAATGGAAGAATATATTCGTCACTACCTCTGATAAGGGGTTAATAACCAAAATATATAAAAAGAACTTCTAAAACTCAACATCAGGAAGACAAATAATCCAATTAAAAAATGGGCAAAAGAAATGAATAGACACTTCTCCAAAGAGGACATACAAATGGAAAATAGGCATATGAAAAAATGTTCAACATTATTAATCGTCAGAGAAATGCAAATTAAAACCACAATGAGATACCACCTCACACCTGTCAGAATGGCGCTCATTAACAAATCAACACATAATAAGTGCTGGCAAGGATGTGGAGAACAGGGAACCCTCCTGCACTGCTAGTGGGAATGCAGACTGGTGCAGCCACTGTGGAAAACAGTATGGAGATTCCTCAAAAAATTAAAAATGGAACTGCCTTTTGACCCAGCTATCCCACTTTTAGGAATTTATCCTGAGAATACGAAATCACTGATTCAAAAGAAGATATGCACCCCCATGTTTATTGCAGCATTGTTTACAATAGCCAAGATCTGGAAACAGCCCACGTATTTGTCAGTGGATGAGTAGATTAAAAAGCAGTGGTACATATACACAATAGAATACTATGGGGCCGTGAAAAAGAAGGAAATCTTACCTTTTTTAATGGCATGGATGGACCTGGAGATTATTATGCTAAGTGAAATAAGCCAGGCAGAGAAAGGCAAATATCATTTGATCTCACTTATATGTGGAATCTAAGGAACAAAGTGAACTGAGGAATGGAATAGAGGCAGAGACAGGGTCACAGGGAGCAGAGGGACAGCTGTCAGGAGGAAGGAGGGTGAGGGAATAAGATTAGAGAAGGTGAAGGGATTAGTGATACTATATATACATAACACAGAGATACAGGTAACAGGACAGCAAATCCCAAAGGGAAAGGGGGAGGGAAATTGGTGGAGGGGGGAAAGATGGAGTAATAAAGGGTGAGGGGGTTATATTGAGTGGGACACTTGAATCCGTGTTAACACAATAAATTAAAATTAAATAAGACAAAAAAACAAGATACAAAACTTAGGTAGGAAGTCATAAGAACAGCAAAAATGGAAGTCAGTCTGCAGAATTTGCTTTTGGCTACATCTCACTTTTTACTGCTCACCTGCCTCCTTTTCCCCAAAACCTTCTTTCCCCTTTCTTGAATTCTTAGATTAAGAAAGGTATGTTTCTTTTTTCTTTTTCTTTTTTAATGTGAGAGAAAGACAGGGACAGACAGACAGGAAGGGAGAGAGATGAGAAACATCAACTCATAGTTGCAGCACCTTAGTTGTTCATTGGTTGTTTCATATGTGCCTTGACAGGGGGGCTGCAGCTGAGCGAGTAACCCCTTGCTCAAGTAAGTGATTTTGGCTCAACCTAGCAACCTCAGGCTTTAAGCCATGACCTTTGGCTCAAGCCAGCGACCATGGTGTCATGTCTATGATTCCACGCTCAAGCCAGCAACCCTGTGCTCAAGCTGGTGAGCCTGTGCTCAAGCTGGATGATCCCGCACTCAAGCCTGTGACCTCTGGGTTTTGAACCTGGGTCCTCAGTGTCTCAGGCTGATGCCCCATCCACTGTACTATCTACTGGTCAGGCAAGACAGGTATGTTTTAATAATATTAAAGTTTTCACAGAAATGAATAGAAAGAAATTGAAGTTTATTGGAATGTAATAAGAAAGGTGTAAATTATTTTTTTAACTTTGGTACATAAGTGAAATATCAAACCAACTATTATTGAATATTAGGGCTAACATTAGAAAATGATGGCGTGGATAAAAAAACCTTAAAATATTCTGTTGTGTTTTTATTATATCCTTTACCAATAATTTCCCCCAGAATTTGTGACAAAATCTCTTGTTCTCTCTTTTATCATCTCAGTGAAATGGCTAGATTCTTGAATCATGGGCATTAAAAGCAATGAATTGCCTGACCAGGTGGTGGCGCAGTGGAGAGAGCATCAGACTGGGATGCAGAGGACCCAGGTTCGAAACCTTGAGGTCACCAGCTTGAGTGCAGGCTCAACTGGTTTGAGCAAGGCTCGCCAGCTTGAGTGCAAAGCAATAGAATTGAGAAGGAGCTTTTCTGGTTGTAAAGCCAGTAAACAAGGCCAGGGCCACTATCACAGCCACCTGGCCCATGCAGGTTCGCATTGGATTCGGACAGTCGGTAAAGAAACAGTGGAGCCAAAAACTGATGGGCCATAGCCTTTAATCCTACCTTGCACCCGGCGGGCAAGTAAAAATACACACTGGGCTCCAAAACCCAGTCACACTCAGTGCTCACAAAGCCACTGACTTATCCGAGTTTCCTAGAATCAAAGGTTTCTAGCTCACCAGCCTTCTTCTCCTCAGTTCCCCATCTGCATCCTTATCCCAGATACAAACTCTACACAAACTGGCATCTCACTCAGCACTCCGCCATCTTGGCTGCTTCTCCTGGCCTCCTCCACGTGGCCTCCTTTAGCTGCTGGCTCTACTCTCTCCGCTCTCTCATGCTAACCTCAGGAACCAAGAGCCAAGTTCCGTTCTGCCTCCATTTTATAGTGTAGAAATCCAAACCCTTAATCCAATATACATAATAGGGAAGTCTCTAATACAAAGTCACCCTCTGAGGCATGATAGGATTGTACCGCCCTACATCAAAAAGGGTAGGAAAGGCTTAATCCCAAAACCAAGCCCCAGGCTAAAGGATTCTGCCTGCCTTTAGCCCACCCCAACACACATTAATACCACCTGGGCAACGGCCTCTTTAACAAAGTGAGCATAATACATTTTATCTGCCCAACACTGGTCTTTTAAAAGGATCCTCACTGAAAGATTCCTTCCTGAGCAAGGCTCACCAGCTCGAACCCAAGGTTGCTGGCTTGAACAAGGGGTCACTGGGTCTGCTGTAACCCCCCCTTCCCTTGCCTGGTCAAGGCACATATGAGAAAACAATCAATGAACAACTAAGGTGCCACAACAAAGAATTGATGCTTCTCATCTCTCTTCCTTCCTCTCTGTCTGTCCCTGTCTCTGTCTCACACACACACACACACACACACACACACACACACACACACACAGCAATGTGGAAGCATTTTTGTTTTAGAATTTTGCAAGTTGCTTCTGATTCACTACCTTATTTTGCCTCAAGTTAGTTAGCAAAAGGGAACAGAGGAGAAAAGAATGTGCAACAGACATTAAGTGTGGGAAGCACTTGAGCCTCTTTTAGACTTTGAACATTGTGCTGACAGAGGGGTAGGGTAGGTGGAGGATTGTAGAGGGGGGATAGATGGTGATAGAGGGAGACCTGACTTGGGGTAGCAAACACACAATGCAATATAAAGATGATGTATTGTAGAATTGGACAGCTGAAACCTGTATAATTTTATTAACCCATGTCATCCTAATTAATTCAATGATATATATTTTTTGGTGAGAGAGACAGAGAGAGGGACAGATAAGGACAGACAGACAGGAAGGGAGAAAAATGAGAAGCAGCAATTCTTCCTTGTAGCTCCTTAGTTGTTCACTGATTGCTTTCTCATATGTGCCTTGACTGGGGAGCTATAGCAGAGCGAGTGACTCCTTGCTCAAGCCAGTGACTTTGGGCTCAAGCCAGAGATCTTGGGCATCAAGCCAGTGACCTTTGGACTCAAGCCAGCAACCGTGGGGTCATGTCTATGATCGCACACTCAAGCCAGCAAACCCGCTCTCTAGCTAATGTGCTTGCACTCAAGTGAGATGAGCCCTCGCTCAAGCTGGTGACCTTGGGGTTTCAAACCTGGGTCCTCTGTATTTCAGTCCAATGCTCTATCCCCTGCACCACAACCTGATCAGGCTTAAAAAAATAAATGGCAATTCAAACATTGGAAGAGTAAAAGTTATTATCTCTTTAGGGTAGAAGAGTCCCTGATAAGATGCAGGATTTATAACCATGTGACTTTGAACACATCACTTAATATTTATCTCATTCCTTTATTTTTCTGATTTAAATGCCTATTGGGGTTGCTTGATAATAACAAATGTGAAAGTTCTTTGAAAGATAGAATCTACATGAAAAATGGGAAATTGATTTAATATTTAAAAAGTCCAACTAATGATGTTTTCTCTTTTGTAGCTCAAGTCTATTTTTTTGGGTTTCTTGTTTGTAAAAGGTAGAAAATAAAGATACCTATCTAGGATCTTTCTGACTGAAGCTGAGGTATGCTGAATTAAGCTTAAGAGGGACAGAGACAGTTTCGTCCATGATTAGTTTGAATCAACTGAATCTTGTGTCAAGTTAAAATTATGCTCAACCAGAAAACCACAAGTGCCTCACCCTATGTCTCTCACTCCCTCTCTTTGCATTGATTTAAGATTGCAGTTTACAGAGACCTGTTGCTAGGGGACAGATTTTCTCAGGTTTCTGTTGAAGAAATATTCACAAAGAAGTCATATAATTTGCAAGACCAGCCAACAAAAATCATTGCACGGAGCCCTGGACATTATCAAAAGCGCAGTATGTCATCAAAAATAAGAAGATTCGGTTTAATTGCACATTCAATACATACAAGGAGAGTGGATTGAAACTTGCTTGAAATTAGGGCACAGGACAATGTGAGGAGCCTGCTTGAAATTTCTGTGATTGTTTCTAAATTACCCATTCATTCAGGTAAACAAATAGTTTTTGTGGCCCATTCTGAACAGGGAGGGAGTAGACAGTGATTATTTGGTAATACCCACTCTCGAGGAACCTACAGCCTGGTGGCAGAAAATGACTCATCATTTTTGGAGGTCAACATCAACCAAATAATGACAATTTTCTTTGGTTCAATTGAATGCTACTAATACAATGTGGTTTGCATAGAGATAGAGATATCTGAGGATAATCAGTAGAAGATAGCTTGAAAGAGGTGGGTGGCAGTTAAGAAAAGTCTCCTGGAGATGTCTGAGCTGAGGTTTGGATAGTGCATGAATAAGATAAGAAAAAAAGTGGAGGAGGGAGACACTGGTATTCCAGACAGAGAAGAAAGACTGAGCAGAGACAGCGAAATGAGATAGGACACGGCACACTGTTTACTGTGTAATGCCAAATGTGAGGCAGGGAGTGGCAACAGAAGAATCTGAAAAAGCTAATCAGGAGTCAGGTTATGGAAGGGTTTACATTCCATGGTAAATGTTGTCACTACCTCTGGACCCCCAAATTTATATCATTCTGATTTTCTTGGGCTGAGATCCACATTCCTCTCCACCCTTTTTCCCTCTATAAGATCCTAAATGCATTCCCTGTCGTTAAAACAATGGTTAGATAAAAACACACTCAAATAAGAGGAAGAGGAGCCTTACATTTTAGTCCTAGGCTGTTAATTAACTGTTCAAAATAGAATACTGATTCACAATTTTTCTGCTTGTGAGAATAAAATTTTTAATAATATTTTGAGGGTAGATGTTCTATGTGAATAAGATAAATAATAACACTTTTCTTGCTATCCTATAAAGCAAAACAAAAATTCCAATTAGAAATTATGTATACATATAAATATATGTTTATCACTAACCTCAATTGTTTTTGTTACTTCATATATTCAGGGGTTCCTCTAGAAAAATACCTAAATAAGGTAAAATTATTGAGTACTTCTATTACTAAATTAAATATAATATGTATATAGTATATACATATATAAACTTATATTTACAAACATACATGCATGTATATCCATACACATACAGTAATGGAAATATAAGATTGAATGTTTAGGGATTTCATCTAATGTTTGAGAATAAAAAAAAATTACACTCTTAAAAAATTTGGAAGTAGTCTCATAGTTACAAATGAAATAAATTAAAGCATCATTATTCTGCAATAAGACCTTATCATTCTAATCTTGTCTTTGACTGAGTAATAATCCTCTTTGTACTTTCAGCACTGGTCACAATGGTTTACCTATGTTAGAAGCTCAAAAATGTTTGTCATACCAGTGGATAAGAGATAGTCTAATCTCTCAATTCTCCTCCCTAGTAGTGTTAGTCTTTTTTTTTTTTTTTTTGTATTTTTCCGAAGCCGAAAACGGGGAGGCAGTCAGACAGACTCCCACATGCGCCCAATCGGGATCCACCCAGCATGCCCACCAGGGGGCGATGCTCTGTCCATCTGAGGAGTCGCTTTGTTGTGACCAGAGCCATTCTAGCACCTAAGGCAGAGGCCACAGAGCCATCCTCAGCGCCCGGGCCAACTTTGCTCCAAAGGAGCCTCGGCTGCGGGAGGGGAAGAGAGAGACAGAGAGGAAGGAAAGGGGGACGGGCAGAGAAGCAGATGGGCGCTTCTCCTGTGTGCCCTGGCCGGGAATTGAACCCGGCACTCCTGCACGCCAGGCCGATGCTCTACCACTGAGCCAACCGGCCAGGGCCTGTTAGTCTTTGTTCTAAAAACATCTCCTCCCTTTTCTTATTGCACATTTGCATTGAAGTCTACTCTCATATACCTTAGATCAGGAGTTGCAACCTATGGCTCGCGAGCCAGATGTGGCTCTTTTGATGGCTGCATCTGGCTCGCAGAGAAATCTTTTTTTTTTTTAAATAATTTTATTTTTTTAATGGGGCGACATCAATAAGTCAGGATACATATATTCAAAGATAACAAGTCCAGGTTATCTTGTCGTTCAATTATGTTGCATACCCATCACCCAAAGTCAGATTGTCCTCTGTCACCTTCTATCTAGTTTTCTTTGTGCCCCTCCCCCTCCCCCTTTCCCTCTCCCTTTCCCCCCTCTCCCCGTAACCACCACACACTTATCAATGTCTCTTAGTTTCACTTTTATGTCCCACCTACGTATGGAATAATGCAGTTCCTGGTTTTTTCTGATTTACTTATTTCACTTCGTATCATGTTATCAAGATCCCACCATTTTGCTGTAAATGATTCGATGTCATCATTTCTTATGGCTGAGTAGTATTCCATAGTGTATATGTGCCACATCTTCTTTATCCAGTCATCTATTGATGGGCTTTTTGGTTGTTTCCATGTCCTGGCCACTGTGAACAATGCTGCAATGGAAATGGGGCTGCATGTGTCTTTACGTATCAATGTTTCTGAGTTTTCGGGGTATATACCCAGTAGAGGGATTGCTGGGTCATAAGGTAGTTCTATTTTCAGTTTTTTGAGGAACCACCATACTTTCTTCCATAATGGTTGTACTACTTTACATTCCCACCAACAGTGTATGAGGGTTCCTTTTTCTCCACAGCCTCTCCAACATTTGCTATTACCTGTCTTGCTAATAATAGCTAATCGAACAGGTGTGAGGTGGTATCTCATTGCAGTTTTGATTTGCTTTTCTCTAATAGCTAAAGAAGATGAGCATCTTTTTATATATCTGTTGGCCATTTGTATTTCTTCCTGGGAGAAGTGTCTGTTCATGTCCTCTTCCCATTTTTTTATTGGATTGTTTGTTTGTTTGTTGTTGAGTTTTATGATTTCTTTGTATATTTTGGATATTAGGCCCTTATCTGAGCTGCTGTTTGAAAATATTATTTCCCATTTAGTTGGCTGTCTGTTTATTTTGTTATCAGTTTCTCTTGCTGAGCAAAAACTTCTTAGTCTGATGTAGTCCCATTCATTAATTTTTGCCTTCACTTCTCTTGCCTTTGGAGTCAAATTCATAAAATGCTCTTTAAAACCCAGGTCCATGAGTTGAGTACCTATGTCTTCTTCTATGTACTTAATTGTTTCAGGTCTTATGTTTAGATCTTTGATCCATTTTGAGTTAATTTTTGTACAGGGGGACAAGCTGTAGTCGAGTTTCATTCTTTTGCATGTGACTTTCCAGTTTTCCAAGCACCATTTATTGAAGAGGCTTTCTTTTCTCCATTGTGTGTTGTTGGCCCCTTTATCAAAAATTATTTGACTATATATATGTGATTTTATTTCTGGACTTTCTATTCTGTTCCATTGGTCTGAGTGTCTATTTTTCTGCCAATACCATGCTGTTTTGATTGTCGTGGCCCTATAATATAGTTTGAAGTCAGGTATTGTAATGCCTCCAGCTTCATTCTTTTTCTTTAGGATTGCTTTGGCTACTCGGGGTTTCTTATAGTTCCATATAAATCTGATGATTTTTTGCTCTATTTCTTTAAAAAATATCATTGGAATTTTGATGGGAATTGCATTAAATTTGTATATTGCTTTGGGTAATATGGCCATCTTGATTATCTTTATTCTTCCTAACCAAGAACAAGGTATCTTTTTTGATTTCCCTTAACAATGGTTTATAGTTTTCATTATATAAGTCCTTTACATTCTTTGTTATGTTTATTCCTAAGTATTTTATTTTTTTTGTTGCAATCGTGAAGGGGATTATTCTTTTGAGTTCATTCTCAATTGTTTCATTGTTGGCATATAGAAAGGCTATTGACTTCTGTATGTTAATTTTGTATCCTGCAACCTTACTGTATTGGCTTATTGTTTCTAGTAGTCTTTTTGTGGATTCTTTGGGGTTTTCGATGTATAGGATCATATCATCTGCAAAAAGTGATACCTTTACTTCTTCTTTTCCGATATGGATGCCTTTTATTTCTTTGTCTTGTCTGATTGCTCTGGCTAGAACCTCTGGTACCACATTAAATAAGAGTGGAGAGAGTGGACAACCCTGTCTTGTTCCTGATTTAAGGGGGAAAGCCTTCAGTTTAGTGCCATTTAATATGATGTTAGCTGATGGTTTATCATATATGGCCTTTATCATGTTGAGATATTTTCCTTCTATACCCATTTTGTTGAGAGTCTTAAACATAAAATTGTGTTGTATTTTATCAAAAGCCTTTTCTGCGTCTATTGATAAGATCATGTGGTTTTTGTTCTTTGTTTTGTTGATATAGTGTATTACGTTAACTGTTTTACATATGTTGAACCATCCTTGAGATTCTGGGATGAATCCCACTTGATCATGATGTATTATTTTTTTAATATGTTGTTGTATTCGATTTGCTAGTATTTTGTTTAGTATTTTAGCATCTGTATTCATTAGAGATATTGGTCTGTAGTTTTCTTTTTTTGTGCCATTTTTGCCTGGTTTTGGTATGAGGGTTATGTTGGCCTCATAAAATGTGTTTGGAAGTATTGCTTCTTCTTCAATTTTTTGGAAGACTTTGAGTAGAATAGGAACCAAGTCTTCTTTGAATGTTTGATAAAATTTGCTGGTATAGCCATCAGGGCCTGGACTTTTATTTTTGGGGAGGTTTTTAATGGTTTTTTCTATTTCTTCTCTACTAATAGGTCTGTTTAGGCTTTCTGCTTCTTCTTGACTCAGTCTAGGAAGGTTGTATTGTTCTAGGAATTTATCCATTTCTTCTAGGTTGTTGAATTTAGTGGCATAAAGTTTTTCATAGTATTCTACAATAATTCTTTGTATATCTACAGTGTCTGTGGTGATTTCTCCTCTTTCATTTTGGATTTTGTTTATATGAGTTCTTTCTCTTTTTTCCTTGGTAAGTCTTGCCAAGGGTTTGTCAATTTTGTTGATCTTTTCAAAGAACCAGCTCCTTGTTCTATTAAATTTTTCTATAGTTTTTCTGTTCTCTAATTCATTTATTTCTGCTCTGATTTTCATTATCTCCTTTCTTCGGCTGGTTTTGGGGTTTCTTTGTTCTTCTTTTTTTAGTTCTATAAGGTGTGAGGTTAAGTGGTTCACTTGGGCTCTCTCTTGTTTGTTCATATATGCCTGAAGTGATATGAACTTCCTTCTTATCACTGCTTTTGCTGCATCCCATAGATTCTGATGTCATATTGTCATTTTCATTTGTCTGTATATATCTTTTGATCTCTCGCAGAGAAATCTTTAATAAAAAAATAATAACGTTAAAAATATAAAACATTCTCATGTATTACAAATTCATTCATTTCCTACCACTCATGTTCATGGTTGTGGGTGGCTGGAGCCAATCACAGCTGTCCTCCAGGACAACACCAAATTTTTATTGGATAATGCATAAGGTATATGGGTTATTGTATGTCTCTAACGAAATTACATTTTAAAATATGTGGTGTTCATGGCTCTCTCAGCCAAAAAGTTTCCCGACCCCTGCCTTAGATGATTGTTTGTCTATTAAGTAACCAAATTAATGTGGAAATATCTTTAGAGAAATTTATTCTAATGAATTCACTTCTAAAGCTAATGTAGTTATAACCGGAGAAGGTTTTAAAACAGTTTTTTAGGAAAAATAAGGGATGAGCCTTATGGACATATTATGTGAAATCAACCTAACAGCCTATGACTTTTCTAGTCTTAGGACTTCTCTTATCTCCCAATTGTGGCCACCAGTATTGTCTACCTCACAGTGTTTGCTTATTGAGGGACATGACACTCTGATGTACAGTCAGTGTGAAACCTGCTGTTGAGATCCTTCAGAACAGGTTGCAGCCTCTAAACAGGATGTTTGATATAAAAGTACTAGAATACATAACATAAACCAAGACTTTTTCTCACACATAACTGAATATGCAATTTCTATCTTTCCTCAAAATAATTACTGCATTTACTCTTCTTGTAAATATAGTTACCTCTGAAGCTGTGGGTTATCTCTTGTTCATTGCTATATCTCCTCCGGTCTAGAGAATTTCCTGGGACATAGTAAGCACCCAATGAGTGTATGTTGAATAAATCAACAAGTGAGAGACAAATACATATTGTAGAATCCTCCAGGTGGAAAGGCAGAGAGAAAGCTGAATATTGTGCAAGTGGAGAGAAACAATTTCTTAGTGATAAATATCTAAAGGTAGACATCTTGTAGGTTTTGTTAGCATAGGATATATGCATCTATCCCCAATCTGCTTAAATTCTTTGCAGTTTTGAACACTAATAGCTAGAGCTGTAGAAACACAGTTTGAAATCTTCCTCTTAAAAGCCTGAAGTTTGGCTATTGAAGATGGAAATATCAAGAATGGTCTGCAATCAGTTTTAAAAGTCCTCTTACAATCAAGTGCCTATTCTAGACTGACATGAGATCAGAATGGGAAGGAACATACAGAGATTAGCAGACAATACAGAATCCAATGAAGAAAGGAAAGAAATTAGGTAAGATCAGTTAGACCCATTTTCATTCATTACATCTGATCACGGGTTCCTGATTCTTTAGTGAGAAAGATTTGAAAACTAGTAGCAGAATCCTGTTATGCACAGCTGAAGTTTGTTATATGTATATCTATGCAGAAATCCTCAGTTTATATAAGGCATTAAATTGAGGCATTATTTTAGAAAGACAGTCTCTAAATAATTGTTTTAATAGAGAGATGGAATACATGGTGCCTCTTGCTATGTGGGGCCCTAACAATATTTATTTTTGTCTGGGTGTGAGTTATTCAGTGAGTGAGCTGGAACTGGGTCCATTAACATTTATTTTGCTTAGTATGTACATCAGGTTTTGCCAGATGACAGTCTAGGGAAAGGGGTTTGGATGGTGATAATACCACTATTTAAAGTTACCATTTGTAGTAGCTATTATGCTAAGCCCTTTATATGTATTGCATAAGTTATCTCATTTAATTCTTTTAAAAATCTTGGAATACTACTATTAATAATAGAAAGGCATCACAATGTATCCAAATATTTCAGAAATATTGTTCTACTGGTCTACTTATTTTCATGCATGTTAATTCATTTACTTCTCAGAGTAAACTTAAAGAAGGCTATTATTTTCCCCATTTTATAGCTGGGGAAACTGAAGCAGAGACATTAACTGCTCACTAAAGAATACATGGATGGTATATGGCAGAGCCAGGATTTCAATTCAGGCCATCTGGCTTCATTTTCCAAAGAACTACGCATATGCCTATCATATTCTTGAAGGTGACTACCACCTAAGAATTGTCTTGTTTTGTTAGTTCTTAAATATTTCCTAACTTATATTTTTAGATATCAAAATGAGCCAATTTATTTAGATTTCAAATATACCAGGAAGTCTATTTTATCACAAACTTGTCTCAGAAAGTTAATCAAATCAGTATAAAATTTTTGGCTGAAATATAAAGGATGAGCTGTTTTAAGGTTTACAAACCTAACTCTTTGTTAGTTAAAATTAAGCACCAGTTCTGTTTTGAACTAGAGTACTGCCAAAGGTTCAAAGTCTTGATTTTTGAAGCACAAGAGAATGGATTGATTCTGAAGGGATTCATCTGCTATATCTATATGACTTCTCAGTGTTAATACACTCACTTTAAAAACAATGCCATTCATGCTGACCCACTTTACTTGTCAGTTTCTTCACATGTTCAAAATGGAAATGGTAGTTCTTTTTTTTTTTGTATTTTTCTGAAGTGAGAAGCGGGAGGCAGAGAGACGGACTCTAGCATTAACTCGACCGGGATTCACCCGACAAGCCCACTAGGGAGTGATGCTCTGCCCATCTGGGGCATTGCTCCTCGGCAACTGGAGCCATTCTAGGGACTGAGGTAGAGGCCATGGAGCCATCCCCAGCACCAGGGCCAACTTTGCTCCAATGGAGCCTTGGCTGCCGGAGGGGAAGAGAGAGAGAGAGAGAGAGGAAGGAGAGGGGGAGGGGTGGAAAAGCAGATGGGTGCTTCTCCTGTGTGCCCTGGCTGGGAATCAAACCTGGGACTTCCACAGGCTGGGATGATGCTCTACCACTGAGCCAACTGGCCAGGCCAGAAATGGTAGGTCTAAACCATTGAAATAAATTTTAAAAATATTACATCTCTAAAAATTCAAGTTCTTTTGCTAATTCAGATTTCACCCATGCACATTTTCTATTGTCCTTTAATTTCTTTCTTCTTTTTGAAGGCATTGTTTAAAAAGGAAAATATCCATGTAAAGTAGTGACACAGAGTTGCCCTGTGAAAAGACAGATTGTAGTCACACTCTCTTCTCCGATTTTTACTTTGGTGGATCACACATAGGTTTTGCTAGTTCTGGGACATCCTCTCATCAACAAATATTTACTTAATGTGCTTTTTTTACTTTTATTCAATAGTTTTTTAGTTTCCTTGGCTATCTCTCTCAGTAACCTAGTAGGTCTTATATCTCAGGATACAGAATATTACTTTTAATATTAGTACATATAAAATCTATCTCCGTAAAAATTTCTACTATTTCTCTCTGTATATACTGAGAATCAAGAGATTAATTTGAGAGTATCTATCGGAGGTAGATAAAAACTAAGCAGAAGATGTTTTTAAGAACATTATAATCTCACTGGGTGAGATTAGATGTCCAAATCAAAAACAATGGGAGAACATTCACTGTCTCTCCTGGTAGTACTCTTAGTGGATACTCATATGACTTCAGTTTATTCAGACTTCTTCTGTTCAAAGGTCATCCTCACAGAGAAGACTCTTTGGACTGCCCTATCTAAAGTTTATCCCCTTAACATTCTATTCCTTATCCTGCTTCTTTCCCAATAGGTTTTTGTTTGTTTGTTTTGTTCTTTTTATCATCAGCTGATTGTATGTTTGGTTAGTAGCTGTCTGTACCACTAGTCCTAGAGCACCAACTGGGCAGGGACTTTATTCTGTTCACTGTCTTATCCTCATCAGCAAAGGCACTGCCTGGTTCATTGAAGACATTCATTAAACATTTGCTCAAAAAATAAAATTTAGGTTGTTTTAAGTAGAAAAAGAAGCGGGACTTTTACAAATATAAATTCAGCATAGTTTTTACTTTTACAATTGGTACACAGTCTAATTTTAAACATTATTTTAGATCTAGATACACGGATCTTTGTTTAACTTTTAAGGATGACTTACCATCACATTGACCAGACTACTTTGTACGGACATTGTAAAGACAATTTAGATGTGGATGATGGTGGTGGGATTCAGCCAGTTTACACTGGTTCAGCAGAACTGATACCTAATTTTTTTTGAGTTTGGCAAACCAGTTGTTAAAATGGCACTTGTAAACAGGGTTCTCTCTAAGGTGGACACCTGGGCAGCCACCCAGTGTGGAAATCACAAATTTATATTTCTTGCTCTTTTTGAATATTTATCTGTGCAACACCATATTCTAAGCACCCATAGTAATGTTAATTTCGTCCATAGGTGGAGAAAATTTCAAGTGAGGATGCCAATCAAGAAGCAATATGAAAATATCTTAAATAACAGTTTAGTTGTTTTTTGTCAGGTATTATTTAGTATTTTTTCATTACTATTTTAAAACTCTTTCTTATAATATAATCTAGTTTAGTGTACTTCTTTTATTGTTCTTACTTAAGTATTAAATGCATGAAATAATAAACTACCTTTTGGTAGATCATTTTTTTAAGACTTAAAATGGCCATTAGGGCAGAGAACTGGTTGTTAAATTATTTGAATCCCACTACTAGTGATTGACAAGTTTCCTCAGGAATTTGAAACAAAATGTGCCCACCAATTAGAATTACAGAAGGTCTAAACTTCAGATCTACAGTGAATAATGGTGTTGAACTACATACAGAATATAGAACAAAGGGTATCTGTTGCTTCTTTTCAAGAGTAGAAGTCCAAACATGTCAGCCCACTGCATCTGGATATTGGGGCTGCCAAGGAAAACATGGTGCAGTCAAGCAGTGTATGGACTAAGGCTTCACTCATATAGGAGACAGAGCAAGGTTAGCTACAGGAGCGGGCATCAGTCCTCTACGGCCTGTAGGCCCCCCTGGTAGTCAGTGTAGGGCAGTTGGCTTGTTCTCACCCCTCTAGTGCCCCAGAATGAAGGGCCCCTCCCTTCCCTGTGGAATTTAGCCATAGTAGTGGGTTTGACTAAGTGCCATATGAGGTACACACTTAAGCAGAACTAAATAACACACATTGAGTCTGAAACAGGGAGAGATGCTCTCACATAAGCTGCTATGTCCAGCACAGGGTTAAGATTATTTATCTCTTGGTAGGAGGTCCTACAGGCCCCAGGCTTATACCTATGTGGCTCAGTGGTGGCCA
This sequence comes from Saccopteryx leptura, assembly GCF_036850995.1. Taxonomy (NCBI): domain Eukaryota; kingdom Metazoa; phylum Chordata; class Mammalia; order Chiroptera; family Emballonuridae; genus Saccopteryx; species Saccopteryx leptura. The sequence goes on from NC_089504.1 coordinate 139,048,925, forward strand.
AAAATATGCATTCATTTGACTGCTTTTCCCAACACAAAAGAATCTTAACACAGATGATTCAGGATGTTCTTCTGCAAATGAAGGTGACTGACTAATGCATAATCACATAATATGCAGTTAATTTATTTCCCCACCTGTTGTTTTTTTTTTAGCTATCTCTCCCTCTCTCTCTCAAAGCCATAGATATATTCACATATACAACAATATACATAAATGTTTTTTTTTCTTTTTCCTTTTTCTTTCTTTGAGACAGAGACAGAGAGAGACACAAAGAGAGGGAAAGATAGGGACAGACAGACAGGAAGGGAGAGATGAGAAGCTTCAATTCTTCATTGTGGCACCTCAGTTGTTCATTGATTGCTTTTTCATATGTGTCTTTCCTGGGGGGCTACAGCAGAGTGAGTGACCCCTTGCTCAAGCCAGCAACCTTGGGCTCAAGCCAGCGACCGTGGGCTTCAAGCCAGTGACTTCTGGGCTCAAGTCAGTGAGCATGGGGTCATATCTATGATCCCACTCTCAAGCCAGTGGCCTTGTACTCAAGCTGGTGAGTCTGTGCTCAAGCCAGTGACCTCAGGGTTTCAAACCTGGGTCCTCTGTATTCCAGTTCAATGCTCTATCCATTGACCCACTGTCTGGTCAGGCATCTTTTCTTTTTCTTAGATATAAATTACTCTTGAACACAGAATAAAGTACAGTAGTAATACTTGCACTTGCATTTGATTTATCCAGGTGGTCATCTGTGCACATCCTCTGGACATGATTTAAACATTTGAAGATTTCACCCTCTGTATATGGTCTCATATAATATTTCCAAATTTGACAGAATCAAATCATATTTTTGGTGGAGAGACTTGACTATCACTGCTATGGTAAATGTTATCCATGTAATATATTATAGAACATTCTCATATTAGTTAATTTATTATATTATTTTCTCCTCAGATCAAATAATTTATTTTGACCTCTTATTCTAATCATTATCCACCACTAATACTAACTGTGGGTCTGAAATATTAGTATACACATTTTTCAAGAAAAGTATATACAGGCCCTGGCTGGTTGGCTCAGTGGTAGAGCATTGGCCCGGTAAGTGGAAATCCCAGGTTTGATTCCCAGCCAGGGCACACAGGAGAGGTAACCATCTGCTTCTTCATCCTTTTCCTCTCTCCTTTATCTCTATCTCTCTCTTCCCTTCCTGCAGCCAAGGCTCCATTGGAGCAAAGTTGGCCCAGGTGCTGAGGATGGCTCCATGGCCTTCGCCTCAGGCACTAGCATGACTCCAGTTGCAACGGAGCAACATCCCAGATGGGCAGAGCATTGCCCCCTGGTAGAATTGTCAGATGGATCCTGGTTGGATGCATGTGAGAGTCTGTCTCTCTAACTCCCCGCTTCTCACTTCAAAAAAATACAAAAAATAAGAGTATATACAGATACTAAATTTTTTCCAAATATATTTTGCTTGGATAATTTCTATATCTCCAGGTAGTTTCTCACAAAAATTTCCTAGTTGCACATGTATCAGAATTTTTGAGTTTTTCTTTTTAGTTTTGTTGTAGATTGAATGCAGAAAATGAAATCAGTGGGTGGAGAGAACAATGGAAAGCTTGACACATGAATTTGACAAGAAGTTTTGATAACAGCAATTTAAAAATTGGCTGAAGTAAACACTTTCGATTTAAAACTTTTCAAACCAATAATTTTCAATAATGTAATAATATTCTCTTAGCAATTCATGTGTGGTACCTGGTTTATGTGAACAGGATGCTCTTAGCAATATCCTGGCTTTGTTGTCTTTTCTACCTGACCAATGGAAAGAGCAAAAGAATGGAGAATGCTGACTCTTTAAAAAAAGTTTTGGCTTAAAAATGATGTGTACACTCTTTATAGCAATGCAATGACAAGAACTAGTCACATGGCTACAACGGATGTGAGCAGGATAGAAGTGGGGAGGGCTGGTGATGGTGTTGGAAGATGTATCCTGAATGAGCAGTGACAGCCCAGTAAAAACTCTATACTGTAAATGGGACAATGAGCATTTTCTTGTGATTCTTTTTTTTTTCTTCTTCTTCTTTTCCGAATGAGAGGAGGAGAGATAGAGAGACAGACTCCCACATGTGCCCTGACTGGGATCCACTGGGCATCCACCCTTTGTCGTGTCTGGGGCTGATGCCCTGCCCATCTGGGGCTATGCTCATAACCGAGATATTTTAAGCACCTCAGGTGGAGGCTCCATAGAGCCATCCTTGGTGCCTTGGGTGGGCAATATGCTTGAATTAATTGAGCCATGGCTGCAGAAGGGGAAAAGAGAGAGAGGCGGGGGGGAGGGGAGAGAGAGAGAGGGAATGGGTGGGGAAGGGGTGGAGAAGCAGATGGTCACTTCTCCTGTGTGCCCTGATGGGAATCAAACTTGGGACATCCACACACTGGGCCAACACACTACCACTGAGCCAACCGGCCAGGCCCTTGTGAGTCTTTCTACTACAGTTTGCCCTGTGCCACCCAATATTGGGCAGAATGTGTTTTTTGTTTTTTTGGGGTTTTTTTTTTTTTTTGTTATGCATTAAACAAACTCAACATCTTATAGAGAAAATCTTTTATCCATTTTTTCCCCAAAATGGCTCTTGATTTCATCCATGCTTTCATTTGTGGGTATTGAAAGTGAATCCTCTATAACAGGGGTCGGGAACCTATGGCTAAAGAGCTCTTTTGATGGCTGCATCTGGCTCACAGACAAATCTTTAATAAAAAATAATAATGTTAAAAATATAAAACATTCTCATGTATTACAATCCATTCATTTCCTACCGCTCATGTTCATGGTTGTGGGTGGCTGGAGCCAATTACAGCTGTCCTCCGGGACAACACCAAATTTTTATTGTACAATGCATAACGTACATGGGTTGTTGTGAGATCAGGAAGTAAACTTCCCTCCTTTTAATCAAGAAGTCAGCTAGCTAATTGCAGAAACCCTTTTGACGAAGAAGATGGTTAAAAGAAAAAAAGATGAGGGTTATCGTACTTTTCAGCAGGAATGGACAGAGGAATTTGCCTTTGTGGAGAGAGCAGGTTCTGCAGTGTGTCTACTATGCAATAATAAAATTGCATCGATGAAATGGTCAAATATAAAGCGGCACTTTGACACACGCCATACTATATTTGCATCAAAATATCCAGCAGGGGACAGCAGGAAGAAAGCATGTCAAGAGCTACTGTGCAGAGTGTAAGCTAGTCAGCACCAACTCCGTGTTTGGACCCAACAAGGTGACTGGAATTCGGCTAGCTTTGCTGGTGCTTTAGCAATTGTGAGAAATGGAAAGCCATTCACAGATGGGGAGTATGTCAAACATTCATGCTTGATGTTGCCAATGAACTTTTTGACGCCTTTTTGGATAAAGACAAGATAACCAAATGAATAAAAGACATACCTCTGTTGGCAAGAACTGTTCATGATCATACCATCATGATGGCAAATCAAATTGAGGCAACACAAGTGAAGGTCATAAATGCAGCACCATTCTTTTCTCTCGCTTTGGATGAGTCAACAGACATAAGCCATTTATCCCAGTTCAGCATGATTGCAAGGTATGCTGTCGGTGACACACTATGTAAGGAAAGTCTTGCTGTTTTGCCTATGAAAGAGACAACAAGAGGGGAGGATTTATTCAAGTCTTTCACTGAGTTCGCTAAAGAAAAAAAATCTACCAATGGATAAACTTATTTTGGTGTGTACTTATGGTGCTCCGTGCATGGTGGGGAAATACAGAGGATTTGTAGTGCTTCTTCGTGAACATGGAAAGAGACCCATCCTAAGTTTTCACTGCATCCTACATCAGGAGGCACTTTTGTGCTCAGATGTTGGCGAGCAGCTTGGTGAGGTGATGTCACTGGTCATTCAGGTGGTCAACTTTAATGTTGCCCGAGCTTTAAATGATCGCCAGTTTAAAACACTGCTGGATGAAGTTGGGAATAATTATCCTGGTCTGCTTCTGCACAGCAATTTGCGTTGGTTGTCAAGAGGGAAGGTGCTCAGCCATTTTGCAGCTTGTCTGAGCAAAATCCAGACTTTTCTTTTTTTTTTTTTCAGACTTTTCTTGAAATGAAAAACATTGAGCATCCTGAGTTAGCTAACACTGAGTGGCTCCTGAAGTTCTACTATCTCGTGGACATGACTGAACATGTGAACCAGCTCAATGTAAAAATGCAAGGCATTGGAAATACAGTCTTATCCCTTCAACAAGCAGTGTTTGCATTTGAAAACAAGCTGAAATTCTTCATCACCTACCTTAAAACACGTCATTTACTACACTTTGAAAAACTGGGAGAGTTTAAAGATGCATGCACAGCAAGTGACCCTGCTCAACATCTTGATCTCCAGCAGCTAGCGGGCTTCACATCTAATCTCCTGCAGTCATTCAAAGCACGCTTTGGAGAATTTCCTGAGCACACTCATCTTTTTAAGTTCATCACCCATCCACACGAGTGTGCAGTGGACAGCGCTGACCTGAGTTACATCCTCGGTGTCTCTGTCAGAGATTTTGAGCTTCTAGCTGCTGACCTGAAGGCCTCAGACATGTGGGTGAATAAGTTCAAGTCACTGAATGAAGATTTGGAAAGACTTGCACGACAGCAAGCAGAGTTGGTAAGCAAACACAAGTGGGGAGAAATGAAAAAACTTCAACCCGAGGACCAGCTGATTGTCAAAACTTGGAACGCGCTTCCCATCACATACCACACACTGCAGCGTGTGAATATTGCTGTACTGGCAATGTTTGGCTCTATGTATGCATGTGAGCAGTCTTTCTCACAAGAATGTTAAGTCCAACCTACGATCACATTTAACAGAAAGAAGTCTCAATGCCTGCATGAAGCTTAACCTCACCACGTATCAACCAGACTACAAAGCCATCAGCAAAACCATGCAGCACCAGAAGTCACATTTATGGTAAGAAGTACTTTATTCATCATTGGTTAGCAACAGCATAACAACATTATTAAAAAGAATTCAGAGACTTATTGTACTTTAAAAGTGTTGGTCTTACATAAAATGCACACATTTACTTGTATTTAGTGTTAAACATATTGTATAGCTCTCATGGAATTACATTTTAAAATATGTGGCATTCATGGCTCTCTCAGCCAGAATGGTTCCTGACCCCTGCTCTATAAGGCTGGTTTCTTGCTGGTACAAATGTGGAGAACCAGAGTTTGAGGCTGAAACAGTCATAGACCTATCTGCTGAAATCAGCAGGTAAAGCCCACACACATTTTGTTTCTATCTACTTTCCCTGGGCATGGCAGTTACACAATAAAGGCAGCTTTTATTATTCCCAATGTTTCTTTTCCATATGTCACCTACTCTAATAATAACAACAAATTTTCCTTCAAAATATTGAACTCATGAACAGGACTGCCAGAGGAACTCTCCATCCAGGACACAGACAGTGACATTTATCACTTTCATGGCCTTCACTCTGGTGATCCACTTTTATTCCATTTCAAGCCACTTTTTCTTTCTACAATAACTGTCATTGCTTAAGAACTCAGAAATTAGTCTATTTTCACAATTTTTCAAAATCCTCTTACTAAAAGAGACTTCCAGAGCTGTCATTGTATTTCTGATACTTTTGGTACAAGAAATTCTAGTGTGCTGATAAAATGACGGGAAATTCTCTGTCATCACCCTTTACAAAATGAGTTCTCTGATTGGTGTGTCATTGGTTTATTATCTGACTCGATGTGTTTTGGTTAAAAAGGATTAATATCTATTTTTAATGCAATGAGATACAAGTCTTCTTTATCAATTCAGATGTGTTAAAATATGTAATTTTGTTTTGAAAAACACAATTCATCTTAATTTACTTTATGCCCCATTTTGACATAGGAAAAGAAACAGTCTGTAAATATAGGATTCTTCCTTCATGAAGTGACAAGTAAGATGCAGTGGGAAGGTGGAGTCTATTATGTCCAGTTTGTGGTGGCTGGAGGAATGAGTGTGGAGAAGGGGAGGTGTATCTGACTTTCAGCATCAGGACCACAGGCATATCTCCTGAGATGTAGGTCATCCCTTCGATCTTTTGGCCATTAATCTGTGCAGATGGTGCCTGAGACAGCCCTTGCTTCTATTGCCTGACCTCTTCAGGCGTCTGGCTCTATCCATTTATCAGTGTCACACTTGGGGCCATGGGGATTTTTGCATAGCTGTTGAAGTTTCTGTTTTCCCAGATGTGAACCTGCCTCTTTGCTCCCAGGGCTCTGCCCAGCAAGAGGGTGCAGGTTCTCTCTCTCTGAGATCTATAAACAGCTATAGGTGTTCTTCTTGGTTTATCTTCTTCCCGGTTCAGGGGAAATTTGTTTTATCAATTTATTTTATCCTGACAATTAAGTTTAATGGGGTGCCATTGATTAACTAGGGTACAAGATTCAGAGAAAACATCTCCAGGTCATTTTGACATTTGATTATGTTGCATACCCATCACCCAAAGTCAAATGTCCTCATCAAACCTTCTCTTTGGTTTCCTTTGTGCCCCTCCCTTCCCCCCACTCCCTCCCTCTCCTCCCTTCCTCAGGGGAAATTTTTGCTATCTAATTTTTATTCTATAAATATTCCCCACAAGTATTATTCAAAAATGCTTAGAATTCCCCTCCCATTTTTTTTAATCTCATAAGGTTTGTGCTTTTTGATAATACATGCCAAGAGGATCCTTGTTAGCTACTTTACCTTGCCTCACTGGCATGAAGCACACCTGGCTGGCTGGCTGGAGGCAAAGCCCAACAGGGAGGGAAAAAGGAGGGATGATTAATTAAACAACAAAAACAACAGCAGCTTCATTCTGCCACAATTTGCTTTATGGCTATTTCCTATCCTTTTTCTTTTCCCCATTGTCTGCAAGCATCTTGCTCTGATGGTATTCTGTACATCTCTGTCAATGCTTCCCTATCCTGGCTGCTCTAACTAGTTCTTGCCAACAGACACGAGGACATAAACTTTTAAAACATTCTTTTTTATTTATTGATTTTAGTGAGACAGACAGAGAAAGAGGGAGGGAGAGGAAGGGAGATAGAGGTAGATAGATATACTGTTCACAAAAATTAAGGGATATGTCAAAATAAATATGAAGTGATAAAAAAAGAAGCATTTGATTTTTTTTTATGAAACAAGAACATCAGAAAAGCAAATGACAAGTCAAAGAAAGTTGTTTGATTATGCAAATGAGATGCAAAACCAACTTTTATTTCATTGGTGAAAATGCACTATACAGAAGGCTGAAAGAGGCCCTGGCCGGTTGGCTCAGTGGTAGAGCATCGGCCTGGTGTGCAGAAGTTCTGGGTTCGATTCCCGGCCAGGGCACACAGGAGAAGTGCCCATCTGCTTCTCCACCCCTCCCACTCTCCTTCCTCTCTGTCTCTCTCTTTCCCTCCTGCAGCCAGGGCTCCATTGGAGCAAAGATGACCCGGGCGCTGAGGATGGCTCCATGGCCTCTGCCTCAGGCGCTAGAGTGGCTCTGGTCACAACAGAGCGACACCCCAGATGGGCAGAGCATTGCTCTCTGGTGGGCGTGCCGGGTGGATCCCGGTCAGGCGCATGCGGGAGTCTGTCTGACTGCCTCCCCGTTTCCAGCTTCAGAAAAATACAAAAAAAAAGGCTGAAAGTATTGGAGTATCTGCACATTCCCTGGTCTCCTAATTTTTTTGAGCAGAATAGATAGATAGATAGATAGAGAAGCATTTCTTGTTCCATTTAGTTGTGCTTTCACTGATTGTTTCTTCTATATGCCCGGACCGGGGATAGAACTGGAAACCTTGCATTTCAGGATGACACTCTGACTGAGATAGCTGACCAGGACATGAGGACATAAACTCTAATAGATGGCTTCTTGTCTGTCAAATTTGGCTTCGTGTTTTATGTCATATAAAATTATGAGAGTGATTTAATTTGGGGGCAATTTACAAGACTTTTTTTTATAATGTCTGCCTTTTAATTTTATTTTTGATGGTTGGACTGAGGATCAATAAATAGGAATAACAATATTCAGATAGCTGTGACATCATCATTGTTAGAGGAATAAAGTGATGACCATATTTGACTACCTTGATGAATCTGTCAAAAATATTGACTCTTCTGAAACTTGGCAAAATGGCAATGTCCTAACTAGTCTTTTAACAACAAGTCTATTACCACATGGATTGTTGATAATTATGAAGAAGAAACAATTGTGCTAAATACTTTTCTTAGAGGCAAAATTAAAGATTTTAAAGTCTTAATTTCTGTTTGACAAATAAAATAACCAATACTCTTGCTAAAAGAGCTTTGGAATCTAGGGGATTGTTTTCTTTTACAGCAAAACAAAACGACAATGAGAAGAATGATGTAGTGTTCCTTTGCCACCATTGAAAATAAGTGGGCGGCCCTGGCTGAGTAGCTAAGTGGATTAGAGCATTTTCCCAATATGCCAAGAATGTGGGTTCAATCCCTAGTCAGGGCGCAACAAGAATCAACTAATGAATGCATAGATAAGTGGGACAACAAATCAATGTTCCTCTCTCTCTCCCACTCTCCCTTCCTCTCTCTCTAAAAACAAGAAATGAAAATAAGTAGAAAAAACTATGCCATAATAAATATGTTTCTTTTAAAATGCCTCTTTATATTCTGACATTAAACAATCATTCATTCTGTTTATGTTTTATAGACCAGTTGTTAGCAATGATTTTACTCTTGTGAAAAAATTATTTTATATGGGTTAAGAAGTATTTTTATGTTTTGTTTTTGGTGCTTTTTGTAGGTTCTGTAAAAATACACAATAAGGTATAGGTGCCATAAGTCAAATGGTGAAATTGCAAAGATCACCTTTTTCTAGGATGAAAAGAGAAGGCAAACAGCACAGGGAAGGGAGGGGGCTGACAGCATCTAGAAAGACTTAGTGAGACTCAGCCCACACCAAAGCCACTGTTTAGGACTTTTGGAAAGGTAAGTATATTGCATTTCTCTAGAATTTGCTCTTGATTCTACGAGAGAGAAAAGAAGTAGAAAACTGAGTGGGAGATTTGTATTTTTACCTATAGGCAGATTAGGCCCTTAAATTAATCTTTTTTGCTGAAAAATTCTCAAAATTATGAATCAAACAATTTAAATAATTGTAATGAATTGGTGATCTTGCATGGAAGTAAATTTTTTTGGTAGCAAGATAACCTAGTGAAAGTAAGATCTCAGAAAGGACAGTGGAGCACAGAACTTGTTTGTACCCTGAAGGCACTTGGCAAGCTTTGTGTGATTGAGATATATGAGATAAAACTCAGGGCACAACCAATTGGTGAGTTTAATAGAATAAACTCCTCTCATATAGCCCCAACATTCCACTACATACTCATCATATAGGTGACCTAGACATAAATCAAACACTTATTCTTTTAACTGTCGCAAAGAAACAGTTACTACCTTGAATTTGGTGCTGAGTAGCAGCCAAAATTTTTAAAAAAAGAAAAAAGAAATACTAAGAATTTGGTGCTACAAGTCTCATTTGTATTTAGCCTAAATTTATTGTACTCTAAAAACTTCATTCTGAGAACTTAGAGTTGTCCTAGATAGCACTAGGTAGATATAAGAAAAGATTGAGAATGTAAAGATTTTCTACAAATAAAATTCCATGGAAATTGAGTATCTTGCAATTTAAAATTATGCACAAGACCACATAATAAAGAGAGACAAGGTTCTGTACATTCTAAAGGAAGTGTAAGAGATGTGGAAAAGGCACTGAAAAGCTTGGTGTTTACATATTTGTATTTTAGGAGGAGACGAGAACACAAGTAGGAAAAAGCAATGTCTAAAAAAAAAGGCAGGATCCATGGAAGCAATAATTGATAAGCCAAATTTTATTAAAAGAAAAGCTTCTGCTCTTCAAACCAGTCAAGAGAATGAGAAGACAAGACACAGAATGGGAGAAAATATGTCTAAAAAAATCTACTAGATAAAGGACTATTATCCAAAACTATAGAAAGAACACTTACAACCAAACAATGATAAAATAAACAGCACAATTAAAAGACGGACAAAAGATCTAAGATATACTTCACCAAAGAAGATATGCTGATGGCAAATAAAACATGAAAAGTTGATTTATGTTAACTTGACATAAATGTCAAAGTTGACATTATATGTCATTAGGCAATTGAAAATTAAAACTATACAAAAGTAAAACTATACAAAAGTAATGGATTTGCCACTACAAATCCATTGGAATTGTGAAAACCGTAAACATTGATAACACCTAATGCCAGTGGTTGGATTCAGCCAGTTCACTGGTTTGGCAGAACTGATAGCTAAAGTTTTGTTGAGTTCATTGAACCGGTTGTTAAAATGGCACTTGTAATCAGGGTTCTCTCTAAGGTGGACACCTGGGCAGCTGCCCAATGTGGAAATCACAAATTTACATTTTTTACTCTTTTTGAATGTTCATCTGTGCAACAGAGTACTCTAGGTGCCCATAGTAATGTTCATGTTGTCCATAGGTGAAAAAAATTTGATGGAACTATGCTTGCAATATTTACTTATTAATTTCATAAAACTCATTATATCTTTGATAAAATACCACATTTTAATTACCTCACATTTGTTACTTCAGTAAACAAATATATAATGTAAAGAGAAAACGTACCAAACAACCAGGGGTTGATAAGCTGTCATTGGAAATATCTTAAATAATAGTTTTATTGTTTTTTTGTCAGGTATTATTTAATATTTTTTTATTACTATTTTAAAACTCTTTCTTATAACATAACCTATGTTTGTGTACCTCTTTTATTGTTATTTAAGTATTAAATGCATAAAATAATAAACTACCTTTCAGTATATCATCTTTTATACTTGTAAGGTATTTTTCCCCACAGGAAGGAAGGGGGCCGGAGCCACAAAGTGTGGAATAGCAAAAGGCTTTATTGAGTACAGAGCATGCATTCCCCCCCCCCCCCCCCAGCGAGGTTCCCTGGCCCTGAGGAAAGATGGAGGCCAGGGAAGTTGCAACTGGTGACTCGTGTGGGAGATATTTAAAGGGTCCCTAGGGTGGTCAAGCTAATATGACATGGTGAAATCTCACTGGCTGGCAGATGGTTGTTTTTTTCCAAAGGCAACCATATTTTGGCGTGCTTGGTTGTGGGCGGTCCTAGCCAAAGTTCGCGGGTCTGACCTTTCCCATTATCTACCGACCTTACATTCTGACCTTTTGTGTTAAATAGAACAGGGGCGCCGTTTATTTGTCTGGCTACTTCCTGCTGATTAGGGGCATCATGGGGAGGGGGAGATCGGAAGGTGGTGGCTTTGAGGGGTGTCAGGAGGAACATCTGTTTGGCCGTGAGTTGAGAAACTTCGCAGATGCAGTCCTGTAAGGATTTAAAAAAAAGAGGAGGAATGGGGGGATTTATAGGGTCCAGCCTTTTGGTGAGCTGGAGATGGATGGAGTCCAGTGGTTCTGACTGCCAGTGGTCCTGTATGGAGGCAAGCTTGAGGCAAAACTGCATGCCAGGAGTGGCCTAAGGAGGGGAAAGGAAGGAGTCCCATCCATTCCCATAACTGAGACCCATGAGGGAATTAGAGGTCCATTAGATGGCAAAACAGAGAAGGTAGCCCCCGTGTCCACAAGAAATGAGATGGACTTACCCACTAGTTGCAGCATACCCTGGGTTCTCCAAGTCCAGGCCCTGTCCTAGGAGTTCGAGCGATGCACCCACCTAGCTAGATTGGCCTCCCATTCGGGCAGCTTGTCCTCCACGTAGGGGTGCTGAGGAAAAGCCTGTTGCCCAAAGGGGCAATTGCTCCGCCAGTGACTGGGTTGCTTGCAGTCAGGGCAGGGCTCAGTGGGCAGCTGCAGGCAGGGGCCCTGCTGGGATCAGTGACCCTGCTTGCCACACTTAAAGCAAGCTGCTGTTGGGATTTCTCTTTGTGGCTTGGACTTGGGTTGGGCACTTCCTGTGCCTTGCCTCTGTTGCTCTGCGGGTCTCAGGGTTGCCACAAGAGCTGGGGTTTGGAACGTTACCTTCTGCTGCATGCAGGTCTGGCTAACAATCTTGGCCTGTTTCTATTAGTTGGAACCGTTAAAAACTTTAAATGCTGTGTTCACAGGTTCCGGATAGGGGTTTAGGGGTTGGGAAAAAGAGGAGGAGGGCTCGTGCGGAGCCTGGCACACAGATCCAGCAGGAAATGCTGGAGCCAAAGGCAGGACTTTCTTCCTGCAAGAAAATTGGTGTTGGGCCTTGGGGTCCTGCAAACTGGTGTAAGAGCCAATGCCAGGCTGAGAATGGCCTGACGGAGGAGAGACTTAAGAATACAGTGGAAAAGGAAAGGGGCCCCTGACCAGCAGGGGAGAAGAAAGAGAATGGTAATGGTGAATAAGAAACAGGGTTTTGCAAAGAGAGGTGTCTTTTGGAGCAAAAGAGGTCTTCAGAGGGATGAGAGAAGTCCCGAGAGAGAGAGGTGCCCCTGGGGGTCAGGCAGGAAGGAAAGAGAGTTGGGAGTCCATGGAGAAGGAAAGATTAGGGTCAGAGGTTTTAGCTGAGGTTTCTCTGGCCAGACAAAGGCCTGCATGGTGGAACAGGCAGCACAGAGATTAAGGACAGGCGTGCAAATAATTAGAAGCCATGTATGTAAGAGATCTCCAATCAGTTCCCAGCTTTTTTGGCAATAGTTAAATTGGTGAGGGCGTTAAAACCGAAAGTCCCTTCAGGAGGCGAATTCAATGGGTTTTGTGGCCTGGCCACAGCGGAGAAGAAGAACAGTTTCTTCTTCTTTAGGGAGGGAGATTCCTGTGCCCCCATAGCTACCCTCAATCCTCGGAGTGGTCAGATTTGAGCATCAGCGTCCCAAAACTCAAGTTCTGGCCACGGACGAATAAAGTAAAGTGGATGTGCTTGGGACGTCTCTATAAGCACACGCACTCGGAACAGAAAGACTTCTCTGATGTAGCTATGGTTTCAGACAGGGAGTCTCAGCGGAAAGAACTGAAGGGAAGGCTGGAGGCAGGGGACTTACCGCACTGTGCGCTCAAGTGGGTGGAAGGTCGGAGATCCTGGTTCTTTCTTGGAGGGGATGGGAAGAGGAGCGGTCCTTGCGGACTTCAACTCCTCCCGGGTTTCAGCACCAAAATGTAAGGTATTTTTCCCCGCCGAGAAGGAAGGAAGGGAGCTGAAGCCGCAAAGTGTGGAATAACAAAAGGCTTTTTTGAGTACAGAGAGCATGCATCCCACCTGACGAGGTTCCTTGGCCCTGAGGAAAGATGGAGGCCAGGGAAGTCGCAAGTGGTGACCCATGTGGGAGATATTTAAAGGGTCTCTAGGGTGGTCGAGCTAATATGATGTGGTGAAATCTCACTGGCTGGCAGACTGTCACATTTTTCCAAAGGGTTCCTGTGAAGCCTCTTTTGGCGTGCTTGGTTGTGGGTGGTCCTAGCCAAAGTTCGCGGGTCTGACCTTTCCCATTATCCACCGATCTTACAATACTTAAAACAGTCATTAGGGCAAAGAACCAATTGTTAAGTTATTTGAATCTCACCACTGCCTAATAATAACAAAGATATAGAGCAACAGAAACCTTCATTCATTGCTGGTGAAAATGCAAAATGGTACAACTACTTTGAAAGACAGCTCGGAAATTTCTTACAAAAGTAAACATTCTTTTAGCATACGATTCAGCAACTGTGCTCCCTGGTATTTATCCAAATGAGTTGAAAACTTACACCCACACAAAAACCTTTACTTGCATACTTGTAGTAGCCTTATTTATAATTGCCAAAATTTGGAAGTAACTGAAATGTCCTTCAGTAGGTGAGTGGACAAGGTGTGGTACATCTAGACAAACGAATCTTTTTCAGTGCTCAAAAGAAATAAGTAATCAAGCAATGAAAAGAAATTTATATTGCCACACGAAAGAAGCCAATCTGAGAAGCAACATACTGTATGATTCCAACTATATGAGATTCTGGAAAAGGCAAAGACAGGGACACAGTAAAAAGACCAGTGGTTGCTGGGTGGGGGATGAGGCCAGGGAGAGGCAAATAGGCAGCACATGGAGGATTTTTAGGGCAGTAAACTATTTTGGCTACTGCAATGGTGGGTACATGTCATACATTTATCCAAACCCATAGACTGTGCAACATCAAAAGTCAATCCTAATGTAAACTATGAACTCTGGGTAATAATGATGTACCAATGCAGGTTCATCGATTGTAACAAACATTCCACTCTGCTGGTGGATGTTTATCATGGTGGAATCTATGCTTGTGTGGGGCAAAGGATAGATAGAAAATCTCTTTACTTTCTGCTCAATTTTGCTTTGTATATGAAACTATTATAAAAATGAAGCCTGTTATTAATAAGATATAATGACTAGTACACATAATATATATTCCTTTGGTATATAGAGCAAAAAACAATGAGATTGCAGTAGCAATGATTACAGCTAGCATCCACATCTTGGTTTCTCAATCTGTTCCTTAATGAAAGCAATGCAAGCTCATTGGAGAACTGACTGATTCTAGGACTGGGCAGGAAATATGCAAGATGAGTCTGAATCATCTTGTAGTGCCAGAAAATAAGGAAGTGCTCAACAAAACAGAACAAAACAAAACCAGATAAAACACATAAGCAAACCACAATGATTTGGTATGTCAAAAAGTCACAAGAGCCAGCAAAAAAACCCCCCAAAACTCCCAATGATCAAAGTGAACAATTTGAGTAATACAATAAAATAATAATGGATTACGTATAACGCAAAGTGTAAAAGAGCTATGAGTCCATACTAATATAATCAAATGATTGAGTAAATAAATAAATGATAAAAAATAGACATGTCTCCTATGCCAAAGAATTTCAAACAATTTATACAGTTACTCTGTCCTCAAGAATATAGACTATAACTCCTCAGTCCTTAAGTGGGGGCTTCACAGAGTGACTGCCTTCCAAAGGAGTACAGTTTGGGAGGGAGGGAAAAGAAAAACTTTACAAGGGAAGAAACTAACAAACTACCTCAGCCAGATGATCAAGGTTAAAAACAATGATAAGCCATATCAGTAATATGTACTTTGTTATTATGTGATGAAGACAGTTCTGAACCCTTGTGGTCTTCCTGCTAAGAAACTACAACCCCAGTCTAATAATGAGAAAAACATCAAATGAATCCCAACTGAGAGAATTTTTTCAAAATACTTGACCAGTATTCTTCAAAAACTGTCTAGGCCATTAAAAAAAGGCATGGAGCCTTTGCTTGGGGTGGAGGGTGCATGGTGCGATGTGTGGATGGTGTTATATTGAATTGAACACTTGACACCTATATGGCTTTGCAAACCAATGTCATCCCAATAAATTCAAATTAAGAAAAATAAGAAAGAAGGCATACTTGAAGAACTGTCACAGTCAAATGGAGGATAAGAAAACAGGGAGAAAATGCAATGTGGTATTCTGGATGGGATCCTGAAATAGGAAAAGCACATTAGGTAAAATTAAGGAAATCTGATAAATCTTACAACTTTAGTTTTATGTATCAATATAATTCATTATTTGTGAGAAATGTACTATAATATTGAAAGATATTAGTAATAGGGAGAATTAGGTATGGAGTATTATGGAGTATATGAGAATTCCAAAATTTTCTGTAAAAATAATTTTTGTGTGTGTGTGACTGAGACAGAGAGGGAGATAGAGAGGGACAGATAGGGACAGAGAGACAGGAAGGGGGAGAGATGAGAAGCATCAACTCTTTGTTGTGGCTCCTTGGTCTCTGTAGTTGTTCACTGATTGCATTCTCATATGTTCCTTGAACTGGGGGCTACAGCAGAGTGAGTGACCCCTTGCTCAAGCTAGCGACCTTGGGCTCAAACCAGCAACCTTGAGCTTCAAGCTAGCGACCCTTGTGCTCAAACAAGCAACCATGGGGTCATGTCTATGATCCCATGCTCAAGCTAGTGACCCTGTGCTTAAGCTTGTGAGCCCATGCTCAAGCCGGCAACCTTGGGGTTTTGAACCTGGGTCCTCTGCATCCCAGTCTGACCCTCTATCCACTGTGCCACTGCATGGTCAGGCTGTAAAAATAAATTTATTGTAAATTTTACTTTAAAAATATAATGACTCAGAATTTTTTCCAAATAATGAAAATAATTCATCCATAGATTTAAAAAAAATCAACAAATTCCCCAAAGGGGAACAAAATGTACACCTATACATGTAAAAGTAAAGCTGAAGAAATCCACAGATAGAGATCTCAAAAAGTCAAAAAGAAAAGACTGATGATATAAAAAAAGCCAGAGGGACAGTGTCTGCCACTTCTCATCAACAGCAATGGAAGGCAGAAAACAAATATAAAACAAGATAGTAATAAAGATAAGAGCAGCAATTACTGATAGAAAAGCAAACATTGAGAATAGCAACTAAAGAACAGTTGACTTAAAAAAATACTAATAAAATAGACAACCTCTGGCAAGATTGGCAGAAGAATAAAAGGGAGACTTGACTATACATATCAGAAATAAAAAAGGACAAAATTATTGCTATATATATAATTCAGAGGATTCTATAGATCATTTTATGCTAATAAATTTGAAAAATTGGGTAAAATGTATTAATTCCTAAAAAATAATAACTTCAAAACTGTCTCAAGAGAAAAGAGAAAAATGAATCATCCTTAAAAGCACTAAGGACACTATATTCTTAGTTAGGAAAATTTTCAAAAAAAAAACAACTTGCTGCCCAGATTTTTCCCTAAAAATTTCTACTATATGTTTAAGAACAAGTAATTTAAATATTGCATAAAGTTATTACAGAGTCTTGACTAGAAGGAAATACTGTCCTCTGCAATGCAAGCATTACCCTGTATTATGTGATAGGTATAGCAAAAGATGGTAAATAACAGCTGAATCCATTCAAAAACAAAGTTGAAATAATTTAAACCAAATATTACTGAACTCAACCAAGCTATGTTTAAATAGGTTGTTACATCATGTCTAAGCAAGACATTATAAAAATGGAAGATTGGTTTAAAATGATTAATTACAGTTATTCATCTTAAGAGACTAAAGTAGAAAAATGTGCTTTTGTGTGGCTTTGTTTTCAAAAGGTATTTTTATGGGCATAGAATTCTAATTTGACAGTTCTCACAAGATTCTCTGAGAACTAATGTTCCTTGAATCATAGGTTTTCCAATCTGGATGGTTGGAAAGGCACTGTGTTAGCCTCATGTGAACAACAAGAACTTTCCCTCTAATTATCTTGGATACTTGTTTCTGGCCTCAAGTACTTTCCCACACATGTGTGTTGTTGTTTTGTATATTTCATCTAGTTTTTCCGTTGTTTTAGGTGGAGGGTACCTCTTACTCTGTCTTGGCTGGAAGTGGAACTGCTTGATCTGATTTCAGTATCTTCTGGCTTACCAGTCTCACTGTCTCTTCTATCATCTTTTATTTTGCTACAAGAATTATCTCTGTAAACACTCATTATATCTTCCCTTATTTATCTCAGAGGGACATTTTACTAGTGAAAATTGAGAGAAAAGACTCTTCCAAGATTCAGGTAAAATTTCATCTTAATGTCTATAAGTTCAACTGCTGCTCTCTTTTAGATGTTAATACTGGTATTTGAATTTGGTATTTCTACCTTAGCTTTTCTGAGAAAATGGTGACTTACCTCCTTATACCATTTAAACTGTAAATGCCATTTAGATCAAGTAACTCAATGACAAGAAAAATGTGTTTTTCTATCTGTCTCCATTTATTAGTGAGTCACGTTATCCCTTTTGGCAAGTTTTGACATATTTTGGTTTTCCATGAGCTTGGTATAATAAACCTCCTGAAATTCATGAATCTTCATAGCTTGAAAATAGCCTAATGTGGAAATTATCAGTAGATGAAGGTGTAGCTGCTTCAAAGCCTGCTAAACCTTGGATACCACTCTAGTGAGTAGAAAGATAATCTACTTTCAATAGTTTCCTTTACTTAAATAGAGGACCCATGAGAGGTTCATTTTCTGTTCTGATTTATATCTTTATTTTATTATTATTTCTTGAGAGAGTCAGGGAGTGAGAGGGAAGGAGGAAGGGAAGAATTCATTTGTTGTTCCACTCAGTCATGCACTCATTGGTTGCTTCCCGGTGTGTGCCCTGACTAGGGATCGAACCTGCAATCTTGTTGTTTAGGGACGACTCTCTTAGCTGACTGAGCTAACCAGCCAGGGCTGACTTATATCTTTGAGAGAGTTCCAACAAGTATATTTCAAAATTTCAACACATAAGAATTGTTATTTCTTTATTTTATTTTTTCTTTTAAAAGTGTTGTTCATTTTATCATTACCATCAACCAGAAGATTTTTTTGTTGAATAAAATAATCCCTTGACATTTTGACCTATTGCAAAATATATGTGATTTACTGTCATCTAAAGCCTAATCTGCTTGGTTTATATGTCTGCCTGTATTTACTATCCCTGTTTTGCCTTATTTCATTTGGGCATAAATGTTAGGTTCCCCCTCAGTTATAAAAAATATATATATGTACTCACACCAAGATTTTGTGGGTTGAGTTATTTTTCTGAAGACGAGTTCTAGCACAGAATCATATCATGGATCACATGCTTTGCAACTGCCTCCTCTCTCATCATTCCCTTGCCTACTCTTCTTATCCTTTCCCTATCCTTAGGACAACCAAGTTTTTACCCTTATATTCTATACTGCAGATGCATTTTAATAATTTTTTGTTAATTGAGTAGGATGTTGGGGTGGTCAAATGATTTATCAAAATATGTCTTTCCTTTAATAATCTCAAGAGAAATTCTGGAAGATAAAAGATTTAGTTTATATTTTTTAAATGTACAAATGTATCTCTCTTTATGTCTATGGCTTAGCAGGGGTCCCCAAACTTTTTACACAGGGGGCCAGTTCACTGTCCCTCAGACCGTTGGAGGGCCACCACATACAGTGCTCCTCTCACTGACCACCAATGGAAGAGGTGCCCCTTCTGGAAGTGCGTGCAGCGGGGGATAAATGGCCTCAGGGGGCCGCATGCGGCCCTTGGGCCCTAGTTTGGGGACACCTGGTTTAAAGGATTTTAAGGAGTGCTTTGGTGCTAATATGATGAAGAGTTAAAGAGTGTATCTTCATCACAAAGTGACCTGAGAGCAAGGTTACATACATTAAAAAGAACACAATGAGCTTAAAGATTCCCATGTGGTGCTGTTACAATTATAGCTTCTATGTGGCGAGTCTTTTTTATTTTTTCATGAAATGTGTCCAGACTTTATGTATCCTTGATTTTGGTATCAACATATCTCAATTTCTTATATTTTGAAAACTCTCCTTGAAAGTGGAAATAGGCTAATTTGTATATACTGTATTGCAAATAAATATTTTAGCTACATTAAATATTTTTAGAATTGAGGCAGAGTATAAATCAATCAATAATCATTTCTTAAGAAATAAGCTGATATATATGGATTGTTCCTGTAATCATCTGTGTCAATTCTGATCAATTTATATCTGCTTAACAACTTCTCATAAGCTCAGAATCAAGATTGAACTCCTAGCCTTACTCACAGTGCCATGATGAAATGGCCCTTCTGCTGATGCCATCTTCAGAGCCTCTTTTATATTTCAGCCACCTTGTACATTTTATGTCCTTGAAACCATCTGTGCTTTCAATTCTAAAAGGGAATCTTTAAGCTCATTGTGTTCTTTTTAATGTATGTAACCTTGCTCTCAGGTCACTTTGTGATGAAGATACACTCTTTAACTCTTCATCATATTCTTCTACAGCACCAAAGCACTCCTTAAAATCCTTTAAACCAGGTGTCCCCAAACTAGGGCCCAAGGGCCGCATGCGGCCCCCTGAGGCCATTTATCCCCCGCTGCACGCACTTCCAGAAGGGGCACCTCTTCCATTGGTGGTCAGTGAGAGGAGCACTGTATATGGTGGCCCTCCAATGGTCTGAGGGACAGTGAACTGGCCCTGTTCTTTCCCAGCTCTGTTCCTTCTGCCTGAAATAGTAGTACATCTCTTTTCCCCCAATCTAGACTGGTTGGTACTTTTTCTACACTTGCTATAGAACCTATGTGGTTTCACTTTAGTTTAATTTCCTGTTTTCTTTTCTTTATCCTGTACTTGATTGCATAAGCTCTGTTAGGGCAGGGACTGCTTCTGGCTGGCTTAACATTCTGTCTCTAGGGCCCAGCATGGGGCCTGCAACATGGTAGGCATTAAATGTTGAATAAGAACTAATGGGAAGATGAAGAAAGGACCATTGAACTGGACAAAACCTTTAGACTTAAAGATGTTGCAATTCTATCTGAGATGGTAAATACACACTGACCTATACTACAAGTGCCACAGGAAAGAAGAAACATATTGTGAAAACAGAAAGGAAGGAGAAACTATTCAAATGAGAGATGTTAGAAAGGGCATCAGGCTGAAAATGGTGTCTGAAGTGGGTCTTGAAGGAAGGGAAGGGCAAGGTTTCAACATGTAGAGATGAGAGTGGGAAGGCCTGGAGCATGTCAGGGTGCCAAATAATTTGTTTCTTTTGGATTAAAGGGTATTCATAGAGCAGGAATAGAGGATGAGGCCTGAGAAGGAGGGCTGGGGCCACAGTTTGGAGGGCTGTGTAGTCTAAACTGAGGAATATATCTTTAATTTTGTTACTGAAGAAATCTCTGATGATGTTTGACCAAAAAAAGCATTGTTTTATCTTTTAGTCTTTGTTTCTATCAGTTTATGACACACATGAGAGATTGTTTCAAATAAACTCTTGTGATAATGATTTGTATTTTCACATTCATTTAATCCCCATGCTGGCTCTGTCACCCCTTCCTTCACAGAAAATAATAGTTTGAGACAAAATAAGAATATAATTTGTAAATATTTGACTTTTGTGGTTCTAGTCTTAAACTTTATCTATAAGACAACCACATATTTGTTGTAAAATAATTGATGAACTATTTTTGTGTATAGAAAAAATTCTTACTAATTTCTTAGATAAGGTAATTCAGTCAATATTTTAAGTTGTTTTGATGGTATTATTTAGATTCAGCTCTTTATTTTGTTTTATTTTTTATTGATTGAGATAGAGATAGAGATAGGTAGGTAGAGAGAGAGAGAGAGAGGAGAGAGATGGGAAGTATCATCTCGTAGTTACACCACTTTAGTTGTTCATTGACTGCTTTCCATATGTGCCTTGACCAGGAGCGCTCAAACTGAGACAGTGATCCCCTGCTCAAGCCAGCAATCTTGGGCTCAAGCCAAAGACATTAGGATCATGTCAATGAGCCCATACTCAAGACCAGGGGTCCCCAAACTACGGCCCGTGGGCCGCATGCGGCCCCCTGAGGCCATTTATCCGGCCCCCGCCGCACTTCCGGAAGGGGCACCTCTTTCATTGGTGGTCAGTGAGAGGAGCAAAGTTCCCATTGAAATACTGGTCAGTTTGTTGATTTAAATTTATTTGTTCTTTATTTTAAATATTGTATTTGTTCCTGTTTTGTTTTGTTTTTTTTTACTTTAAAATAAGATATGTCCAGTGTGCATAGGGATTTGTTCATAGTTTTTTTTTAATAGTCCGGCCCTCCAACGGTCTGAGGGACAGTGAACTGGCCCCCTGTGTAAAACGTTTGGGGACCCCTGGCTTATAACATGAAGTGGATTGTAGGAGCCTTGCTGTATGTTCTCATTACACCCCAGAATTGGTTCAGTTACAATCACACTGATAGGTGGCAAGTAAGCTTCATGGAGAAGATGTTGTCTTTACTTTCTATACTAAAAACATCCAATTCAGTAAAACACATTTAGTTATTGATGATCATGCCCACAGACAAGTCATGGTCTGTGACGAGTCCAAGTTTCCTCTTTCCTAGCCTGTTTCCTCTGCACTCTTCTGCATGAATTGATGTTTATTTGTAACATTTAACCTTGTTTCTGCCTCTCGTGACTGTACCTCTGATTCTTTACAATATTGTTTTGATGTATAAAATGGTAGTGAATGGTAGCAAAATCATGTCTTTTTATCTTCCTCTGCAAATCTTAAATCCTCCAACTCTTTTATTTATTTATTTTTTCAATTACAGTTCACTTTCAATATTTTGTATTGGTTTCAGGTGTACATCACAGTGGTTAGACAGTCACATACTTGACACAGTGCTCCCTCACCACCCCCTTACACACCCCATCCTTCAACTCTTTATGTGTAATCTTCCCCTCTAGGACAGTATGCAATTTTCTGGGCTTTATGGCTAATGAATGATGTGTGAAATTTGAAAATCATTTATTCCTTATTAAAGAAGATGTTTAAAGAGCAGTAAAGATAATTTCTATGAAGAAATATTAGAAAAACCATTATTATTTAGGATGAAAATTAAAGGTTAAGTATTAATTTAATAGTCTTCTTCAGAGATATAAAGGGTATCTAATAGGTTAAGATTGAGGGGGGAGGAGGAAAGTGAAGAGAAACACTCAATTTCTGCTGAGAAACAAGGGATAATATCAACTAGAATAAAAGGTTTCTCTACCTTGCAAACAGTTCAGTGTTAATTGGGCACCTGAAAAAAAAATTGTATTATCTCTTTTCCTGTAGATCTTTAAAAACAACACAATATTATATTTCAAAACAAGATCAGGTGTTGTCCTACTGGGAAACAGGTTAGTAGAAAAGATGACCTTTTAAGTTCCCTTCCCACCCTACAATTTTATATTTATAGTAGCAGTTTAGAGATATTCTGCTGGGCAAAATTGATTTCTGGCAAAGGACACATCTCCAAAGAGCCATTTTTCATGGCTTTGTATATAATTTTTATTGATGCCATAATCTTCAAAGACTGAAGAGATGGCTCCCAGGTAATGAAAACCCTTGGGCTATTCTTGCTGTTTACTTGGAAAGATTTACATTTCTATGATGTCTGAAAGTTTTTAACTCATTGTGACCCCAATCTAACACTTACCTTATAGGGAACCTGGTTAACAATGAGAATATGACACAACAGTCTACAATAGTATAAATTTGAAGCATAACTCTACCCCAAAATATTTGTAAATACCATCTTTATGACATAGTTTTGTCTTTCTCATATTGTTTTATTTCCATACATAGGATTTTATAAGGATCAGGTTAACATCAGATAAAGACAACCAACCTGAGAGGGCTGTTCTCACTCTTCAAAGAGAAAACTGGTAAGATGTCTTGTTGTTGTTGTTGTTGTTGTTTTGCCGTCCTAAAATATACAGTATTTCCCCATGTATAAAACGCACCCTTTTTCAAAAAATTTGGGGTCTAAAAACTAGATGAATCTTATATGGTGGTTGTAGATTTTTTTACTTGCATTTCACGCTTTTTTGTGCTTGTTTTTTTGTGCTCATTGTTGAAGACAGTGATTCATCATCAGACACAGATGAGGACAAGCTAATGGATGGGAGTTTTGACAGTGATGAGGAGTTGTGTTAATTTTATGATGAATAAAACTTGAGTTCAATAACTTTATGTAATTTTTTTAAATTTGGGCCCCAAAATTAAGGTGCATCTTATACATGGGAGCATCTTATACATGGGGAAATACCATAGTCACCAATGTATGGGTTCTAGAATGCAGAATAGAAAGCTGAAGAAGTGAGAGAGGCACCAAGAAGCTAAGTTCTTCTGACCTGAAAATTTCTTAGTCCTTTCTATGTATTAAAATTCTATTGTACCATTAAATTTCAGCCAAAGTATCCCTTGTCTGGAAAGCCATCCTCACGCCCATGTGTTATGGTAGATCCACTCGTATCACCCTGAGTTTAAATCCTAATTTCAACAAATAATATTGTCATGCCAGTGGCCAAACCAGGCTGGTTCACATTGGATTCTGGCAGATGGTAGAGAAACTGCAGAGCCGGAAAGTGTCGGGCCCTACCCGTTTATTGGAGGCTCCCAAAGACAGGCGAGCAAATAACAAAAGGGAAAGAGCTGATAAACAAAGGAAAATCTGCTATTCGCAGTAAGGGCAAGGGAGCAAGGAAAACCGCACCTCACATGTCAGTGGCGGGAGAGCGATCTGGGAGAACCACCCAGGGGAAGCACCCACAGCCTCATAGAGGCCATGCACACGTGCCTCTGCCACGTGTTCATGCACCAATCAAATAAAGTGCTTGCAGCCGGTAACCCGCGAGCACGCCTAACACAGCTGCCCAACAACTCTCTAGGAAAACTTGGACATTTTACTTAACATCTTAACCTCAAGATAAAATGGTTCATGTATGTTTGTGAAACCATCTAGGATGGTGGGATACACAGGATAGGTATTCATCAAGTGTCAGTTCCCACTTCCAAATATATAATGGGTCATTTTTATATATAGATAGGAATTAATTTTCCTTGCAAAATCTCTATTGCTTATATTTTTGTATCCTATCCCCATTAGACATAAATTTCATAAGACCAAGTACTGTGCATGGTCATTTACAAATCCTTGGTTGCTAATGTAGTACTGGCATACAGTAGGTGCCAAAACCGTGTATTAAATATATTTTTCTTAATTTCTAAAGATCAAAAAATACTACATGTCAATCATCTTAAAATATATTAGAAAAGTTTTCAATAGTATAAAATGTCTGTCATGATCTGTACCTCTGGCATAAATGAAAGTTCTAAGTAAACAAAAAGTTTATTAGCATAAACAGAAGACAGTCTGTGATTTTTCTAAAATTTACTGCCCTTCCATTCTCTGAGCTGATTTCTGGGAACTTGTAGATGAAAAGGAAAAGTACAATGAACTGAATGTCTGTGTCTCCCCAAAATTCATTTGTGTAAACCCTAATCCCAATGAAATGCTATTAGGATGTTGGGCCTTTAGGTGGTATTTAGGTCATGAGGGTGGAACCTTCATGAATTGGATTAGTACCCTTATAGTAAGAAGCCTTTCTAGATAAGAGATACAGAGGGAAGATGGTTCCCCAGAAAGAGGGCCCACATCAAGATCCTGACTGTGGAGATACCCTTACCTTGGGCTTCTAGGCTCCCGAGACCTGTTTAAGCCAATCTATGGTGATTTGTTGTAGTAGTCTGAACCAATGAAGACAAAGTATACAGTGTTAAGATTCTGTGGATAGGAAAAAATTAATTCTGGCTCTTATTATTAATATAAGGTCTACCGGAAAGTTATGTCCGTTTTTGGAATAAAACAAAATACAAATTTTTCTTACTGTCAATAAATTTTATTAAATAATATATTTTCACACCAATCCTATTTTCCGAATATGGTCCAAAATGGTTTGCTGAACTGAATTAAGCCTTTCTGTGATCTCTGATGTTGTCAGAAAAGGATCTTGCTCCAACATGGTCTTAACAACATCGTCATCGATCAAAGATGGTCGCCCAGAACGTGGCTTATCAGAAAGGTCGAAATCACCTGTTTCTAATTTTTCGAACCATCTTCTTTCTGCATGTCCTATCAGAAACTATACCTTCACCAAACACTTTCAATAAATTTCTACATGCTTCTCTAGCATTTCTTCCTTGTTGAAATTCGTATACAATACAGTGGCATAAATGAACTTTATCAGTAGCCATGGGTACACTATCACTTCACACATAAGACTAACATGAATCAACTTTGTTTTAGTTAATTTGCTACATCAGTATGTATACATTAAGTGATAAAAATAGAGAGGCACACATGCGCCAAATAAACATGCTTACATGTCAAAACTTGTTGTGATAGAAATGGACAGAACTTTCCAGTAGACCTTATATATTACCTAGCATAATTTAGGTATGAATGATCACTGTTTTAAATTAGAACAATGTAGGAAGAAAAAAACAACATAAAGACATATGACCTTTATCAATTTTCTTCCAGTATTTTCCATATTTCTGATCATATTGTAATAATGTTTGTCTTTTTAGTTGTTATTTATTTTGCCAAAAATAGGGTAAAATTTTTTCAATGTTATTACAAACTATTTTAAAACATTTTATTTGCTTCCAAATAGAACTTTGTGCATACATAATATAATCATTCCCTTTTAATTTTTTAATTTCTATATTTTTATTTCATAAATACTCATTTAAAGAAATAAATCCAGATATTGTATTCAAATTTAAAATAATAGGGCTAGATCTTGCCTGATCTGCAGTGGTGCAGTGGTTAGAATGTCAACCCAAAATGCTAAGGTCTTCAGTTCAAAACCCTAAAGTCGCTGTCTTGAGCAGGGGTCCCCAAACTTTTTACACAGGGGGCCAGTTCACTGTCCCTCAGACCGTTAGATGGCCGGACTATAAAAAAAACTATGAACAAATCCCTATGCACACTGCACATATCTTATTTTAAAGTAAAAAAACAAAACGGGAACAAATACAATATTTAAAATAAAGAACAAGTAAATTTAAATCAACAAACTGACCAGTATTTCAATGGGAACTATGCTCCTCTCACTGACCACCAAGGAAAGAGGCGCCCCTTCTGGAAGTGCGGCGGGGGCCGGATAAATGGCCTCAGGGGGCTGCATGCGGCCCGTGGGCCGTAGTTTGGGGACCCCTGATCTAGGAGTTGCTTAAGACTGAAAGGTGTAGCCTCATCCAAGGTTGTGTCCCTCTCTGGTGCAGCACTTGACCAATCATTTGTTGGTGAGAAAACACCAAATTTACTTCAATTCGGGGCATCTCCAAAGAGCTGCTCTTGCTTTTGAGCTTTCTGTCAGATCAGGTGTGGCCTTTGTTGCACCTGCATCCTGTGAAATTCCCGCTTTACTCAAGTCAGCTCCTCTCTGACCCTTACAGGTGGTTTTCCTGAGAGTCTGCCCCCCCATCTCCATCTCAGTGTCTGTTTCCTGAAGCCTCCTGGCTTTCATGTTCTTGGTGGAGGTCACTGAGAGGACGTGAGGGCTGGCTGACCTGTGAGCTGGACAAGGGCAGTGGGAAGGCCCTTTCCCCTTCCTCTGTCCTTAGGATATACCTTCTGCTTACTACAGCTGACCCTTGAACAACACGGGTTTAAACTGTGCAGGTCCACTTACACACAGATTTTTTTTCATATCCCAGGGTTTCCCATACACTGAGATTTTAGACTGCACGGGGGTGGGTGCCCCTAACCTTCATGTTGTTCAAGGGTCAACTATATTCTCATGTGAGTAGTTGCTTCAAGGACAGAACCATGAAAGCAATGTGTTGTTGAAACCATCTGAACTGTATATATGACTGAACTTAGTTAAGGCCTCTATATAACCTTTTCAGCTTCTTGCTTTCAAAAGCAAGGATCTACTCATCCTGCAGAGCTCAAGACAAGCCTCCTAAGTACTTTCCTTCCTAATTGAACCTGCCACCTACAGTCTGCTATGGTCTGCTTCTTTCTTCAGTCTTGTGTTGTCCTCTGGGTCCAGGGCCAGTTTCAGATTTCACTCAGGAATTTCCAAGGTTGTGAACCAACATGTTTCAAAAGTCCGCACATCTGTGTGGAGATAAAAATAAGTTCACAAATTAAAAA
Organism: Saccopteryx leptura; assembly: GCF_036850995.1. Taxonomy (NCBI): domain Eukaryota; kingdom Metazoa; phylum Chordata; class Mammalia; order Chiroptera; family Emballonuridae; genus Saccopteryx; species Saccopteryx leptura. Next base: position 139,076,380 of record NC_089504.1, read on the forward strand.
ACAAAAAAAGGTGCACATGAGGATTTGGGAGGAGCGATGTGATAGAAAAGTTTCTTCTTCAGGAAGAAGAGAGATGAAGGGGAGGTGAGAAGTGAACAGGTATTGGTAGACCTGACTGAGAGAGAGGTTCCCCACATCCTCCAGCTTGCTGGGGAGAGCCCAGGGCACAGAAAGCATGGGCATGTCTGGGGAAATGGGAGCTTTGTTAGGCCTGCAGAGACTCCTGTGGCCTCAGGCATGTCATTGACGCAATAAAGGGAGCCAAATTCCTGAAGGGACCAGACAGAAACATGAGATGTTGTGGAGCAAATCTGGAATAGATTGAATATCAAGGATGAGCTGGGATGATATATGTTTGTGTAGACACTCTTGTGGTTATATGACATTGAAAATCAGATACAGACACCTCCCCCCTCCCTTCAGCCACCAAAGGATAGGTGCTATAAACGTCCTCTTCTCAGTGGACATTATATGTTACTTGACAAAAGGAGAAAAATCTTAATTTGTGAAGACTTGTGGCACAAAAGGATAACTAAATAGTTAAAATTGAAAGTTGTAATTTTTTACACCTGATCATGGACTAATATTTCTACGTCACAGCACAAAGTGGAGACTATTTTCGTTACATAAAGTATATTTAAAAAAAAACACCCCTAAACAAAAGACAGGTCCCTTTTCAGGGTCTCAGAGCAAAGGCATTTGTAATGGGCAACAACAGAGGATTCCATTTCCTTTAATCTCTGCTGAGATGTACAAAGTAGTTACAAGATCCAGAAATAGAGTGACAATTGAAGGAGACTCTATAGCACTTTGGAGCAATTGTGAACACATACTACTTTCCGAGTTCTTCAATGATGACCATTTTTGTACAGAGACCAGTTTAAGGTGGTCTAAAGGGGATTACAAGAATAAAGGCTATGAAAGTGGTAAATGTTCTTGATCTGATCTAAAAAGGATATTGTCTTTTTATGGATTTTACAAATATTCTAGTGAGGTGGGATTAGCTGCTATCACAAGAGCATGTTCTCCTCTTTGTTTATTTTTTATTTTGTATCAGTTTCAGGTGTACAGCTCAGTGGTTAGATAGTCGTATACTTTACAATGTGTTTCCTTCAATATTGCCATTACCCCAACTGGGACTGAGGAGCCTCTGAGCCATTTCATCCACAGGTGTTGTAAAGTACCAAAGGCTACAGAATTAATATTAATATTATAAGAGGCTTGGAGAACATTTTATTAATTTGGGTTAAGGTGTGCAGAGAAATTGTGAGAATAGTCTCTGTACTGTGTGATTGGCATAGTCGGGATAGCCCTTGGCATTGTATTGTAAATGCAAAGGGGAGGAAAACATGGATTCCCAGACATTCCACCATGCCTGTGGGGAAAGGGGTGAATGGCTAGCCAGGTACAGGAAGAGAAAAGCCAAAATAAACCTTTTCTTATAGCAATGAGCCATTCGCGGGCATTTGTCCCCACCAAAACTACCTCTCCTATGTAAATGCGCGTGTGACTCTGGACAGAGAGATGGCAGATAAACAGTAGATAATATAGGAATGCCTTTACTATGTAAAGAGACATCTTTCTACCATTGTGTTGGCTTGTAAATTTTGTTTTCTCCAAAATGATGTATGTATGGCTTGCAAATTGAACGTGATCCTATCATGTTAAAGGACATATGACTATAACCAATAGTGGTAAAGGGCTCCTAATTGCAATTTTTGCTTCTGTACTTCCCACTTATAAAACTATAAAAACTAGGTAGAACAAAGGGCCGGCGCACTCTCCCTAAGATTTCTGTTGGAGCTGCCACGGCTTGGCCAAGCTAGACAATAAAGCTTTGATTTGTAAATGATGGACCTTGTTCCCGTCTTTCATGTTTTGGGTTCCTCCGAATTTGGCTTAACAGGACCATACATAGTTATTGCAATATCATTGACTATATTCCCCATGCTTTAATTATATCCCTGTAACTATTTTGTAACCCCCAATTTGTACTTCTTAGTGCCCTCACCTCTTTCACCCAGTCCTCCAACCCCTTCCCCTCTGGCAACCACCAGTTCAAAGAATATGTTCTCTTCTTGTAGGTATATAATCATACTAAGAATGATCAGAGCTACATATATGGGGTCATGTGCCAGGCACTGGCCCCAAGTTTAAAGTGAGTATCACATTGTTAATAAAGACTGTCTGAATCAGGTGCATTCAGCTGTCAGGTGTAGTCACTACAGTGATGTGCAAGCTAATTTTAAGCATTTTTTTTTTTTTTTACAGAAGAGATGCTGAACATGTATGGTGAATTCCTAATTTTATAAAAAATTCTATTGATTAATTTAATGATTATAAACATTTTCTTGCAAAGGAGAAAGTGCCTTAAACTTATACAGTGATGTATGTCAAATATTTATTAATAAAACTGAGGGAAAAAAGGAGAAAGAATTTAGAACCCAAAGCTTATGATGATATGCTATATTTATATATGTTATTAAATGTAAATTTAATTCATAAGCATGCTAAAAAATGAAAGCCTATTTTAAATCTATTAATCTATTAATTATTGCTTTTTAAAATAGTATTCTGTGGAAATCATTTTCTAAATTTCAAATTGTTATGGGATTGACAATTTGTTTTAAAATGATCTCATTCTTCTGCATAGAATATGGACATTGCACATTTTATTAATCTCAAAGAGTAGGATAAAAGGGAACAACAATTGCTAAAAAATTGTTTTTTGATTTGCAGTTTCTCTAAGAGTTGTTGTTAATGCATTATTATTTTAAATACTCCTTAGGTTTTTGTTATTATAATTAATTCATTATTAACATTTCATTTGTATCCTCTTTTGGTGTTCATTTTTATAAACTACCTCAAGTTAGGAATCCTAACTAAAATGGATACTGAAAGAAAATTTTTTCAATTCATTAATGTTTCTCTTCTCTCATATTTGGTAGGTTTTATATAAGGTTAAGTCAAACAATATTTTTGATTATGACTCTTTATTCTATTTGGCTAGAGAGACTCCTGTAGCTTCTGTTTTTCACCTATGAGATAAATGCCCACTGTTCAATGACCATATAACTATATTTTTGGCCAATTATAGTCGGTAGCTATAAATAAATTATGCAGAGGGACATCAACTCCTCTGGTTTTCTGGTCTGCACAGGTATTGTTTTGGCTACACCAAAACAATCTGTAAGTTAAACAATATTTTTTTTATTTTATTTTATATTTTCTTTTTTTTTTTCTGAAGCTGGAAACAGGGAGAGACAGTCAGACAGACTCCCGCATGCGCCCGACCGGGATCCACCCAGCACACCCACCATGGGGCGACGCTCTGCCCACCAGGGGGCGATGCTCTGCCCATCCTGGGCGTCGCCATGTTGCGACCAGAGCCACTCTAGCGCCTGAGGCAGAGGCCACAGAGCCATCCCCAGCGCCCGGGCCATCTTTGCTCCAGTGGAGCCTTGGCTGCGGGAGGGGAAGAGAGAGACAGAGAGGAAAGCACAGCGGAGGGGTGGAGAAGCAAATGGGCGCTTCTCCTGTGTGCCCTGGCCGGGAATCGAACCCGGGTCCTCCGCACGCTAGGCCGACGCTCTACCGCTGAGCCAACCGGCCAGGGCCTAAGTTAAACAATATTGATCAGTTTGGAACAAAAATTTTTTTTCTTATAGTAATTATGTCTGCTAGTTGCTTACCAAAATTTGTTCTCCCTTTCTTCCCAGTTTCCCTGGCAGGTTTTCTTACACCACGTGATTTAATCTCTTGCCAATGGAATGCCAGCGGAAGTGATGAGGCTACTTCTAGACCTTATCCCTCCTCACAGATATGCTGATTCAGACTCTACCAGGCACAGAAGAACATTGTCCTAGGGACCCTGAGAACCAAGATGGAGGGAACCTGGGCCCCGAAGGACTGCATGACACAGATCCGCCAGCCTGACCTTTCTGAAATGTGACAGAGAAATGAATTTCCTTTTCTCTCCTTGTCACTGTATTGTTGGGTTTTCTTGACACAATTTTAACATAATATTTTCCCATTGTTTCATATTTGGAAATAATATTTCCAGAATATTATTGTGACCTTTTGAACTTGATTTTCTCATTGTTTCTATGATACAAGTTAGACATTCTCAAAGTTACATTCTTGCTTTAAGAGCTATCAGTAGCCAATTAGGCATATTTGGATAAAGTGAATCAATTGCTCCACAGATATTCACTACTTTCCTGTTACATGTTTTCTACTCGGTTAAGTTTGGGGAGCTATAACTATCTAGATAACATCATTTTTATTTACTTTGATAAAAAATATATATTTTTGCTTGTGTTAGAGATTGTTTTATGTATGTTTTTGGCAATAATTGTACTGAAAACATTATTTGAATACATTATGTATAACTTACTGTGGGAAATATTATCAATAAAACTAAAGATTAAAACAGTGACTTTCCTCAAAGAACTCACAGTCAGAAGAAAAAAATAGCATTAATTTTCTTATGATAAAGGATGACTTCTTTGAGCTTCATTACAAGGTAGAAAATAATTCTTGTCATATCTTTTATAGATAATAAAATGGAAAATAATAATAATAATGATCGGTTCTGTACTCTGCCATTTAGGGCCAAACCCTAGATGTTCCGGTGGGATCTGAGAGAGGTAAGGGCATGCCGTGCCTGTTTCCTGATGGAGTTGACAAAACAGCAAGATTTGGAGCAATAGTTTTACAGAATTTTCTGTGTCCTGGTGAGAGGTGAGAATAATAGAATGAGTCCCAAGTAAGGAAGGTGGATTCATAGTGGGCCCAGGTGATGATGTAGGGGCAGAGACTGAGTTCTCTGTCAGAGAGCAGTGTGAGAGGGACAGGGAAAGTTAACTTCCTGATTTCCCTTGAGCCAGAATGGTGGGGGCAGCTCCACAGTGACTTGCGGAGCTGTGGCTAAAGTACCAGAAGGAGCTCAACCATGAAGCACCTTTAGGAAAGGACTGAAACCTAAGAAGCGGCAGCCTGTATGGGCTGACTCTCGAGACAGGACAGGAATAGGGGTCCATGCAGATGCCAGAGTAGCTGCCTACCTGGGTCTGATACCTTTCTCTCTGAATCCTCTCGTGTCCGTGAGGCCAACCCCTCCTCCCACATGGGGTTAAAGGGGGTTTCCTCTGGATTGACTGGGATTAAATTTCTACCACCCATTAGAATAGGGTTATTATTAGGAGGACCATATTGCTTTTTTCCAAATTGAGTTACTTTTGAGGGTGAAAATGGGCGCTATTTATAGTACAACCAGATTAGCATGTGTAAAGTGAGACTGTCCAGGGAAAATAGTCATTTTCCTCTAAAAGGAATTAAGATGAGTCACAGAAAAACTGAACAAGTTCTATTTCTTTCCTGCAATAAAAGATGGACTAAAATTCACACCCACCACAAAAAGCAGTGCTTGTTGCAGAATCTGCCTTGGCAGATCACGGCACCGTGTCCGGGAGATGCTTTGCTCCTCCTGCTTCACACTCCATACTTTTGAAAGTATGGAGTAAGAGGCACTTTCACTAATTCCTCCACATGTAAAGAAAAATGCCTCATCCCTTGATGAAATGGCAAAGGTCTGCCATCATATGTTCAATTTTCTCTTTCAGCAGGAATACAGAGTTCAATGTCTTTCTAACAATGCTTTATTTCTCTCTCTTGTGAAAGCACTGGAATTATCTTCCCTTTTCCTGCCTGTCCTCTGTCTCCATACAGACACCTACCTGGGGAAGCTCTGTTCCTGTGGAAATTTGTAGTTGCTAGATTCAATTTGGGGAAAATGAGTGGAAAGCTGAATTTTGAACCAGATCCGAGTCCTAGTCTCTATTTCATCTCTACCAGTGGAAAAACATGTATTTTAATTCCGACCTGGCATCTGTGTGCATTTATAAATTAGTTTTGAAGTCATTAAAGGAAGGGATTTGTCCGGCCCTTTAGAGCCATAACATACTCCAACAGTTATGTTCTGAATGATCTGGATGAGGACTCAAATAAGAAATGTTCTCCTGAAGATGGTTTTTAATATATGCCTTGCTTGGGATGCAAATACCTTTCAGACCTTTTACTATTATGCTTGAAAATATGTTTAAAGAGTATTTTAACTTTTGCAGAACATGACACATTTTTGGGGTTGACCCCACCGTTTGGTAATAGATAAATGCATTATGGCCTTAGATTTCTTAGAAAGTTTATTTTCTGGTTGTAGATATTAGGGGAGAATATTTCTTCCCTCATTCCTGAATTTCTCTCTCAGTTCAGGAACCCACTGCAATGCTGACCACTCTCCATTCATTTCACTCTGCCCCAAAAGTAACTCATAAAAATTTGGAATGGATCAATTGAGCATGCCCAGAACAGAGGTTCTCTACAGCTCCTCTGTGCTTTAAGTCTTACCTGCTCCTGTCCTGCAGTGCCTGTGACTAGATATATAAATATGCCTAACATTGGGTTCAGTTAGCAAGCCAATTTAGCCCTTATATTAGTCTGTGACCTATGATGTGGTCTTTATCAATCAAACAATAGCATTTTGATTTATTGTTTTATTCCTTTATTTCTCTATATGTATTGGGCTACCTCAAAGTTCCAACAGTGAAGTGATGATTTTTGGGTTCTGTCTGAATTGATTTGTGAATATATTTGGGTATTTGCATAGAGTAAAAATAATTTTTGTGGTGTTTCTTAGCAACACTTAAAGCATTACCTGATAGCTATGAATCATTGAAGGGATTTTTATTATTCCTGGGAGGGATGATAAGGCTGACAGGCTATTCTGAGTAAAAAACTGAATTGAGGACTGTGGTGTGTATGTTCCACTTGGTCTGAATGGAATAGCCCCTTTCTGACTCCTCTCTCCTGGTGGGCATTGCTGTCTAACCTGACCTTCCCTCAATAGTAAGAGTTACTATTTATTTATTTATTTATTTAGATAGACACAGAGAGAGAGCCAGAGAGAGGGAGGGGGCTATAGCAGAGCAAATAACCTTTTGCTCAAGCCAGCGACCTTGGGCTCAAGCCAGCAACCTTGAGCTTCAAACCAGCAACCTTTGGGCTCAAGCCAGAGACCATGGGGTCATGTCTATGATCCCATGCTCAAGTCAGCGACCCCGCACTCAATTGGTGAGCCCATGCTTGAGCCGGATCAACCCATGCTCAAGCCAGATTAACCTGCACTCAAGCTGGTGACCTTAGGGTTTGAAACCTGGGTCCTCAGCATCCCAGTCTGATGCTCTATCCACTGCACCAACTTCCCGGTCAGGCTATTTATTAAGGCCTATGATGTCTGAAGACTTTATAAATTATTTTATTTCATCTTCATGACAACACTACATATAGATTTTATTAGCAACATTTTTACTGAGAAAGGAATTGAGTTATAGAGAAGTTATGTGACCACAAGACAGAAACAGGACTTGAAATTAGGACCCTCAGATCCCAAGATTCATACTTGGATGATATGTAGGAGAAAGTATCGAATACATATTTATTACCTGACCTCTGCAGTTATGAGGTTATGTGAGAAAACACAAGCTGTATGAGTGTTTTGAACTGGTATAGAGTTTGGAAGACTGGGGTCTGAAACTTCTCTTCAAGTACATAGATCTGAACTAACACTTTTGGATCAATAGTATAAATTCAGCTGAGAGGCTGTATTGCCATAAATCTTGTCTAGGGGAAGGGCTTTGATTTTATTTTTATACTTAGTTCAAATCCCTTATTTTAAACACAAATCTATCTCAAATATTTATTACATAACATAACAGAGAGCATAATGTTGTAAATGTTTTAGTATGCTCACCTAACCCAGTGGAAATTGAGTATAACAAACATTGATTTTTAAAAATCTGAGCTGTCAAAGCGAATTCTTGAAAGTAGAGTCACATTTTAGCATTCATGAATGGAAAAAGTACAATTCCACTGTGTTCCTGAGATGAAATTCTGCAAACACATTTGCTTCTGTTGACCTAAGAAATGCATTTCACCCTTGAGAAAAATGTTACTTTTTCTTGACCATCTCGTTATTATTTTCTCTGTTGTCTTATGAAAGTCAGGCCTGAAGCATTGTGTAAAACGATGTTTCCTGCTTTATTGTAACAGTCTGACTCTGCTGTTCTGACAAGCAGGTTGCAGCATGGCTTGGATGAATGTGCCGAGGGAAGTCAGGCAAGGACACCTGGCATAAATAAACCTGGCATTTGGGCCCCTGTTGTATTTTATTTCACTCATAATTAGTTATTCTTTTTTTTCCCTGAAATGCAGATCTAAGTTCTGGCATTACCAGTTCTTGTTAATTAAGTCTCTTACGGTACAAGGCAGAGCTGGAAAGAAAGGCTGCAAAGAAACTAGCCTCCATTTGTGACTTTGTCAGAGATATTGGCTGCTAACACTTGGCCCAGACATAACAATGAGGTGTTCAAATCTATCTGAAATAATAAACAGAATACTCTTCTGCTCTTACTGAGTATATAGGGGATTCCGAACCTGTGCTAAACATTTTGCAGTTCAATAAACTAACAAATGAAATAGAAACACACTCATAGAGACAGAGAATAGACTGACAGCTGTTAGAGGGGAGAGGAGTTGAGGAGGTTGGGTGAAAAAGGAGAAGGGATTAAGCAAAAAACCAAACCAAACCAAAACAAAAAACAACAAACCAAAATAAACACTCATAGACATAGACAACAATATGGTGATTTCCAGAGAGAAAGGGGCGGGGGAGGTAGAAGAGGGTAAAGGGGTGATAAATGGTGATGGAAAGAGACTTGACTTGGGGTGGTGAACACACAATACAGTATACAGATGATGTAGTATAGAATTGTACACCTGAGACCTATGTAATTTTATTAACCAATGTCATCCCAATAAATTCAGTTAAAAAATCATGATTATCTTGATGCATCAAGCTATTTCTGATATGGGAAGAGGAAATATCTCTTGTGGAATGCTAAGGAATCTCACCTCTCCCCTAAAAAATGGGAGACTCAGATGAGTTTAATAACCTAGCAAAGTTCACAGGTGGTAATGATTCACTCTGATCTCACTGACAGCAAACTCTTGCTGTTCCTGTGACACTCTGCTATATATCTGCTATATATAATTGCAATTTTTATATATCCAGCCATCTTTTCAATGAGTAGGATGATCCAAAGTAAAGAATTTTTGTGGTGAAATAGTCATTTGAGGGAATGCATTTAAAAATCATGCACACTATACTCTATCTCTTTTGTAAATTTTATTTTTGTACATTAATTTAAAAAAGTATATCTATAGCAATATTATCAGTATTATTTTCAAAAATGATATTGTTTATATAAAAAATATATATGAATATATATGTATATATAAAGTACCTCTGGAATATGTTTTATGATTTATGCAACTATTTCATTCAGTTCTTATAATCATCAAATGTAAAATAGGTATATTAACCATATTTCAGATAAGGAAAATAAAAAAGAGTGAGGCTTAATTATTTTTCCAATGATATATAACTAAAAATTTAGAACATTCGTATATGATTATTTTATGATAGTATGTTGTCTTTATAATTTTTTTACTAAGCTAAATTATAATAATATTTATTTTTGAAAAAATGTCAGTGATACCTTAAGTTAATATAAATATCTGTTTGAATTAAGTAAATCAAATTGAGCTAATTGTCACTCTATAAAGAGAATTTAATTTAATTAATTTAGTAGAGCTGATATTTCTATGATTAGATAAAAATCACCAATGTAATTATATAATACAGAAGAGCATGAATAAGAATTTCTTTTTTGTTTTAATCTTAGTATATTCTTAAACCTTCTTATTGGTTCTTAGACCAATTATGGAAATTTCTAGAATGACATAGTTGCCTAACTAAAAGTTACATCACTATTCTTTGCATACAAAACTTTTATATCTAATTATTTTCCATATATTTTTGACATACAATAGTTGATGTGTTTTTTGTTGTAGGAAGACCCCTCTCCCCAGTTTACAAGTGTACACACAAATACACAGAAAGAAAGGAGAGTGAAGTATCTGGTATTACCCAGCGCCAGTAACTCCTCTATCACAGCATTCATTGTAATGGAGCTTGCACCACTTTATTGTTATGAAAGTGGAGGCCCAATAATCAAAACTTTAATATAGACTTTTATGTTTACTAACCATTTTCCTGCATAAGTGGGGCTGTGTGTGTGTGTGTGTGGGGGTTTGATGGGGGAGCAAGAAAGAGAGAAAGGGAATGAAAAGTGAAAGCCAATGTTCTATTCAGCCTTATGAATTTGTAACACAGCTAGTTTAATTTTTGTTGAAAGGCTCTTCTGTGTGTCTTTTAATAGAATCCTTTCCATGCCCACTCAATGGAGAACCAAGATGTCTTTCACATTCTTTGAATAAGCACTTTCATGTCTTTAAAATAATACTTATGAAGTGGATATTATAGGTAAGAGGAAAATGAATAGGCATCATGGTAGCCTAATTATACTGTAATTATTCCGATAGTAAGTTAAGGATTAGACATTGGCAACTTAATTTTGGGATGGAAAAGTTTGCTTAATGAGAAGTTCTTTATCCCATAATTGAACAGTTATGGAGTTAGATTATGTTTCTAAGAATAAATTCATCTTTGTAACAGGAGAGAGGATTAGCCTCTTTCAATGGTTGCTTGGATAATTTTTTTAAGCAAAAAGTATCCTAAGATAATTTTAATTATCTACTTACCTCTCTGAGACTCCTTCAGACTCGAGGGTATAGACTGGGTCTTGTTTATTGTTAGGTCCCAGCAGTTAACACAGTAAATAGCACCTAACAGTCATGGAATAATTATGTGTTGTTTGGAAACTATTTTGGACTAAAAATTATAATGGATTGTTGTATCTCATTGATAAAAATGGCTGAATAATTATAGCTATTTTTCATGTATTACTGGATTAAGTATAAAACAAAAATTTTAGTTCTGGCTGGTTGGCCAGTGGTAAAGCATTGGCCTGATGTGTGGATGTCCAGGGTTCGATTTCTGGTCAGGGCACAAAGGAGAAGTGACCATCTGCTTCTCTTTCTTTCCCCCTTCCCTTTCTCTCTCTCTCTTCACCTCCTGCAGCCATGGCTCAGTTGGTTCAAGCACATCAGCCCCTGGCCAGATGCCAAGAATGGCTTTGTCGAGCTTTTGCCTCAGATGCTAAAATAGCTCGGTTTGGAGCATGGCCCAAGATGGGCAGAGCATCAGCCTCAGATGGGGGGTTGCCAGGTGGATCCCAGTTAAGCCACATGTGTGTGTCTGTCTCACTATCTCCCCTCCTCCTACATAAAATAATTCTTTTTTTTTTTTTTTTACAGAGACAGAGAGAGAGAGAGTCAGAGAGAGGGATAAACAGGGACAGACAGGAACAGAGAGATGAAAAGCATCAATCATTAGTTTTTCATTGCACATTGCGACACCTTAGTTGTTCATGGATTGCTTTCTCATATGTGCCTTGACCACTTCAGCAGACCAAGTAACCCCTTGCTCGAGCCAGTGACCTTGGGTCCAAGCTGGTGAGCTTTGATCAAACCAGATGCACCCACGCTCAAGCTGGCGACCTCGGGGTCTCGAACCTGGGTCCTTGGCATCCCAGTCCGATGCTCTATCCACTGTGCCACTGCCTGGTCAGGCATAAAGTAATTCTTGATTGCTTTCATGGCATATTATATGTTTCTTTACTTTTTTGACTGAAAGAATTCTTACACTGAAGTTGATCTAGTTGGTCTTACTCTTGTACACTACTTTAGGTGTTGCCTCACTAATCAAAACCTAGTCTTTCCTTCCTTTGGCTTTGGAGTTATTTACTTTAGATTTTTGGAGGGGTGATGACAGTATAATGAAGAAATTGACAAGCATCTCAAAACTGACTGTTTCTCAGGTCGATAGATAAAGCATGCTATTTTTTTTCTATATTACTATTCTAGTGATGTCTGTATGAGACAAATGATTAGCAACAGTGTTAAATAAAGAGAGAAAGAGGAATTATTAGTAATTTTTGGAACATCAAAGCTTCCAGAGCTTCTGGGATATAGAAGTCTGCAATTTAATTCACAGGTTTTAGAATCTGTTCACCAATTAGTATGCAATTACCTTAAAATATTATGAACATTTCACAGAGGAGCCTAAAATAATGACCATCACTGTAAGCATGAGAGTGCTGTAAATTATGGTCTATTAATAGCATGCACAGATACACTTACAAATGCACTCTGAGAAATTGTTGTAGGAGCCATATGTACACATAACAAAAGTAAAATTGTAAAGAGGAATAAAGGAAAAACTAAAATAATTCCCAATGTGTTATAGATATTATTTTGTAGGAACAAGAGAACATGGAAAGAGAAAATAAGTATATATAAACTGCTGACAACAGTCAGGAGATCAGGGAATGTGCAGATACTTTAGTACTTTGAGCCTTTTGTATCGTGCATTTTCACCAATGAAATAAAAGTTGATTTTGCATCTCATTTGCATAATCAAACAACTTTCTTTGACTTGCCATTTGCTTTTCTGATGTTCTTGTTTAATAAAAAAATCAAATGCTTTCTTTTTTTATTGTTTTATATTCATTTTGAAATATCCCCTAATTTTTGTGAGCAGTATATAAAAGTATATACAGTACATGTATCCAGCATGAATTCTCCAAATAACTTTCTTTCTTGTTTTTTTTTTACTGATGCTGGAGATCAAGTCAGCAAAAAAATAATTTTTATGAAACAATGTGAGTACTGATTTCTAGGTATGCGTTTTATGTTTTAAAAAGTGAAAAAATTCAACATTTTTATTGTCAAATGATACAAATTATACTATAGTAATCCATTTTAAGCATATTGAATATTAATTTTTAATATATAAAAATTACTGTACATTCCAACATTTTAAGATTCTTAATATTGTTCAGGTAAAATAAGTATACATCACAATATTGCTCATGTGAAAATGTATATTACATCACTGAATATACCTACATGTTAAAATTAAAGATTTAAAGGACTTTCTGACTATTTGGTACTTTTTATTTCAGAACAAGTTTGTATTGGGTGGAATGAAGTGTGTGTGTGTGTGTGTGTGTGTGTGTGTGTGTGTGTGTGTGAGTGTGTCTGAGAATAAGTTTGATATATCTATGTATTTCTTTTAAGACCGTGAAAAAAATAAAATCTCACATGTTAAAAATGGTTCCTGAGCATTTGCTTAGTTCTAACTGTATTTCCCTAGTGGAAACTTAGTATTTGGTATCATGTTTAGTTAATTATAATATATACAAAAAGGTCAACTTGTGAATTCAACTCTCAGAATCCAGAGCTACCTCACTTTTCTTTATAAATTTTACTTTTATTATTTAAAATGTTATTGACAATAGCATACTGGCTGTAGAAGATAAAACAATTAAGGAGTACATAAAGTAAAGCTTAAATCTTTATAAATCTTCCTATCCTAAACCAATCACTCTTTCTAGAGAAAGTAACTTTTACAGAGTAGATGAATCTTGCAGAGAATTTTCCTATAATTTTTTTATTATTTTTAATTTATTTTTTCTATAAAAAGGGGTCATGGCATTTTTCCATAAAATAATATAGTTTCAAAGCAATTGCTGTTTAGCAAAAAAAAAAAAAAAAAAAAAAAAAAAAAAAAACCAAAAAAAAACAAACCAACCAAACTAAAAACAAACAACCTGTACGTTTGAGTAATTCTTGGCTCAGAACTCTTGGATATAAAAACTATTAGTTAGAACTCTTTTGGATGTAAAGACAAAAAATTCCATTTATATTATTAAAAGGGATTTTTTTTTTTACTTGCAAAACTGGAAAGTCTATGAGTAGATGTGGCTTTAGTTTCAGCTTACCTTCAGGACTCAAATGACAGCACTGTACTTTTCTTATTTATACAATTTTTCAGCACAATTTTTTCTTTGTTGGTTACATTCTCTGACAAATTTAGCCTCATGGTGACAAGAGGGCTGCAGCAGCCCTCAGCTTTAATTCACTCAGCTTTAAGTGCAGTAATGAAAACATTTTCATTTCCAAAATTGAATCTTATTGGTTCTTATAGAATTGACTTGACTCAAATACCCATTTGTATTAGTTTGCTAAGGCTGCTATAACAGATGGGGTGATCTGAACAACAGAAACTTATTTTCTCACATGTTTGGAGGCCAGAAGTGCAAGATAAATGTCTCAGTAGGTGTGATTTATTCTGAAGCCTCTCATCTTGGCTTGCAGATGGTCACTTTTTCTCTCTGTCTCTACCTGGTTCTCCTTCTGTATGTGTGTTTATGTCCTAATCACCTCTTCTTATAAGAACACCAGTCATATTGGATCAGGAACCACCCTAATGACTGAATTTAATCTTATTTATTTATTTTTAGTGAGCAAGAGGGGGGGAGAGAGAGAGGGAGGGAGGAACAGGGACAGACAGACAGGAAGGGAGAGACATGAGAAGCATCAACTCATAGTTGAGGCACTTTAATTGTTCATTGATTACTTTCTCATATATACCTTGACCAGGGGGCTCCCGATGAGTCAATGATCCCTTGCTTAAGCCAGCAACCTTGAGTTCAAGCCAGTGACCTTGGGCTTCAAGCCAGCGATCATAGGTCATATCTATGATCCCACACTCAAGCCTGAGACCTTGAGCTCAAGCCAGTGGCCTTGGGGTTTTGAACCTGGGTCCTGAGCATTCAGGTTGATGCTCTATCCACTGTACCACTACCTGGTCAAGCTCTTAATTAATTCTTTAAAGGCTCTGTCTCCAGATACAGTCACATAATGAATAACTGGTGGTTAGGACTTCAACATATGAAAGTAGTGGGGACACAATTCACCTCATAACACCGTTTCTCATAGCCATTGTCACATTCTAAATAACTACATACCCATCCTAGGTCATATACCACCTTTGGATCTAGCGGGACACTCAAAGGACTAAAAATATAAGGAAGAGTAGATTCCCAAGTGAAAAATGGCCATTGTCATCGACATGAGGGTAAATTGTTTCTTACCAGCTCCAAACCACAAGTGTCCATTTTACTAAGAAAAATAAATTAGATGATGATATTAGTATCAGATATTTTGGTAATAAAATGTTGTTATATAATTAAATAGAAAAGGAAGAAATAGATTTTTTTATTAAACTTTACATTTTTACTCAGGGAAAAGAAAAACATTATCCTTCTTAACAAAAAAGAGAGAAGTAGTAGCTCCAGCGAAAGCATGTTCTACAAAGAAAAATGAATTGGGGTTGAAGATCCCCATAAATTATATAGATTGAATGTGAGAAAAAAGTGAAATAATTCTATTGTCTGAAAAATGGGGGTTAGGTCCTGAGGACACAAACAATAAATATCCACTATCATCTCTAGAATCAGAGTAAAGATTATTGAAGACTAAGGCATAGCTAATAAAATTATTGAATTTCAGTGTTTAAGTTGGCACCATAGAATATATAAACAATTCATCAATTAAGAAAAATTGGTTAAGTTCAGAAACTTCACATGAAAGAGGAAGAGAGAGCAATACCTCCAGAATTTGAAGGGAGAGTAAAATAGAGGGCACATCCAGTCAAAATGTCACTAACACGTGAAGCCACAGGAAGCTATTTTCAAATATACAAAGACTCCAATTAGATGTCTTATGTACTCTACATGAAAAATCTACCTGAATGCATAATCTATTCAAGCAAAAGTTTGAAACTGTGGGAAGAAAATGCTGGTGGTAATACTGGTTTTGAAAAATATAATTACTATAGTTTAGAAATTTAAACCATAGTTACAAAACAAAGTTTATAATTAGAACTCATGGGCAAAACTATATAATAGAATAATGAATAATAATTATTAATTTAAAGTATTCTAGGAAATATGTTCCAGGACTTGTCTTCAAAACAAGAGAAAGGAAAAAAAATGTGGAAATATTATACAAATGTTTGCATTGTTCATAGATGACAGTAAATAACATAGCATCTAAATATATAAATACAAATTTAGAAAATACAAAATAAAAACAAAAAAAATTATATCCAGAAAATTTTAATACTTCTTTCATTCTGGAAAGACTGAGAAATCCAAACTTTAATAAAAATATAATATTTCTAGTAAAATAATCTAATATAATTAATAGAGTTGCCATAAATTTTTTTATGCCATAGTCGCCACCTTTTTTTAAGTCCCCAGGAACTCAAAAAGAAAAAAAAATTAATAAATTCTAGAAAGTAGAAAAGTGTACTCTTTAAATATAATTTAGCAAAACCAGATGCATCTAGCAAAAGTAAAAACAAAGACTCCCGCATGTGCCCAACTGGGATCCACCGGGCATACCCACCAGGGGGTGATGCTCTGATCATCTGGGGCGTCGCTCTGTTGTGGCCAGAGTCATCCTAGCTCCTGAGGCAGAGGCCATGGAGCCATTCTCAGAGCCTGGGGCCAACTTTGTTCCAATGGAGCCTTGGCTGTGGGAGGACAAGAGAGAGATAGAGAGAAAGGAGCAGGGAGGGTGAAGAAGCAAATGGGTGCTTCTCCTGTGTGCCCTGGCTGGGAATCAAACCCAGGACTTCCACACGCTGGGCCGACACTGTACTGCTCAGCTAGCTGGCCAGGATCAATCAGTATGTATTAATCCACAGATATAAAAGAACTTTAAACTGCCTTGTTTCATGAGGGTGGGGATTTTTGTTTGTTTTGCTCTTTATTATATCCCTGTGCCCATAATAGTGCCTGAAACATAATGTATGCTCAATAAGTATTCATTAAATGAATATACAAAGTGTTTCTCTAATAGTACTCTCTGCATATAGCACATGTTTCATTCAGGTTCTTAGCAACTCTCGCCTGGGTTATTATAACAGCCTTCAATCCAGTTTCCTTGATTGTAGTATTATTCTCATTTCTCATCTACCTTTTAATCTAGAGCCAGAAAACAAATGTATCTGATCTTGTCCCTCTCTAGTTTAAAATTCTTCAAAAGTTCACCATCAACTTCAGGATCAAGTTAAACGTTTTTAAGATGATATGTGAGGTTCTCCACAATCTGACATAAGCCATCTCCAAGTACATCTCTCAGCATTGTCTGCCTCACATTTTATGTTCTAATGAGCACAAATGGCTTTATTGCTCTGGGAATACACCAGAGATTTCTTCCCTTCTGTTCACATTTTATCTTTGCTTGGAACGTCCCCATGCCTTAGTTCCCTTTAAGATTCAGTGAAGGAATACTCCCTTGTGAAGCGTCATTAATCTACCCTTTCCTTTTCCTTTCATCTGGATGACTTGTCCAATTCAGTGCTCCCTGGTACCTGAGGAATAGTGCTCTTGTAGAACTTTTCACATTGCATTGTGATGGTCTGGTTATGAACTGAACTCCTCCCTAAACCTGTGAGCTTTACAGGGCAAGGATGAGTTCTCATACATTTTGAGACTCCCAGTGCCTTGCAGAATAAACTGCATTTAGCAGGCTCCATCAATTTGTCATCTTTATTTGTAGATATGAGGAAAGAAAAAAATCTCATGGACTATGGGGAGCATGATCTTTAGACTCAAGATGGAGAGAATACATATTTTATCCACTCCATTTTGCACAAAGGATTCTGGCCTAAGAACTTTATCTCACTTAAGTAGAAAAAGTCAAAACTAAAAGAAAACAGTTCCATATCCTCAACCCAGCAAAAAAGGGAAAGTCTCATTGCAGACTGGGAGAAAGAAATGAAAGCAGCCTGAGGGAGAAAATTACTCTGGGGAGAGGGCAGAGAGGAGGCAGGTGACCTGGTCTAATTACAATGTGATGAAGGTGATACATCTCTTTGGAGTATGAAGTGGACGTATTTCATAATTTAGATGCTCTCTCTGTATGACGTGGTTCTGTGACTCTGACGTGGAGAGCTCACTTATTCTGGGCCAGGAGGAGTGTTTGGTGGGATTAAGCTGGGGATCTGCTTTTGACACCTCTCTGCTTCCTCTGAGCCTCTTTTCAGCATGAACCTTTGATAGGCTGCCTGGCAAGACCTTGAATTTCACTTTCTCTGTTGTTAGATCGTGGACATTTCTGGTTGCCTATAAAATATTCCTTCTCTTCTTTTTACTAACAGAACCCTAATTTTGTGTACACACTTGTAATGTGGCAGGTGTATAATTCAGGTCTAGCCAATAAAATAAAAACAGATATCTTTGCATGGGACTGCTAGGCATTTTTTTGTGTGAAAGGAATAGGCTGGCTTGTTCCTTTAGCTTTTCTTCCTTTTTCTCTCCCTCCCTTCCTTTCTATCTATCTACCTACCTTCCTCCTACCTACCTGCTATTTTCCCCCTCCTTTTCTTCTTTTATTTATAGTTGCTCATCTTCCTGCAGGAAGAGGAACATCATATTATGAGCATGAGGGAAAGGGACACATGCTAGGAGTGTCGTGCCATTAAATGTTAATAGAGCCTGGGTCATGGATGGCTTTTTGGAGCCAAATTATCATTCCTACACATTTTGTGGAAAAAAAATTACTCTTTCCCTTCAATGTGGTTAAGACACTGCTACTTGTGAAGTAAGATCTATTCTTAACTGATAGCAATGTCTTGATTTCATTAGAGAGAAACTAGAGAAGATAACAAGTGTTGAAGAACACTTGAACTGACTTCTGCTTAGGCAAAGTGAGGCCCGAGGTCTCATGTTGATGGATTAGGGCTACAACAAAGAAAATAAAAATACTTTATGTCATAAATAATAAAATACCAAGAGTTTGGGATCGAGAAGAGACTGGGTAAGGAGACTAGAGAATGAGAAAGAAGAGGAGACACAGAGAAGGGCCAGCTGCAGAGAAGGGTCCTAAGGCAATATAGAGGTAACCCAGACCATGTCGGGGAGGGAATCTCCAGGCCATTCTAGAAAGGAAAGTCTCTAGTATGGAGCAGTGAAGAGGGATATCAGAAAAAGTAATGGTTAGTATTAAATTGTGAGTTAAGTTCCCTGTTGTTAATCCAATGAATTTCAGTAAAATTCTCTGTTTCCCCGGAGAGAACTCAAAAGAGGGAAAATGTCTAGCTCGGGCTAAGCTGTGTAGGAGATGAATAGGTCCCATGGGAGAAGGCAATCAAACCTTTAGATAAAGCAGGAAACTAGATTGAGAAGCATATGAGAGCAATGCAAATTTTTAATAATCCTCTAAGAAAATGTTGGGGCTCCTTAGCTGTCCAGATTTCTCAGTGTATGAAGGAGGACTTGTTGAAACATTAAATGAGAAAATTATGACCCTAAAATTTTGGAGGACTTTAAAATGTACAGCTGATTAACACGTGGGTTTTAGAGATGAAAACTGGCACATTTTCCATTGAGTTTGTCCAGGGTGCACTAGTCTTCACACCAGATGCTTCCATTTAGGTAAGTGAGCATTGTAAGAAAAGTTTTGTTTTTCCACTGTAACTTTCACAGAATGTTCCTAAAGTTGCTAAATCAGAAATCTACTCTGCATTATTTTGTTTAACTCAAGGGACCATATTTTGTAAAAAAGCTTATCCATTGTTTCCCCCATGAGAGAACTGATGACATTATAGAAAAGGTGAGTAACAACACTCCTAAAAAAAACTAACAGATTACTTTTAAATGAAAAGTGTGACATTTCGCTTATCGTATTCCCTAGTGAAGAGTTCTGGCTAAAGAGTCAGCTTTCTAGAAGCAGTACCATAACACCTGTTACAGCTCATTTGCATTCTATTTTGCATATTTCTGCATAGGATCTATTTATGGAAAATATTTTTTCTTGAAACTCCAGAACAATTTAGCTCTCTATCAAATGTTTGGGACTACTGTGGCACAACTAGCTGTACCTCTTTATTAAGATATGGTTCAATGAAGAACTACAAGTTTTCTTAAGAATTTCAAGCATAGGTAAATGGAGAAAATTAAGGCTCACAAATCATTGGGATGCACTGGAAGAGTGGAGTTTGAAGGGCTTCCATTAGATTTTTGGCTTCAAGTTCAGTACACCAAAGTTGTAATCTGAAGGTCATATATAGTGCTGTGGTGTGGCTTCTGCCACTGTGGTCTACAGCAGTTCTACACCATCCACGGGAATGGTTAGACCATGGAAAGAGTAGTCTTTCACTGGGGACACTCACATCTGTACAAGCTTGTTTGTTAGCGTATTGCCTCCACCTCTCTTCAGCTTTCTGTATCTTACGGGACCCTATCTCTTTGGTAGAATCCATTCATATAGCCATGTGTAGCAAGTGCTAATAGGGAAGATCTAGCAGATTTCCTTTGGAGTGCAAGGAGTTTCATAGTACAAGACTTAGGATAGAATCAGTCTGATTGTTTTTGAACAGTTAAGAAAACTACTATTGTGGATGGTTTTCCTTGTGCTATTTACCATTAACAGAACAGAACTAGGATGCAAAATGGGAATGACACTTATTAGGTCTCTTCACACCCTCAGTCATTAGTGTCAATATCCTATTTATTCTTAGTTATCACAAAGAAAAAGTATTCCTTTACAATGGAAAATTCTGGTGGTCATCACCTTAACAAAATGTTCAAACTCGGTCACATCAATTAGAGGGACAACTTGACACGATGTGCTTTCTGATAAGATGCTAGAAGAGGTGCACTCCATCACTGCTTGACTTTTTGTGCTCAAAGCAATCTAAATCTAGTTAAGAGGCAGGATACAGAAAATGGAAGTTCTACAACTTCCTGGGCAATTTTAAAAAGTCAGTAACCTGAAAAACAATCAGCCAACCAAACAAACGTGGGATAATGTCTTATATTCAGAGACTTGAAAAGTCATAACAACAAAAAGTCGATAAAATGTCATTTCACACACACACACACACACACACACACACACACACACACACACACTATAGACAGATAAAGTCAACTGAGGAATGGAATAGAGGCAGAGGCAGGGTCACAGGGATCAGAGGGACAGCTGTCAGAGGGAAGGGGGATGAGGAGAAGGGATCAGAGAAAGCGAAGGGATTAGTGAAATTATATACATAACACAGAGATACAGATAACAGGACAGCAAATCCCAGGGGAGGGGGGGAGGAAGTTAGGGGGAGAGGGACAAAGGGGTATAATGGGGGACACAAGGGTGGGGGATGAGGGTGTTATATTGAGTGGGACACTTGATTCCATGTTAACACAATAAATTAAAGTTAATAAAAATAAAAAAAATTGTATGGATGGTATCTTAGATGATATTATGAGTTATTATTAACTTTTTAGGTGTAATAATGGTCTATACTTATGTAGGAGATGCATGATGTCGAAGACTTTGAGTGAAAATTTATGATGTCTACAATTTATTTTCAAGTGGTTTTGCAAAATAAATCACACATACATACACACACACAGAAGGCAAATGTAATTCTAGAAGAAGTTTAAATGGTTATTCATTGCACTATTCTTTCAAATTTTATGAAGATTTGAAACTTCTAACAATAAAAGTAAGAAAAAAGAAGAGAATTCTGGTATTCCTTAAGCTCACCCTATTGACATAGCAAGCACTCTGAGTGCTGGTGTGTTGGCTGGTCAGTGTAGCTTCTTTGCAGAGCAGTCCCACATTGCCACAACGGGCTTGTGACATAGCCACATCTAGAGAAAAGTAGTTCACAGCACCATGACTTAGCAGACAAAGGATTCAACATGTTAGTACCTATCGAACATGGGACATATAATAATAAAAACCATATTTCATTAAATGTAAAATGTAAACTATTTTAAAACACACCATAATTGTAGATATAGCCAAAATTTTTATTAATATTGTACAACCCCATTTAATAACCATTTAAAGAAGAATCTCAACCTACGAGGGTTAAAATATAAAAACAAGCATGAGTCTTAGATTCAATGAAGTGCAATATTCCCCAGGAAAATGGGTGAATATGTAGGAGAATCAGTGTTATTTCCTGAAGATCTAGTCATTGCCTTTTTATTGCACCTTTAAGGAAAAAATATTAATAATAATTTTAATAACGAATCAAACACAAAGTTTCCTGCCAGTGGCACACATGGTTGGAATTATTAGTCACAGAAGTGTAAGAAAATAGTTGAGAAAGATGGCATAGAAGAAGGAGGATTTTGACTCCTGTCATACTTTGGATCGTGTGCCATTAGGCCATTAATGGTTTTAGTTTCAAGCTATAGGTAGAATTTCTTTTCTAAGTCATAGTAAGTAAAACAGGTAAGAAATAGGAAAACAAAATAACATTAACTATTGTGCAAAACTGGACCTTGGCCATATATATCTCAGTTGGTAGAGCATTGTCCCAATATGCCAAGGTTGCGTGTTTGATTCCTGGTTAGGGCACATACAAGAATTAAGCAATGAAGGCATAAATAAGAGGAACAACAAATTGATGCTTCTCTCTCTCTCTCTTTCCCTCTCTCTCATCCCTTTTCTCTCTCTCTAAAATCAATCAATCAATATAAAAATTTTAAAGTTGCCTAAAACCACACAGAGAAAAAACAACTCCCTCTCTCCCTCCAAACAAACAAACAAATAAAAAAAAAGCAAAACAAAATAAAACAAAACTCACAAACACCTCCTCCCCTCAAGTAACCCCCTAATTCCTGGCATCACTAAGTCCTGGTGTACTGACCATGGTAGAACGTATTATTATTCAAGATATTTGCTGACACTCCATGGGAAGATTATACATCCTTTGTTTGACTCAGGAATGGCCATGTGACTTGCATTGGTCAATGAATGTGATGTGTCACTTTGTGCATAAGTTTTAAAGGTGAGCTTATAGTCATCCATGTCTCACTTTTCCTTTGTCTTGAGACCCAAAGGCAGACTGTTTTGTAAGTCTGGGCCATGCAATAAACACACAGGGGAGCAAAGTTTCAGCCAAACAATTATGGACATGTAACATGAGTGAGAAATGGAAGTTATTAACAAAAATGTTTGAGATTTTGCAGTTATTTGTCAATGCTGCATAACAGTGTTAGACTAATACCATGCTGAAGAAATTTATTATAGATTAAAATTTATATTTTATTTATTTTTTTATTATGAGAGAGGCGAAGAGGCAGAGATAGATTCCTGTATGTGCCCCGACCAGGATCCACCTGGCAAGCCCCCTACCAGGAAATGTTCTTCCCATCTGGGTCCCAGCTTTGTTGCTCAGCAACTAAGCTATTTTAGTGCCTGAGGGGAGGCCATGGAGCCATCCTCAGCACCTGGGGCCAACTTTGCTCTGCTCAAGTTGCAGGAAGGGAAGAGAGAGAGAGAGAGAGAGAGAGAGAGAGAGAGAAGGGGGAGGGAGGGGTGTAGAAGCAGATCGTTGCTTTCCCTGTGTGCCTGACTGGGAATTGAACCCAGAAGTTATACATGCTGGGTGAATGCCCTACCACTGATTCAACTGGCCAGAGCCAGATTAGAATTTCTAAAACAACTAAACACATTTAACAAAAGTATGTCTGAAAAATTTGCCTTTTTTCTTCCAATCAAGGCCACTGAGTTATTAGAGTGCTTGTTATATGTCATATACTATCCTAATCTTTTTTTATACATAAACTCATTTATTCTCATTGTATGTTCTCTGAGTTAGGCATTTTATTAATGAGAAAACTGAAGTCCCAAGAGATTAACTAATAAACCCAGTATCACACATTGAATAATGCTGGAACCAGAGTTAAGATCTGTGGATTCTCACTTTTGACCATCATACACAGCCCCAATGAGGCAGTTTAATTGCAAATAATGTGTAACATGGGGGCACATGAGCTGTAACATGGAGAGTTTGTAGTCACGGTAGAAATGTCACTGCTAGAAACTGCAGAAGATTTAAAAAATTGGTAGTTCATAGGATTTAATGTTATTTGGTGGAAAATTACTCTTTGTCTCCTACCCAAATTCAATTGACAAATATATTTAAAGGCCTTAATGTTACTTTTTTACTCTCCATTTCTGGATGCTGTTCCATGATAAAGGTTTCACAACGGGAATGGAGATGTTCCATTATAGAAATCCAAATAGCTCTACAATTGGGTTCAACATGACCTGCCCATTCAAACAGCATATACTTTCATAGAAAGATCAGCAATAGAATAAAAATGTCAGACACTGATTGATTATATGTAAGGCCCTTAGCATAGTCAGTTAGGCTAATTTGAAATTAGTCTTGTCTTTTTAAAGCTATTATAATTCATATGGCCTGACCCTTTCTGGCCTGTCAAATCCTGGTCGGGATTTTTACCATTTTGTTAAGGAGCTCAGCCAGTTCAAGTCTCAATTTCAGTCAGTCTGAGGATGATTTCCTATTCTTGTGCTCAATTATTCCTCAGTTTTTGCAATAGTGTAGGCTGCTTTCAAAGGAGCAGGACTTTCCAGATTGGGGATGAAACCTTCTTTGTGTAGTATGTCAATCTCATTTGCTCTTGAATTAGCTGAACTTTGTTGAATGGTAGTTACTCTTCTCTGTGCCCTTGAAACCAACTTCCTTCCTTTCTTCTTCTGTCTCTCCCCCCTTCCCTGCTTATCTTGTTCCTGCTCTTCCTCTCAACCTCTTTAAAATCTTTTTAAATGTGGAACCAGTGATATAAAAATAAATATTTAATAGCTAGCTTTCTGAAAAGAGAAAGAGATTAAAGTTCTGATTTTTATTGTTTGCTTTGCCAACTTCTGTGGTGTAAATAGTCCCATCGTGGCTAATTGTAAGTTAGCAACATAACATAATTGATTATAGAGTTGGAAAGAGATGTGCGCAATCCAGATTCATTTCCACGATGGTATTTTTTGCTGGCATAGTTTCCTACATGTATTCAAAAAAATGAACTAAAACCATTCACTTCAAAAAATTAGTGAGCACTTAGAGGTGTTGCCTTTTCAATTCATAAAACATAAGTAAAAGATTATATTTAATAAAAGTTTTAAATTAAAATGTTAAATTAAAAATTTTGCATAGGCAAATAATTTCATAAGTTTCAGACATAACAATAATGTGAATCCTGACGACTATGCCAACTGTAAAGTCAGTAGCCACGGCCACTATCACAGCCGCCTGGCCTGTGCAGGTTTACATATGATTCAGACAGCTGGTAGTGAAACAATGGAGCCAAAAACTGGTGGGCCATTACCTTCAATCCTAACTTGCACCAGCGAGCAAGTAAAAACACACCCTGGGCTCCAAAACCCACTCATTCAGTGCTCACAAAGCTACTGACTTATCCGAGTTGCCTAGAATCAAAGGTTTCTAGCTCACTAGCCTCATTTACCTCTGTTCCCCATCTCCTTCTCTCTGCACAAACCGGCTTCTCCTTAAACACACCACCATCTTGGCTGCTTCTCCTGGCCTCCTCCATGTGGCCTCTCTCTGCTCTCCTCTCTGCTCTCTCCTCTAATGCTAATCTCAGGAACTGAGAGAGAGCAAGCTCCCGGTCTGCCCCACTTTATAGTATAGAGATCAAAACCTTTAATCCAATATATAAACAAGGAAGTCTCTGATACAAAGTCACTTATCTGAGGTATAATGGAATTCCTCATGAGAGTGCACCACCCTACATCATGCAATCTGTCAAGGGTGTTGGGAAAAGCTTAGTCTGAAAACTAAGCCTTAGGCTATAATGACCCTGCCTGCTTACAGCCTGTCCCCCACACCCAATACAAACTATAAGCGAACAAACATATATATCATATTTACAAACTTATTTGACCAACATTCCACCCCTTTTGCTTCCTTCACAATCTAAATCACAGGTATCTTCCATGATGGTCACTGTACAAGGAGTGAGATACATTGCATAAACAGAAACAGTACCAACTACAGCAATAGGATTAACAAATCAAAAGCTATGGGCAAAATAAGAGAGCTGTCAGCGGCACCAAGAGAGGCAAATCTTTTCCCTCTGGCAGAATACAGGCCAGAATTCTGTCTGCAGACAGCACCGTAGCTGGTACCAGAGGCCACCCTGAGCAGGCATACCAAACCTTATTGGCCAATACACCAGTATCTGCTGGTTCTATGTGTAGTAAAATAGGAGAACTCATTATTGGCCATAAAGAAATTACAAACGTGCCCTTCATAATGCTGTCTCCTGAGCACTTCTACCTTAGGTGGCCAGGTGCTAGTTGCCCAAGGAGTTAACTGGAGATCCACCTCTAGCTTCTTTCCCCATGGTGTCAACAAGGCCACCCATCTCAGATGGGGGGTTTATACAGTCCAGGGTCAAGTCCACCAAAGAAAGGCTGTAAAACAGTATGGAGATTCCTCAAAAAATTAAAAATCGAACTGCCTTTTGACCCAGCTATCCCACTTTAAAAGTGGAATGTACCCTAAGAATACCATAGAACTGTTCCAAAAGGAGAAATGCACCCCCATGTTTATGGCAGCATTCTTCACAATAGCGAAGATCTGGAAACAGCCCAAGTGTCCGTCAGTGGACGAGTGGATTAAAAAGCTTTGGTACATATATACTATGGAATACTACTCAGCCATAAGAAATGATGACATTGGATCATTTACAACAATGTGGATGGACCTTGATAACATTATATGGAGTGAAATAATTAAATCAGAAAAAACTAAGAACTATATGATTCCATACATAGATGGGACATAAAAATGAGACTCAGAGACATGGACAAGAGTGTGGTGGTTACGGGGGGAGGGAGAGGGAAGAGAGGGAGGGGGTGAGGGAAGGGGAGGGGCACAAAGAAAACCAGATAGAAGGTGATGGAAGACAATTTGACTTTGGATGATGGGTATGCAACATAATCAAACGTCAAATTTACCTGGAGAGCTAGAAGCAGCAGTCATTGGGACTTGGATGTGAGCTGCAAAGTATAGAATTGTGACAACAATTCCAGTGCCATGTGGACTTTTCCTGGATGTGGACTTTTCCTGGACTCCTGTTCCTTGTGACAGCTCCTAACGGACTAAACTGGGGTTGGGTTGCATTTGCAGGGATTTGAAATAGTGTTGATGCCAACTTGGACTTGGTGAACATGTTAAGGACACTTCTCTTTTATGGATTCTTGCTGTATTGGCCAAGAGTTTGCTTAAAGGCTTTAATCATTGTAAAAAAAAATAGAAGACTGAATAAAGAAGATGTGGCACATATACACTATGGTATACTACTCAGCCATAAGAAATGATGACATCAGATCATTTACAACAAGATGGTGGGATCTTGATAACATTATATGGAGTGAAATAAGTAAATCAGAAAAAAACAAGAACTGCATAATTCCTACATTGGTGGGACATAAAAACAAGACCAAGAGACATGGACAAGAGTGTGGTGGTAATGGAGGGGGGCAGGGAAGGAGAGAGAGGAGGAGGGGGAGGGACACAAAAAAAACTAGATAGAAGGTGACAGAGGACAATCTGACTTTGGGCAATGGGTATGCAACACAATTGAATGACAAGATAACCTGGACATGTTTTCTTTGAATATATGTACCCTGATTTACTGATGTCACCCCATTAAAATTAATAAAAATTTATTTATAAAAAAATAACCTAGAGATGTTTTCTCTGAACATATGTACCCTGATTTAAAAATAAATAATAAATAAAAAATAAATAAAAAATAAATATTCAAAAAAATTTTGCATAGGCAAATCATTTCATAAGGTTCAGACATAAAAATAATGTGAATAAGTGTATATTGAATAAAATATTTAAATATAAGTTTCTGATTTAAAAAAAGAGATACATATCTTTTAGTGCAGGTAGTCTATCCCAAAATTACCTAAAAAATTTGATAAAAATATACCCTGTATTCTTAAATGAAGTGGGAACAACAAACTGATACTTGATAATTTCACAAAAGCGCTCAAGAATTTCTGGTCATCTTGTAATCTATCTCTTATGACCAATTCATTCATTTTAAAAGTTCTTCCAAACTTTTGTTTTTCTCAAATCCTATCCAGTCTTGCTATTTTGAGCTTTTATTCTGCCCCCCCCCCCAGCTTTGAGAAAAATTATTTGCAGTAAATCCTAGATCCCGGCATTTTATCCCAAAATCAAATAGATTGATAAATTTTATGTTAAACTCTTTCAGATAGAGGTTAACAAATAAATTTTAACCTTTCTCCCATGAACATAGGCAGACTGGGCCATCTCCTACCCTTTCCTCTCCATGCTTAATTTGTGTTCTTTAAATCTTCTGGCTTGCCTCCACCTCTATTGTCCTGATGTTTTCTGATTAAAATTCTGCTGAAGGCATAGAGTGCTATTTCTACTTCAATCTTGTAACCAGAGATTTTTATTTTTTAAAATCATATTTACCTGTGTTTTTGCTTTACATATAATTGTATAAATATATTATCTACTCTTAATTAGTAAGAGTTTATAAAAATTCATTGCATTTTTCTCAGCAATGAAGAATCCACTAGGAAGAACTTGATTTTCAAAACTCTTTATCTTATAGAAGTAGTTATGATTGCTTTCAAGAGCCATTTCCATATTACAATTCACTTACAGATAAAACACATAATTTATTCATTAAGGGTACTTTTCTCAGAAGATATAAGGTTGCTAAATTAAAAGCAAGCTTCACAGTGGGAATGTTATCTTAGCATTAACTCTAGCATAGATAATTTAAGTTTGACTAAATGCCCATTTTCTAAGATATTATTGATTAGTATATCAATGAAAATGCCATTAGGGCTTTATAACATTGTTAATAAACTCATTTGATCCCCATTTATACCCTGAGGAATGAATAGATATGTTATAACTCAGGCTTTTCTCTTCGTTTTGCCAAATCTTTAGCCAATTATTACAAAGTGCCACTTTAAAGATATTCCCAATGTGGTAGATTTACTTTAATGGATTTCTGAATAGAGTGAGATCAATGAAGATTTGGCTGCATTTATTGTTTTCTTCAGGAGCTAAAAGATGTATTTTGTTTTTACAACAAAATTGCCTATGAGCAATGTCATTAAGATACCCCTCAATGAAAGTAACCAACTGTAATAAAATTTTAATGACATTAGATATTACTGTTATAGAAATCTCTTTAGAATTTATTTTTGTTTCTAGAATTTAAGAGCATCACAATTTATAGCTGAAAGAAACAGTTATAGGCACTCTAGTTCAGTTTTCTCCTTAATGTTTTAAAGATTTTTACCAATTCTGATAGATGACCCTCAGTGTTGTGTTTAAACTTTTCCACTAGTGAACGACTGTTTATTTCATTAGGTAGTTTCTTTCTTTGAAAAATTTAGCTCCTCAAATGTGTTATGTAGTTGAAATAATGCAGTATAAACCCTGTTTGTTTTCACAATAACGGCCCTTCAAATATCTGAGGGCAGTTTTGTTTTGTTTTCTCTTCTTTTTCGCCTCCAATCCTTAATCATCCTGATATCATTTTTCTTTTGAATGCCCCTCCTTGAAAATGAGATGCAAAACCAGAAATGATATTACAGATGTCATCCGGCCAATAGAGACACAGAGGGACTATTATTTCCCTTGATCATAATCCTCTGGCACATAGTAGTTGATCAATTATTAATGTTGTATTAATGAAAAATGTTGTCCATAATCCTAATTTTTAATAGCTATGTGGCTGTTGAATTTGTGGTTAACTAAACTTCATGGAGAAATTTTTACATTACTGGTGTCCATGTTATGAATCAATGGAACAAGAATTCAGGAATTAACCAAAATCTTTCTATAATCCTTAAATGTATTTAAATTTTGATTCTGACATAGTCTGTCTAAATTTGTCATCTTCAAATTTGATATATATGTTTTATATATGTTTACCAACTGTGTGGTATAGAAAAATTGGTTCTATAGATTTGAATTTATTTATACTGGTTTTTATTGTTCATCATTTTTGTACTTCACACCCTTCATTTGGGGTTTACCTTCATCCTCTGTGGAAGCAGACGATTGGAGTGGTTATGAGCACAGGCTCTTCGTTAGTTTGCCTTGGTTTGAAGTCTGCTTCCACCAATAATAAGTGTGTGATATTTAGCAAGCTATTTAACATCTATGTGACTTTGTTTATGAAATGTTTATGAACTGACAAATGGGAATAAAATTTGTATCCCACTCAAAGAATTCTTATGATGGTCAAATGAGGTAATGCACATAAATGACATCATAATTCTGGTACTCATTATTAGGCACTCAATTAATTTTTCTGTTATTAATTCTTAATGCTAGAAGATGTGAACTGAACAGTATTGTTTTCCTTCTGTCATTTCTAGGTCACTTTCCCTAACTAACAGTCTGTTTTATCCTTTATCTTAATTTTTTAAAACAGAGATTTAAAAATTTAATATTCATGTGTTATGGAACATCGGTAGTCCTCATGATAGTGCAAGATGCTTCACTGCTAGTTAATTTATTCCCAATTTATAGAAAACACATCTTAAACTAAAGTATTGAGTTCTTTTAATTTTGTTTCCAGCTTAAATTTTTTTTTTTCAGAGACAGATAGGGACAGACAGGCAGGAATGGAGAGAGATGAGAAGCATCAATCATCAGTTTTTCGTTGTGACACCTTAGTTGTTCATTGATTGCTTTCTCATATGTGCCTTGACCGTGGGCCTTCAGCAGACCGAGTAACCCCTTGCTCAAGCCAGCGACCTTGGGTCCAAGCTGGTGAGCTTTTTGCTCAAACCAGATGAGCAGGCGCTCAAACTGGCGACCTTGGGGTCTCAAACCTGGGTCCTCCGCATCCCAATCTGACGCTCTATCCACTGTGCCACCCCCTGCTCAGGCGGTTTCCAATTTAAAAATTTTCAGGACCTTAAATTTTTCTGGGGTTTTAAGCAAAACAAAACAAAACAAAAAAAGTGTGCATGAAAATATTTATAATAGCATTATTTATAATAAAAATAAAACAACCTAAATGTCTAGTAATAGGGAAATATTTAAGTGATAATATATACATATGTACTCGTCACAATATTATGTAGCCACTTATATTAACAGTGAGAGAGTTTATATTAAGGTAAAAGAATGTTTCTATCATAAAAAGAAAGTAAAAAATGTGTTGCAAATTTATTTTTAAATGTAATTTTTTTTTTTAGTCATAGCTTTTGAATTTAATTTTTTTTTAATTTTTATTTTATTTATTCATTTTAGAGAGGACAGAGAGAGGAAGAGAGAGAGGCAGAGAGAGAGAGAGAGAGAGAGAGAGAGAGAGAGACAGGGGGGAGGAGCTGGAAGCATCAACTCCCATATGTGCCTTGACCAGGCAAGCCCAGGGTTTCGAACCGGCGACCTCAGCATTTCCAAGTCGACGCTTTATCCACTGCGCCACTACGGTCAGGCTTGCAAATTTATTTTTAGAGCATAATCACACCTATGAATAATAAACAAATTAAAAATTATGCACAAAAAAATAAAGAAAAATTAATTCTTAAATATTAATATAGCTTTTCTTTAGTTATAGAGACTAATCATAAATAAATAGTGAGTGTTAATGTTAGTAAACAAAATAAATGTTGAAAGAATAATCATTAACAACTAATAGAAACATACTTTGTTTAGGGAACATGCATTTTGCTAATATGTGTTCTACAATATAACAATATTTTCTGATAGAAATTTTTTTTTTTGTATGTAGGATAGAATTAAGTGTATTCACTTTTTATTTGTTTTGTAAAGGCATCCTATTCCATAAAAAGTCCCATGGGTTTCAGGTGCTTTGCATAATAAAGAGATTTGAGACCCATAGAGATGCCTGTTTTATAAAGTCTGCAGCAATTCAGAGCTCCTTTGGTTAGTCAGGTCACATGGAAGATCAGGGAACTTTCATCTTCCTTCACTGGAATTAATGGAATTTCCCTCTTATTATTAAAGACCATCTGGTATATTAATATTATAATCCCATTTTATTTATTGAGTACTTATTATGTTTCCAAATACAGTGGTTTATGAAAACCGCAACAAATTTAATCTTTGCAATAGTGCTACGAAGAGAGTACTCTTATTTCTCTTCTCTTTTATAGCTGAGGAAATGGAGGCACAGAGAAGGTAATAAATTATTTGAGGTTGCAAACTCAGATGTGTTTGAGTTGGCTGAGCATCTAACCCTGGCACTATGTTGTGCTGACTTCCTATAATATCACATTGCCTAAAATAAAAATAAATTTCAAAATAACAACTCTTTTTTCTTTTCCTTCATTCCTTACATTATGAAAACATTATCTGGGGTGGTACACAATTTATTGAGGGAATTTTATTTATTTATTTATTTATTTATTTATTTATTTATTTATTTTAATCTTTCCATAGATTGAAAAAGAGAAATGGGGAGAAAGAGGGAGACAGAGAGAAGCATCAACTTGTTTCACTTAGTTGTGTACTCATTGATCGCTTCTCTTATGTGCCCTGACCAGGTGATTGAACCCATGACCTCAGTGTGCTAGGATGCTTTCTCCACTGAGCCATGGCCAGGGCCTTATATTTTTTATTGAGAGTCCTCTATAAAGAAACAAATGTTTCTGAGTTTCCCCAGGAAATAACAATGAAATAACTTATAAAAAGGAATTTATATTAATTAACTCAGGAACTTTTGGAATATACTGTATTTTCCTTCTGTGTAGGTATATGACTCTTTATTTATTGTAAAATGATTGGTTAACTCCTAATACCTAATTTTTTACACTCTGCCCTTTCTTAATTTCAAGGTAATTCTTGCAATTATGTTTTATTTAGGGCCATCTTGCACTATGTTATGTTTGTGTACAGTGATTAATGTCACAATGCCTCTAATGACATGAACTTATAGTAGTTCATAGAGACAGACATTTGATCATCAACATTCATCCATTAGTACAGTAGAACCTTATATGGTATTATGTGTTGACTCCCACAATGACAAATAATACACAGACTCTGGTATTAAAAAGATGGAAATAATAGAACACAATATGACAATTACCAGTGGGTTACATATACAGTGTCTGGTAGGTCTGAGAATAGATAGGGAAGACTTCAGAGACAAGATAATACTAGAATTAAGTTTTTAAGGATGAGTAGGAGTCTTCCATGTGGGCAAATTGGAAATACCATAAAAGCAAGACAAAGTAGCAACAACAGAGGAATACTTATGTAGGCGAATTTGGAGATTCTACAGAAATGAGTGATTAAATATGGTTAGACTTCCTGGATATTTTGAGGGAGTAATAGACAATAAGACTGGCATAATAGGGAAGGTTTATGTCATGCTTAACTCTCATTTACTTTCTTATAATTTATTGCACACTAATTATATGCCATATACATATATACATATGTGTGTGTGTGTGTGTGTGTGTGTGTGTATGTATATGTATATATACAGTATGTCTGTAAAGTCATGGTGCACTTTTGACCGGTTACAGGAAGCAACAAAAGATGATAGAAATGTGAAATCTGCATCAAATAAAAGGAAAACCTTCCCAGTTTCTGTAGGATGATGTGGCAGCATGTGTGCATTCACAGATGATGATGTAACACCATGTATACAGCAGAGCAGCCCACGGCCATGCCAGTAAGATGTGGATGGTACAGAGGAAAGTTCAGTGTGTTCTGTGGCTCGCCAAATTCGAATCCATGACCAAAGTGCAATGTGAATATCGGTGCATTTATAACGAAGCGCCACCACATAGGAATAACATTACTTGGTGGGATAAGCAGTTGAAGGAAACCGGCAGTTTGGTGGAGAAACCCCGTTCTGGTAGTCCATCAGTCAGTGACTGTCTGTAGAGGCTATACGGGATAGCTACCTAAGGAGCCCTAAAAAATCAGTGCGTGAGCCCACATCAAACTGCACTGAATAGGTATGAAACTAGGAGAGTTTTCCTTTTATTTGGTGCAGATTTCACATTTCTATTGTCTTTTGTTGCTTTCCTGTGACCAGTCAAAAGTGCACCATGACTTTATGGACACACTGTATATTATATGTATATAAAACATGGAAAGTCTTGCTCATGCTATCGGAAAGGTATTACCTGAAATAATTTTTCAAAATGTGTGCTCTTGGAGAAGTCATCTTATGTATAGGTGCACATAATTTTATTTAGTCTTTAAAAAATTTGAGTGATCTGAGAAAAAACACGTAAACCATTCAGAGATTGTTAAGCTATTAATATATTTATAAGAAAAAAATTATCCAGCATGTTTTATATTTATATTTATTTTTAAAAGAAGAATATAATTTTTTACCCTGAGAACATTCTGATTAATTAGAGATTTTATTTCAAAAGTCACAATAATTAAATATTTTGTTCAGGTACCATTAGCCATATATATATATATATATATATATATATATATATATATATATATATACACACACACACACACACACACACACACATATACATATATATATTGAATTTATTGGGGTGACATTGGTTAATAAAATTCCATAGGTCTCAGGTGCACAGTTCTATACTACATCTCCTGTCTATCGTACTGTGTGCTGACCACCCTAAGTCACATCTCCTACTGTCACTATTATCCCCTCTTTACCCTCCTCTGCCTTCCCCCACTTCACTTTTCCTCTTGTGCTCATCATACTGTTATCTGTGTCAATGAGGTCTATTTTTGCTAAATCCCTTCACCTTTTTCACCCAGACCCCAAAAGCCCCTCCCTTCTAACAGCTGTCAGTCTGTTCTTTGCATCAATGAGTCTTTTCAGCAGGATGAAAGATCCGCAGGGTGGGGCAAGTGGGAGTCTAGAGGGCGGAGCTATTGCATTCTCCAGGCTGTTTCCATATGGATGGCAGTGCTCCACCTAAGAAAGATGGCATCTGTGGAGCAGGAGAGTAACTCAGCACGGGGGTCCCAATGGCTGTCCCCTCAAATCCCTTCCCAGAACCACAAACCCCTGTTTCTCCTCACATGGCTCTAGTCCACTTCACTTTCCCTCTGCTGGAGCCCAGAGTGAGTGGTTGGAAACAAGACTTTGTGTGTTGGCCCTATAGGAGGGCACCTTTGTCTCTAGCAGTATCCTATTTCTCCTTGGCAGACAAAATCCCTGCTGATTTTCACAGCCAGATGTTATATGGGTGCCTCTTAACAGTTCTGGTGCTCTGGGTTGGAGAACCAGGCACCGGGCTGAGACTCCGCCCTTCTCAAGGAGTTCCTCCGCATCTGAGGTATCCCTGTGGAAAATCAGCTGCTTCTCATGGGAGTGGGCCCAGCCCTTTTTGCATCTCTGCCCTTCCTGCCAGTCTCAATGTGGCTTCTTCTGTAAATCTTTGGTTATAAGACTTTTATTCAGCTAGTCTGCAGTCGGTTATTCTGTTTGATTATTCTATATTTTAGTTGTAACTACAGTTTGGTCCTGGGAGGAGGTGAGGGTAACATCCACCTTGTCTGCAACCATCTTGGATCACCTCTATCACTGTTATTCTGGTTTTCTTTTCAACCACCTCTGGTCTTGCTTTTTAGAGTATTAAAATCACTTGCATCTGTTAGGATTTTGAGCCATGATTCTTTTTATAGCTGACATTTAAATGTATTTGTAATTACATTTGCTGTTTTGCTTGCATTTTTTTTTTTATTATCTAACTGCCTATTTTCTTCTTGCAAATCTAGTGCTTCCTCTCTATTCAGAGCTAGTTTTTATTTTTTTAAGTGTGTAATAAAAACAGAGAAACTATAAAACTATAAAAAGTATTCAAAGGTGACTAGAATTTAGATGCTCAGTGATTTTGTGTTACTATTATTTCAACTCCAGGAAGCTTCTGCGTTAAAAGGTGTCTTTGAAAACAAGTAAAGATGGTTTTGCCTGTCTTTTATTCTTGAGGGAAACTTCACGGTACAGTCACTTTCAATAATGTTTGAATAGTGCAAATGGTATAAAGTATTTTGTCCTTTGGAACTTCTTTCTGCATCAAAAATATTTTGTGAATGTCAATAGGCATTTATTAAGTACTGGGTGATTAAATAATTGACATGCACAAATATTTTTAATAGAAATATTTTTTCCATTATTTACCTACCAATATTTTCTGCGATATTTCAGATTCTCCACAAATTCAAGAAGCCTACGCTAAGTAGGTTTTTCTTTTATTTAAGGCATAACTAGACTCTTACAATTGCTTCCAATTTACTATGTGACACTTGCAGGTATATCATCTGGGGAGTCTTCTTCCATTCATAATTTTACTGCTTCCCTCTAGGGCAGTGAATTGAAGGCAATATTAAGTAAACCAAAACATTATTCCTTCCTCCAAGAACTTCATGTAAAACAAATAAAAATGAAATCCAATAATACAAATTAAGTCTCAAAATACAGGTTGGGGTTCAAGTGAGGAAAAGATCACTTTTTAAGAAAAGGACCAGGAAAAATATGGGATATAAGGTGTTGATTTTCCTATGCAGAGAAAATGGAAATAATGAAACTGAGAAAGTATAGGGGCTGCTTCGAGGAACAGAGAATTAATTTGGCTGGAATATTTAATTAACAGAGGGTAATTGTAGAAGATAAGGCTACAAGACAGTATGGAGCCATATTGTAGGGGATTTAGAAAGCCAGGCTTAGAGGTTAAGATTTATTATGCTATGATAAGTCAAAAGTTTGAACAGAGGAGTAGCTTGGACAAACAGATGCATTAAGAAAACTTGGCAGCAATGTTTTAATAGACTGGGTTAGGAGAGATTCCTGAACTGAAAGGCCAGCTAAGTGTTTGTGTACATAGAATAATGGAAATGCATTCTGAAAACAGTCGTTAGTGGCACTAGTTACAGAACTGGCAATGTTTGATCTGGGTGGCATAGAGAGAAGAAGAGCCAAGAGTGAATTTAAGATTTTCTTTGTGACCAAGGGAACAACACAGCTGTTAAAAGAAATGAGGAGTCAGGAGGAGTACATGGTTTTGAAATCATAGAATGATAATTTTATTTTTGTATTTATGAAAGTGGAAAAGTCTGACAGATTTTGGATGGAGTTCAAAGCTATAGATAGATAGTTGAAAACATAAGAGCTTATATAATTTCTACAGAAATAGAAATTAAACAACAAAGGAATTTCAAGAAGAAAAAGGGAAATTGACATATGTCCACGTAAGTGAAATACACTGTGGTAAGAAGTACCATAAAGGTAAAAAAGGGTGCCATAGCATCTGTCAGCATCCTTTAGGGTCAGGAGATGATTCCCAAAGAGAGGGAAGGCTAGGCTGAGATCTGAAGCGTGATGAGGCATTTGCCAGAAAGAGGTCAGTGGGCGGGATAGAATGCACTGTGGACTCAGGGCCGTGAACTCATCACCAGCCCCAGGAGGCCCACTGTCCTGTGGAACTCCTGGGTTGATATCTGAAAACATGGCCTACATATTCCTTTAGGTATAAATCTTTAACCGCTCAATTTACTTTTTTTTCTCCACTGACAATTTCTGACTTATAAAACAATTTTATAAGGTGTTCTACAACTCTGATTTTGTTTAATTCAAAACTGAACATCTTATTTGCCTTACTAAGGCCTTTACATTTATCTAGGTTTTCTGGGTAATAAGCAAACAGAGACTTTCAGTTGCTAATTCTCATTATATTGGCTATAAGCAAAAATTTAAATCTATGTTCTGCAACCTTAAATTTTCTTTATTAATTTTAATGTATTGGGTTAACATGGATTTAAGTGTTCCTCTGAATATAAAACCCTTACCTCCCACCCCCATGTCCCTATTTATACCCTTTTCGCCCCTTCCCCCTGACTCCCCCTGACTCCCCCCTTTCCCTCTGGGATTTGCTGTCCTGTTATTTGTATCTCTGCGTTATGTATATAATTTCACTCATCCCTTCACCTTCTCTGATCCCATCCTCTTATTCCCCTTGCACTTGACAGCTGTCCCTCTGCTCCCTGTGACCCTGCCTCTGCCTCTATTACATTCCTCAGTTCACTTTGTTCCTTAAATTTCACGTATAAGTGAGATCATATGATATTTGTCTTATTTCGCTTAGCATAATAGTCTCCAGGTCCATCCATGCCGTTGCAAAAGGTAAGGTTTCCTTCTTTTTCACGGCCCCATAGTATTCCATTGTGTATATGTACCACTGCTTTTTAATCCACTCGTCCACTGACAGACACTTGGACTGTTTCCAAATCTTGGCTATTGTAAGCAATGCTGCCATAAACATGGGGGTGCATAACTTCTTTTGAATCAGTGATTTGATATTCTTAGGATATATTCCTAAAAGTGGGATAGCTGAGTCAAAAGGCAGTTCCATTTTTATTTTTTTTTAAGGAAACGCCATACTATTTTCCACAGTTGCAGCCTTAAATCTTGCCTTTTAAAAACCTTTTATTGAAATAGATGCTCTGACATTTTCCCTCATGTCCTTCCATTTTTTTCCTCACTGAACATTTGCTGTACTCTGGCAATTTCTTTCTGTAATTTTTCCTAGCATATTTAGATGCATATCTGCTTTCATTTTTATTACCCTGTAGCATCACTGGAGGTTTTTTTATTTTGTATTTTTCTGAAGTGAGAAGTGGGAGGGGGGCGGTGGGGGTGGCAGACAGACAGACTCCCACATAATCCTGACCAGGATCCACAAGCATGCCCACTAGGGGGCGATGCTCTGCCCCTCTGGGGCATTGCATTGCTGCAACCAGAGTCATTCTAGGGCCTAAGGTGGAGGCCATGGAGCCATCCTCAGCGCCCTGGCCAATTTTTGCTCCAATGGAGCCTTGGCTGTGGGAGGGGAAGAGAGAAAGAAGAGGGGAAAGGGTGGCAAAGCAGATGGGTGCTTCTCCTGTGTGCCCTGGACGGGAATTGAATCCAGAATTTCCACACGCCGGGCTGACGCTCTACCACTGAGTCAACCAGCCAGGGCCTGGAGGTTTTTATATACTGAAAATTAGCAAGAGATTTAAAATTATTTTGTGATTCTATGAATAGTTATGAATACTGCTTAGGATTATTGTAAGAGTAACGGTAATACCAATACCAGCAATATCAACTAGTACTAATGTGAATACTACTATAATAATTAATAATAATACATTTTTATTGAATGTTAACTGTATTTTAGGGTTGCCTTATTCAATATAGTACTCAATGTTTACATATGGTTATCGAGTACTTGAAATGGGGCTAAACTGAGATGTACTCTGTGTGTAAAATATGCATCAGATGTAAAAGATGTTACAAAAATGTAAAATACCTCATTAATAATTTTTACATTGATTGCTTGCTAAAATAATATTTTTGATATATTAGGGTAAAGAAAATATACAATTAAAATTAATTCCCCTTGTTTCATTTAAAAATGTGGCTACTAGAATATTTATAATTATGTGGTTTACATCTGTGGCTAACATTATATTTCTATGGATTGGCACAGTTTTAGGGCATGCTGATAAAATCCTTACACAAATTGCCTTTTACACTCCACAAACTACTCTTGTGGGGTAGCTATTATTATTATTCCAACGTTACAGATGAGGAAACAGGTTTCATTCTAGCTAATCAGTGGTGGAGAAGAGCTCTATTCACACTCTGGCCTGAACAGAAGACTGGCTATCAAACAGAAGGTTGAAGGTGTTGCTAGACGAAGAAGCACACATTTGAGGATTTGTTTTTGTCCTTGATTTGAGAATACCATCCCCATTTCATAGATGACACCTGAAATTGGCTTCATTATCACTGTCAGTTTTAAAGGTACAGATCCTTTCATATAAGTATGGACTATTCAATTGTATTTTATATACCAAAATGTGTGATGTAGCCTACAATGTGTAATATATATATCAAACGGGGTTCAAATATAAGATTAAGTAATTTACATGGATCTGGAAGTTGTTGCAGAGACTAAATGCAAGGGTGTCTTTTAAATTCAGCCCCAGTTATAGGTTTCGTTGTTAGAATCTAACTCCCGTGTGTAGGCAATAGTATTGCTAATATCTTTGCTCCATAGGGATAAAACTTGATACCAATTGCATTTTCAGCCTCTTCCAGTTTCTAACTGGAGCTTGGTGTTCTCATTGCTCAATAGACCCCTAGGTGGTGCTTCTCTTTAATGAACTATGGAGAGCTCCTTTGTGTCTAACATTTGTAGTGGTTCTGTCTCTGCATGGAGATGAGCCTCAGAGAAATCACGCCTCAGGTTTTTTGTTTGTTTGTTTGTTTTTTGATAAAGCCACTTCTTTCATTTCTTCTTTAGTCAAATAATATCATGCCCATAGCTGTGGTCTAAGACAGAAGAATTTGGAGAATACTCTTAAGAATCTTGACTCCTTTCTGTTTTGTTTCTTAACCTTTAGTCCCCTAATGGAGCTGTTATTGTATTCAGATCCTGGGAGACCTCTCCTTTTTTCACTTATCCCACATTCACAGCTTTGAGTTTCAAGAGTGCCCTGATAATTGGTGAAATCATGAATCTACTCATGTATAATTAATATCAATATATGCAGTTGTACATCGTGTTCTCATTCTGTACTAGTCCCTGGTGGTCAGAATGCACTAATTTTTTTTTAAATTTCAGACTCAGTAAGTGGCGTTTTGTAACTTCTCTGTGGGAGTGTTGTTTTATTGGAATCAGTTCTATCCTAAGGCACATTTGTTTTAAATGTTAATATTGCAACACAATAGAGATGATGATGCTTTGTTGAAATACTATTACAAGGATTTTAGGAAGTATTAAAAATAGTTACCATTATTTTTTTCTTGGAATATTTGTATTACGTCAGTTAATCGTGTGCTATTATAATTAACTTTCTTGATAGTTCTCAAGTTTAATCAACCGTTTGTAATATTTTTAGGTCATGTTATATAATAAGCACATATGGGACAGCATTTTTATATGCTTGGTATTATTCTAAGTGCATTAAAAATATTATTTCATTAGTATTATAATTTAAAAATGTAAATATGCATATATTGGTGAATTGAATAATTCATCCAAACCTAAACACAGTCTTGGGTCTAAAATATACTTTGTTAATTATCTTAGTAATGATATTTCATTGATTAAAAAACATGTGGAAAAAATAATGCAGCACTAACATTGACCATATCTGAGAGTCTAAATATTTTGGAGGATGAAAACTATCATTTATTTATTAATCTGTAAAACTATCTACCCAGTCATTTATTCTCTGTCCACTTATTTTAATTAGTAATTTAGAGTATTTCTTATTTTAAAAGGACTTTTAATGGATTATGGTGTTTGAATATATAAAAATGGCCAAAAATGACAAACATGATCAGAAATAATTTAAAAGAAGAAAAATACTTGTTCTGGGATCTATGGGGAGATAAGCACAACAACTAATGCTTGTATTTTTATGTTCTCTTCCTCACTACAAAAGGAAAAAAACATGAGATGAATCATAATTTTATATGATTAAAAAATCAAATATGGAAAGATATCATTTTCTTGGAATTAAATTTTAGAAGAAAATTTTAGTGGTCTCTTTTTTTGTTTTTGAGAGCAAGAGAGAGACAGCAAGGGAGGGAGATGAGAAGCATCAACTAACTTCAGTTGATCTTGGATTACTTTTTATATGTGCCTTGACTGGGGGTGGAGGGAACTCAAGACAACCAGTGATTCCTTGCTGAAGCCAGCCTTGGGATCATGTCTATGACTCTGTGCTCAAGCCTGATGAGCTCACACTCAAGCCAGCAACCTTAGGGTTTTGAACCTGGGACTGCAGTGTCCTATGTCAATGCCCTATTCACTGCGCCAACACTGGTCAGGCTTGGTAGTTTCTTATATAAGAGACGCCACATGCCAAGTGGAAATATATTTCCATTGTGAAAGCTAGAAGCATCAAATTACATTACATCACAACTTACAAACACCTTGTTGCTAGTAGCCATCCTCACATAATTCAGGTATACTGTTTGACTAGCTGTAATTTATTTTTAGTTCTTAAAAATGTATTTATTGATTTTAGAGAAAGGGAAAGGAGAGAAAGAGAGAGACACAGGAACATCAATCTGTTCTGGTAT
The DNA here is from genome assembly GCF_036850995.1 of Saccopteryx leptura. Classification (NCBI taxonomy): domain Eukaryota; kingdom Metazoa; phylum Chordata; class Mammalia; order Chiroptera; family Emballonuridae; genus Saccopteryx; species Saccopteryx leptura. The sequence goes on from NC_089504.1 coordinate 139,118,238, forward strand.
GTGCCCTGACTGGGGATCAAACCTGCAACCTTGGCATATCCAGATGATGCTCTAACCCATGGAGCTATCCAGCCAGGGCTGACTAGTTGTAATTTGCTAAATAGAAAACACATAAAACACCTAAAAATTAAGCAGGGTGCAAATCCCATAGGTGCTCACACACTCAAACTTTATGGTTTCAGTTGAACTTCAGTATACTCTTGAGAACAGTTAGTTTAAAATAGTGCTTTCTGACTGGTGATTATATATTTTCCACTACTTGGGAAGAATTCTATAATCAATAGATAGTGTGCATTCTGCAAAATTGAATGATGATGTGATATCCATTCTTACCATTCATGGTTCAACAAGGGTTAATACTTCCAAGATACTATTCTCCCTGACTTAATGAGATATCTCTCCATGCATTCCACAGTATTATAAACACATTCTATCATAACACTAATTATAGAGGGCATCTTAGTCTTAATTTTATTTTATTTGATATTTTTGTTTGTCTTTTTTGGTTTCTGAGCTACTTGAGAGTATGCACTCTCTTATTCATCAAGGTGTCTCCAGGAAGGAAAACACATAGAAGATACTTGATATATCTTTGGTAACTAAATGAATTAATACATGATTTAATTTATCACTGATTGGTATTTTCATGCAGACAAAGAACCATGCTCAGCAAAGATGCTCATTTTTCATCAAGATTTCAGACAGAATTTCTTTCTTTTTGCAATTGTCATTAAAATAATAACTATTATTTTTATTATAAAATTGATATTAAATAATTGAATTTAGAGTATGTACGTATACACACACACATCCACCCACACACACTAAAATAAGATACACCCATAGGTTTAACTGCCATATGCTCTATTTCCACACCTCTAACTGTTGTAAGCATTTAATATACCCAAGCATGTAAGAAAGTATGATTGGGGAGACACATGTAACTTTTTCAAAAAACAGTTGCCTAGTTTCTTGGTTTCCATGGACTGTGTATTGCTTCTCCTAATACTGACATTCGGTTCAATAACTCAGTCTGGGGCTCTTCATCTTGGTTCTGGCCTGGCAACCTTATATGGTATTGCTTCAGTTAGTTTGTGTCTATGCACTGAAACCAGAGCCCTTCTGCATCCAGACCAAACGTGAAGAGCCCACTAGCTGGGTCACCGTGTTCCCCAACGTTTGTCCGTCATGAAAGGGACTTGAATAAATATCACTGATTCTGTTTCTAAAAGGCCTTATGGCAAATTACAGTTTCTAAGAGTAAAGTGTCCCTTAGTTTTTAGATGAGAGCTTCATGATAATACATCAGGGAATATCTTCAGAAAGTGAAGATCATTTCATAAGAGGACAGAGCTCAAAGTAGAATGACATCTTCATCTAATGTTCTCAATTGTGTTGTAATTTTTGTTTATTTTCAGTTTGAGATGTCAAACCCAGATGACTGGGAAAGAAAGAAAGAAAAACAATAGAAAGAAAGAGATTAAAGAAAGATGGTAGGCAGGAAGAAAGGCAGGAAGTAAGGATAAAAAGATGGTGGTGTACCAAATTAAAAGTGGGGGGTTTGGGTGACTTGAAGGGTGCACGCCCAGCCCCGGCAGCCTCAGGTTAGCCTCAGTCATTACAACAGGTGACTATGTGCTTGGTGACACTGAGATATCCCACTTTCAAAAGGAAACTGATATCGCACTTACAAAATTTCATGTGAAATATATTTATTTTTAAATATTACTAATTCATTTTTTGTTGTTGATGTTTAACTGAGTGAAAAAAAACAAAAACAAAACCAAGGCCACTGACTGCTTTTTTTTTTTTTTTTTGGCTGCTTGTTCATAGTTCTTTAACAATACAGTAGAGATTGTTGACCTTGCTCCTGGATTTAGGGATTATTTATTTATATAATTTTTGGGCTAGTTCACCACCCTGGGGTCTTCAATTAAAAAGATATTTCTGAACCCTTTTCTAAGTGAAAAAAGCTGAAGCTAAAATTGCAAAATGCGGAAGAGCTTAAAATCAGAAAGTTGAAATTAAATGGCTATCTTTGAAAGAGGGAAACTCTTCTATGAAAACGTCAGATTAGCATTGTTTATTGATTCATCTACTGAGCATCTAGTACTGAGGAGCAGGCTTGTGATGGAAATCAAGAGAAGTGATGACTTTTTCTTACCTATGAATCATGCTAAAGTGAACTTTATTCCATTCACAGGCACTGACTTTAAAATGGGAACACCTATATGTGTTTTATTTCAGTGCATAATCAGAAGAATGGCCTAAATATAATAATGTGAAAAGGATAGACATCATAAAATTATAGAAGAAAGCTATTATAAAAGTATAAATAAACATCAATAAAGATGTATCAAGAAAAATATTAAACTATAAGACTTAAATTTATATATTGTTTCATTGTTCTGAAGTACTAAACCACCAATAAGGGTTTTTGCACTCTAGGAAGCATTTATATATGTTATTAATTCAGTGAATGCTCATTGCTTATTTAGTCTTTCCTAGACATGGATACTATACCAAATTCTTTCATCTTTTTAGTGATGTTGAAGTAAAATTGAGACCATTTAGAGTATCCCTATTTGACTAATTGCAATGAACAAGCTATTACTTTTACAGTTTGTATTTTACAGTAAAATGCTAGCATAAAAAATCCAAGATATTTATGAAATCAAATTTTCTATTGTAAAAGAAGAACTACTTGTATTTAAAAAGTCCTCCTGAATGTTAGTGCATTTGAATTGTTTTCAGCAACCATGTTAATGCTCATAAGGAAGTCCGTAGCCTCTGTTAATACACATTATTCTGAAGCCAAAAGAAATAGGATATATGTGAGAGTGAATTCCAATGCACAGTTTCATCAAAGTGATAAATATTCTATTAATGGTTTTATTTCCCTCTTGTAATTTTTCTGCAGACAGGCACTAGAAGACCTTGCATGCAGGCACTAGAAGACCTTGCATGCACTTGGTAATAGTTTCATTTACTCATTTTTCTCTGAAAGGATGAAGTGATTAAATTGAGAAGTATTTAAAAAGGACTCAAATCACCCAAAAGCAAATCAATTATGATAGATTTCATGACAACATGCTATATTCTGACAATTGTGTTTATAGTTCATATAAAATAATGATTAACTTCTATAATTTCAGGCAGTTCTTTTCATGAGAAGATTAAAAATTGAATTATCAATGTCATAAAGTTTGTCTTTAACACTTTTCTACCTTAGGCACTAAAATAAATTTGAGCATTTTAATTTCAAGTTCTAAACCAAGTAAATTAAAACTAAATATAAAGAAAATAATAAGAAATGATAGAAATTTAGGGTAGCTTTAAGGATGTATGTCCTTTTGAAAAACTAATTTTGGATTTGTGAAGATTAGTAATAGGGAAGATAGAAACCTCTGTGCAACAGAAATCTCTATGATCTTGTACATAATATTAAAACATTGTTGTTTTTTTTATTAACACTGATCTCTAGGAGATATTGGTTTATTTTGGGGGTCAAGAGTTACCTTATATTACCAAAAGTTACTATGATTTGGCCAGTATTTGTGTAATATTTTAAAGGTATAAAGCTCTTTCATTTTCATAATATTTAGTTCTCACATACTGATTTGTAATATGTAGAGCATATATCTGTAATCTCCTTTACACATGAGGAATTTGATTTGCAACAAGTATATACAGCTAGTAAGTAGTAGAAACAAAGCTTGAACCTGTGCCTTTATATTCCAAGTTAAATCCTCCTTCAAGGGACTTAAAGTACTTGCCCAATAGTAGATTCAAGAGTAATCCATTATTAGCTCAGTTCAGGCTCCAACCCAGGTCTTTTGACAAGCATATAAATTCTAAACTTTCCACCATCCTGCACTTATTTTAGTATTGTGATGGAAGACTAAGGGCTTAGAATAAATTAATATTTCCCTCACTATAGGCCTTAAGTTTCTCTTGAGTTAAAGCAAGGCAATGGGACTTTCGATTTTTTGTTTCTCCCAGCAATCTAGTGTAAAGTGTACTTGAATAAAATTTTGTTTACACTTGGGAGAACACATATTGGCAACCTAAGTGTTTGGCAAATGAGTTTGTAAAATTTGTATTTTTTGAGCTTGCTCAGTTTTATTGTTAAAAAAAAAAGGGCGCTGGGCCCCCATGTGCGTGCTTGCTCTCAGAGCAGTAGAGTTGATTGCAAATAGTGGATTGCATTCCTGCTTGGGAGGGGCTGTTGTTTTGCTAATGTTTGCTGGAGGAGGGGTCTTTGTGGGCCTAGGCAGTTCTGCAGGGAGAGCAGAGAGAATGCAGAATGCTGAAGAAGAAGCCAGTTTTTGCAGAAAGAGAAGAAGGAGTGCAGATGTGGCACCAGAGCTGAGGGGCTTTGGGAGCCCCACTGAGGTTGGTGGGATCTTTGATTCTAGGAGGAATCAGAGAATGCATCAAGGCTTTGGGAGCCCTGAATGAAAGGGAAGCGTTTTCCCTGTGTGTCTGCTAGTCGGCCAGTACAAGACTTTAATAGATGAAATGGCCCACCATTTTTTGGCTTCACTGTTTCTTTACCATCTGTCTGAGTTCAATGAGAACCTGCATGGCCATGATGGTGGCAGCCACTGGCCATACACTAAGTATCATATATGATTATCATGCAAAAAAACATAAAGAGCAGCTTAAAAATAAATAAGAAAAATGTGCAGGCTTTAAGTGTGCAGAAGGTATAAATAGACAATTCATAGAAGAATTAAAGCAATGATAAATAAATATATATAAAGACAGACACATGAAGGGAACCAATATTTTCCACCCTGAAGGTTATTTCTGGGATATTGATTGTAAGCTGTTTATTAAGAAACAAGACTCAGAAAGAAACTTTGATCCTTTTGAGCCCAAGAGATTCAGGCAAAGAAATCTGCTTCAGGAAGACCTTAGGACAGGGGTCCCCAAACTATGGCCTGCAGGCCTCATGCAGCCCCCTGAGGATGCATCCTGTGCTCCTGGAGTGCTCTATGTGGCAACACTGCAAAGTGCAGCATTGCTCATGTACAGTACTACTTCCAGTGACGCGGGATGCACGTGTCACGGCTCCGGAAGTGCATCATATCACTTGTTATGGCTAGCAGTGACAAATATGGAACCGGACATTGACCATCTCATTAGCCAAAAGCAGGCCCATAGTTCCCATTGAAATACTGGTCAGTTGGTTGATTTAAATTTACTTGTTCTTTATTTCAAATATTGTATTTGTTCCTGTTTTGTTTTTTTACTTTAAAATAAGATGTGCATAGAGATTTGTTCATAGTTTTTTTTATAGCCCGGCCCTCCAACGGTCTGAGGGACAGTGAACTGGCCCCCTGTATAAAAAGTTTGGGGACCCCTGCCTTAGGATGTCACCTTAGCCTAATTTGAATTTAGTAAGGTAAGTAAACAAGAGGACTTCAGGCAGACTCCTATTGGACTAGATACATGCTGTGTCCCATTGTTTCTGAGTAACTAGAAAGACTTTTCCTGCTTTGTACATTCTGTTCTTCCTCAACTACCTATTAATTTCCCATCCTCACTTGTGAAGTGACCCCACTCACCTCCCCCTTTCTCCTTTGTTCAAAATGTCGTATAATACTCAATGTTGCTTCACTGTTTTTGAAATTCTTATACTTATGTGGAATCCCATGCACATATATTAAAACTGTGATTCTCCTGTTAATCTGTCCCTATTAAATTGATTATTAGCCCAGCTAGAAGAACTTAGAATGTAGGAGGAAAGGTATTAATATTTTTAGCAACCTCTGACAAACTCTCTGGCAATTAATAAGATCATTTTTCTAATAGATTAGTAAATATTACAAATTGTGGTTACTATTAAGTGTTGAGGAAAATATGGAAGAAGCAGATTCTCTTTATATAGCTAGTAGAAACATAAAATAGTGAGTAGATTTAGAGGATAGTTTGGCAGGATTTATATATATAAAAAACAGAGATATTAAGGATATTAGTCTGCCTAGCCATAAAATATAATTAAAATAAAAAAATACTAATAAAATAAGCTTATAAAAGAATTTCTATAAAGCTACTCATATTAGCCTTAGTTAAATATCAAACCCAGCTATAATTATACTAACTGTAACTATGATATAATATTACTAATCTAGTAATCAAATTTATGTATTCTGTAACAAATCAAAAGTATATCATCAACCCTATGCCTTCATCTCCTGCCAAGTTCTTGTTATAGTTGACTGGCCTATTTCCTTCTGTCTGATGCACTTTGAGAGATGACATCAAAGCAAGAAAAATGGACATACATCGAAACTACATGACTCTACCTCAGCCCTCTCCCCTCACTCGACCCCATTGAAGCTTGAAGTTTTGATTCTCAAAAAAGTCCAAGAGGACAACCTGATCATAGGAATGTGTAGGCACCAGAGAACAGTAACTCTAGTTTACAAGTTACTTGCTAGCTTCAGTTCAGTTACAAGGCTAAGAGTTTGGTAACAGTATGACAGGAAGTTTACTCTTATTACATATACTTCTTTATCAAAAAAAATTATAACCAGGAATATGTATACAATTTATATCAGTTATGTTAAGACTTCAAATTTTGGGGTTGTTATTTTCCACTCATTATACGAAGAGAACCATGATATGAATTTGTCCCATGACTAGAGATTTTCATTTGATCCCTTGGCTAAGATGGTATCTCTGGTCTTCCTTATGAGTAAACATCAGGCATACTTAATTGTTGAATTTGGGCAATCAGAGGTTCCTCATCCCCTCCTTTGTCCTTGCATTGTACTGTCTGCCCACCATTCCCACATGGAAGCTGTTCCAAGAACAGCCTTGAGAGAATAAGCTATTGTTGAGAATTTCTGGAGTGAATACATGACTATATATACCCAGTTAAGGCCTCTGTATAAACTTTTAAGATTTCAGTGGATGGGGTGAGGATCTACTCACCTTGCAGTTGCCCTAGCAAGCCTCATACATATACTATATATATATATATATATATATATATATATATATATATATATATATCCCCTTGCTCATTAAACCTGCCATCTACCAATCTGGAGTGGTCTGCCTTTCTTTATTTTCCCTTAGCTCTTCCTGTACAAGGGCCAGTGTGTGAACCAACACCGATTTAAAAGACTTGAAAAAAGTCAATATGAAGAAATGTAAAAAAATAAAAATAAGATTGTGAAACTGTTACAGATTAAAGAAGGTTAATGAGTCATGACAATGAAATACAAAGAATGATCTGGGGTTTTCTTTTGTAATAAAGAACAATATTGGAACAACTGGAGATAGCTGCATAAGATCTGTAAATTAAAACATACTAATTAATAATTAATACTTGAATTAATAAAACCTATTAATCATTAATAGTAGATATAAAAATCTAGGGTCATCCTTTCTTTAATTCAAAATTTGATTGTGTTGTTTAACTATCTTTTAGCAAGAATACTTCTACTGATATCTGAGGTCAACTGACCACGTGAATTTTTGTTTTCCTACCTGGATGTTTAATAATTCTTTCTTTGTTCTTGTAGTTCAGTAACTTTCTGACAGTATGTGTCAATGTTGATATTACCATATTGATTTTTCTTGGGACATAATATACTTTTTTGACCTGCAAACGAAAGCAATCATTTCAAGATTGTTTTCTTCTATTTCAGACTTGCATATTTTTTTTGTTCTATTTGTTCAGTTCTTTATTTCTTCCAAAACATACCAATTATGATTTTGTTAGATCTCTTTACATGCCTATTTATTTATTCTGTATACTCAATTTTAAATTATTATTCTTTTACATTTGTTTTCTTTGAATTGCAATATCCTATTTACTATGTTCCTGACTGTGTTTTTAATAGTGAGTGTGCGTGTGTGTGTATGTGTATGTTGGATAATAATCTGGCTTTTGTCTCTATTGTGTTATTTTTCTTTTCCTTTTCTATTCTGAGCTCTGAAATTCACCTTTCACCTCTTTCTCTAGTCTCTTCTTTAAACATTTTGAACCTGCTCATTGACCTTTTTTTAAGAAGAAAAAGTTCAGTGCTTGTAATTTCTTTGAGAAAACAGAAATTTATATTTGTCTGACTTCATGTTACAATAGCTAAATTTCCATTTGGTTTGTGTTTCTCATTTGCCTTTTCTCATCTTTCTCCCACAGTTTATGTGCATTTCATAATGCCTATTGAATAGTTCTTTCTGATTATGAGTTATTCTCAAATGGAATTGATTAACCCCTGAAAGAATAGATTGAGAACAGGAGCGGACATAGGGGGAAATAAGAGATTGATGACTATATATAGTTACCATTTGTGGCCTTGAAGACTTCTTCATCATATCTGTCATTTTATCACTCTTCTTTTTTAAATCTGGGATGCATCAGTTTTTTAAAGAGAATGGTATGGCTCAGGACAAAGTTCTTAAGGACCTATCTATGCTTTCTGTACTAAAATCTGGTAATTGTTGCCATTTCTACCTCCAAACCACTCATACACTTCTGGTGATTTTTGCTCTAATGAAAATCTAGGATATTTATTAATAATAGATATAGTGTGACAGCATGGTTTGACCATTGACACTTAATAATGTTGTGTGACTATTTAAAGGAATCTAATTTTCACAAAACTACCTCTTTTGATGCTGCCCATCCATCTTTTCAACTTTGACATTCTAATCAGAATTATAGGTTAAATTTTACTGACTTGAGGTATTCATTTGGGGGAAATTCTGTGCTTGCCAGAGTCCCAGTAGGTATAAGTTCACACTCCACACTTCTCTTGGTCTAGATTCCATGGTATTTGGAAGGTGAACTTTAGTGATTAAAACTTCGGAATTGAGCTTAATCAGGCAGTGGTGTACAGAGGATAGAGCATCGGACTGGGATGCTGAGGACCCAGGTACAAAACCCCAGGGCCACCAGCTTGGGCATGGGTTCATCTAGCTTGAGCACGGGTTCATCTGGTTTGAGAACAGGATCAGCAGCTTAGCACGGGGTCACTGGCATGAGCGTGGATCATAGACATGACCCCATGGTCCTAGTTTGAGCCCAAAGGTCTCTGGCTTGAAGCCCAAGGTTGCCGGCTTGAGCCCAATGTCACCAGCTTGAGCCCAACATCTCTGGCTTGAGCAAGGGGACACTCACTCTGCTCTAGCCCCCTGGTTAAGGCACATGTGAAAAAGTAATCAATCAATGAACAACTAAGGTGCCACAACGAAGAATTGATGCTTCTTATCTCTCTCCCTTCCTTTCTGTCCCTATCTGTCCCTCTCTCTGTGTCTCTCTCTTTGTCACAAACAAACAAACAAAAACTTTGGAATTGAGAGAGTTAACTTAATTAATTGAATATACAAAATTTCTCAAAATTATTTTTGTTGTTTTTGGCTATTTTCTGTTATTTTGTGGGAAGGATGTGAGAACAAATATAAACATCATATTATTTGGGAGGTAAACTGTTATTTTCTTTATTTTTATCTTCTTTAAATTTAATAGGCATCTATGACATAGTCTGAAAAATTCTGAAATAAATTTTTAAGAGTTTAATATATTGGAGGAAATAAAAGTAGTTGGGTTCAGATTTTCTATGTAAGATTTATAATTTCATTTGAGTTTATGGGCAATATACAGTATGCTTATGAATATGTATTAACTGCAATACAGATTTTGCTGAAAATTTTTTACTTTATTTCAGAGTAGCAGACAGCTTGAATCTGCAAATTATGTTACTATTTATGTTGTATAAAATTTCACTTGGTGCTAATTATATTTAATGATTATAGTTCTTAACAGTAATTACAGTAGACTGTCTGTAAAACAGAATTATTGTTATTTATTTGATAGGCTGTTTCTAGTAAAAAAACAGATCTAAACTTTAGCAGTATAGCTGTCCCCACCATGAATTGTATTTAGCATCTAAGTAACATCCAGACTAAATCATTCAGTGTCACATTAGAATTACAGTGCTCATGGCGAGTTCTACATGCTTTTTCTCATCAACCTCTTTGTATTTTTATAAGTTAATAAAGAGAGACAATTTTATAGCTTTAAAATAAAAAAAAAATAAAGATTGAATTTGAACAATCTTTGGTAGTGTCAGCTTACACAGTTCAGACCAGTCTTCTTCTTACCAAGTAAATAAATAAATCTGGGGAAAGTAATTATATAAAAACTATTTAAACAAGCTCCTGGTAGAGCGTTGGCCTGGTGTGCAGGAGTCCGGGGTTCGATTCCTGGCCAGGGCACACAGGAGAAGCGTCCATCTGCTTTTCCACCCCTCCCCTTCTCCTTCCTCTCTGTCTCTCTCTTCCCCTCCTGCAGCCAAGGCTCCATTGGAGCAAAGATGGCTCGGGTGCTGAGGATAGCTCCATGGTCTCTGCCTCAGGCGCTAGAATGGCTCTGGTTGTGACAGAGCAACGCCCCAGATGGGCAGAGCATCGCCTCCTGGTGGGCATGCCTGGTGGACCCCGGTCAGGCACATGCGGGAATCTGTCTGACTGCCTCCCCGTTTCCAACTTCAGAAAAATACAAAAAAAAAAAACAAAACCGAAACCAAAACAAAACAAAACCAAAAAACTATCTAAACATAAGACTTGATACCATAAAACTCCTAGAAGAAAACATAGGGTAAAAGCTCCTTTGACATTGGTCTTAACAATGATCTTTTTGGATATGACACCAAAAGCACAGGCCATGAAAGCAAGAGTGGGTGAGTAGGACTACACCAAACTTAAAAGCTTCTGCACAGCAGAAGAAACAATCAACACAATGGAAAGGCAATTTACATAATGGGAGAAAATATTGCAAACCACACATCAGATGAGAGATTAATGACCAAAGTATGTAAAGAACTCATACAACTTAATAACTACAAAAATCAAACAGATTGAAATATAGGCAGAGAAGCCTTTTCCAAAGGAAACATCTAAGTGGCCAAAAAGTACATAAAAAAATGCTCTCATCATGATAATCAGGGAAATGCAGATCAATTCACCTCAGAACAACTGCAATGGCTACCATCAAGACAAAGTATGTTTTGGGGAAGATGTGGATAAAAGGGACCCCTCATACACAGTTGGTGGGAAAGTATTATAAAATGGTACTGACAATATAAAAACAGTATGAAAGTTCCTCAAGAAATTAAAAGTAGAACCACCATACGATCCGGTAATTTCACTTCTGGGTATACATTCTAAGGAATGGAAACAGGATATTAAAGCGATATCTGCACTCCCACGTTATTTCAGCATTATTCACAATAACCAAGATATGGAAACCACCTAAGTGCCTGCCAATGGATGACTAAATAAAGAAGATGTGATATATGTACATGTATACACCACACACACCCACACACCCACCCACACACACACACACACACACACACAAAATGGGATTTTTATTCAGTTGTGAGAAAGAAAGAAATCCTGCCATTTGTGAAAACATTAATGGACTTGAGGGCATTATGCTAAATGAAATAAATAAGAGAAAGGAAGACAAATATATGACAATCACTTATATGTGGAATATAGAAAGTCAAACTTGTACAAAACAGAAATTACAATGGTGGTTCCCAGGGATTGGGAATGAGGAAATTGAGCAGATGTTTAAGATACAAACTTGCAACTAGTAGACAAATAAGTCCTGGAGGTCTGATGCACAGTATAGTGATCACAGACAGTATTGTATTAAAAACATCAAACTTGCTAAGAGATTAAATCTTAATTATTCGCTCCACAGAAAGGAAATGATAATCATGTGATGTGGTAGAGGTGTTAACTAATGCTATAATGGCAATCATATTACCATATAAATATATTAAATCAATTTGTTATATACCTTTAACTTATACAATGTTATATGTCAAATATATTCAATTAAAAGAAAAGTATTTGAAGGCATTAGAAAACAAACAAGATATCACAGAATGAATAGGCCAGAAACAGAGAAGGATGGAGGCCCAAAAAGGTCAAGTAAGCGTTTGTGGCCTTTTTTTCCTCTGTGTTCTTGGCCAATTCCATAGGGGGTGAATGAAGAGTACCTGTGACAGCCTCCCTGAGCTGGGTGAATAGCAACTAGTGTTGGACCCTGGGGGTTTCCAGGCAGAGAAGTCGCAAAACTGCTTGCTTTGAATGGCCCTCAAAGGGACTGCATCTTGGCAGGAAGTAACAAGACGTTGCCATGGTTCTCTCAGATGGCTCAGTTTAGATTCATCTCAGTACATGAAAACTGGATTGAAGAGACCACAGGTTACCAGTGGCCCCAGGTGTTGGGCAGATAAAATATATTATGCTCACTTTGTTAAAGATGGTGCTGCCCATGTGGAAGCCCATCTACCAGGTGATGATATTAGTTGCCCTCATGCTTGGGATGGGCGTGATTGTATTAATGTGTGTTGGGGGTGGGCTGTGGGTAGGCAGGATCCCTGTAGCCTGAGGCTTGGTTTTAGGACTGTCTTTCCCACCCTTTTTGATGTAATTGATGCACTCTCATGAGGAATCCCATTATGCCTCAGATAAGTGACTTTGCATCAGAGACTTCCTTGTTTGTATATTGGATTAAAGGTTTTGATTTCTACACTATAAAATGGGGGCAGACTGGGAGCTTGCTCTCTCGTTCCTGAGATTAGCATTAGAGGAGAGAGCAGAGAAAGGCCACGTGGAGGAGGCCAGGAGAAGCAGCCAAGATGGTGGAGTGCTGAAGGAAAAGCCAGTTTGTGCAGAGTTTGTGCAAAGAGAAGGAAGGAGATGGGTGTAAAGCCGGAAGCCGGGGCTACCATCAGAGCAGCCCAGCCCATGCAGGTTCGCATTGGATTCGGACAGTCGGTAAAGAAACAACGGAGCCAAAAACTGATAGGCCATTTTCTTTAATTCTAGCTTGCACCCGGCGAGCAAGTAAAAACACACACTGGGCTCCAAAACCCACTCACATTCAGTGCTCACAAAACCACTGACTTATCCGAGTTTCCTAGAATCAAAGGTTTCTAGCTCACCAGCCTTATTCTCCTCAGTTCCCCATCTCCTTTCTTATCCCAGATACAAACTCTGCACAAACTGGCATCTCACTCAGCACTCCGCCATCTTGGCTGCTTCTCCTGGCCACATGGCCTCTTTCTGCTCTCTGCTCTGCTCCCTCTGCTCTCTCATGCTAATCATCCCAGGAACCAAGAGCGCAAACTCTCGTTCTGCCCCCATTTTATATTGTAGCTTCACAACCTCTAATCCAATATACAAAATAGCGAAGTCTCTAATACAAAGTCACTTCTCTGAGGCATGATTGGATTGTACCACCCCACATCAAAAAGGGTGGGAAAGGCTTAATCCCAAAACCAAGCCCCAGGCTACAAGGATTCTCAACACACATTAATATCACCTGGGCGATGGCCTCACGTGGGCAGCGCCATTTTTAACAAAGTGAGCATAATACATTTTATCTGCCCAACAATGAGGAACAGAGATAATAAATTCCCCATTATCTCTGTTAAGCTAGAGACTTTTGGTCTGGTGAGCTAGAAACTTTTGATTCTAGGAAACTTGGATAAATCAGTAGATTTGTGAGCACTGAGTGAGTGGTTTTGGAGCTCAGTGTGTGTTTTTACTTGCCCATCAGGTGCAAGCTAGGATTAAAGATGATGGCCCACCAGCTTGTGGCTCCGTTATTTCTTTACCGACTGTCTGAATCTAATGCGAATCTGCATTGGCCAGGCTGCTGTGATGGTGGCCGTGCCTACTGGCTTCACACCAGGTGCCTAGTAGAAGGAAATATAAATTCTCTCTAGAAAAAAATTACATCATCTGAGTCCTCAAAATATTATTTCTACAGATAATTTTACAAATAAAATGCTTGTTTATCATAAGATATAATTTAGAAAATAAGAACACAGACAGCAAAAAAGAAAATGAATAGAAGTGGACAATAAAAGAAGACCAATAAAGACTCTTGCTTTTGGATGTATCAGACAGACTAGAATAGACTAGAATATAGACTATTTAAAACCATTGGGCAAGTCACAAGGCATATAGCCAATGTCAATAAAATTAAAATCATACTTAGTGTTAATTGCCACATTGCCATTATGCTAGAAATCAATAACAAAAAGGTAGTAAAACCCCCAATATTTGAAAAATAAGAAACACATTTTCAAATAATAGGTAGGATAAAGAAGTAGATATCATAATGGAAACTAGGTAACATTTTAAACCAAATGATAATTAAATAATACCTAATAAAACTTGTAGTTAAAGCACTATTTAGAGGGAATGTATAGTTTTCAACTATGTCAGAAAAGAAGTAAGGTCATTAAGCAGTGAGTGAAAGAAGAGAAAGCATGACAAATTAAACCAAATACTATAGAAGAAAATAATAAAGAGCATAAATTAATTAAATAAAAAGGAAACATACAGTAGAGTATTAATAAATACAAAAGTGGTATGATTATTGAGGAAAAGAGAGAGAATAAATAATATCAGGAATGCAGAAAAAGAATTTCTAATCCTATAGACATTAAAAATAGCAAAAGGGGATATTAAAAATGGAACAATTTTATAGTAATAAATTTAAAAATTTTGATGATATATATTGATTGCTAAAATATATTCTACCTCAGTGGTCCCCAACCCCCGGGCCGTGGACTGGTCCTGGTCCGTAGGCCATTTGGTACCGGTCCGCAGAGGAAGAATAAATAACTTACATTATTTTCGTTTTATTTATATTTAAGTCTGAACGATGTTTTTTTTTTGTTTGTTTTGTTTTGTTTTTGTATTTTTCTGAAGCTGGAAACGGGGAGAGACAGTCAGACAAACTCCCGCATGTGCCCGACCGGGATCCACCCGGCACGCCCACCAGGGGCGAGGCTTTGCCCACCAGGGGGGCGATGCTCTGCCCTTCCAGGGGGGGGGTCGCTCTGCCACGACCAGAGCCATCTAGCGCCTGGGGCAGAGGCCAAGGAGCCATCCCCAGTGCCCAGGCCATCTTTGCTCCAATGGAGCCTCAGCTGTGGGAGGGGAAGAGAGAGACAGAGAGGAAGGAAGGGGGGGGGGGTGGAGAAGCAAATAGGCGCTTCTCCTATGTGCCCTGGCCGGGAATTGAACCTGGGTCCCCCGCATGCCAGGCCGACGCTCTACCGCTTAGCCAACCGGCCAGGGCCTGAACGATGTTTTATTTTTAAAAAATGACCAAATTCCCTCTGCTACATCCATCTAAGACTCACTCTTGACGCTTGTCTCGGTCACATGATACATTTATCCATCCCACGCTAAAGGCCAGTCCGTGAAAATATTTTCTGACATTAAACCGGTCCGTGGCCCAAAAAAGGTTGGGGACCACTGTTCTAACTGAACTGTTAAAAAAAGAAATAAAAATAAAAATACTATCATAATATTTAAAAAATTACATCTTTAGTATAATCCATAAGTTCAATTTCCACACTTCCATGCTGATAAAGCTTATCAGCATGCCATCTACCAAATATTTAAAGTCCTACACACTCTCTTGTAGAGAATAGAAAAAGAGGCAATACTTCCCAATATATTTTATGAACCTAGAATAATCTTGATGTTAGAGCCAAACAAGAATATAAAAGAAAGAAAATTACAGTATTATTTCACACACAAAAAGTGGATGCAAAAATCCTAAATAAAGTAAAAACAAAAGGGGTCCAGGCTTGTGTATGATGTATGTGTTATATATATGTAGAGAGAGAACAGGTTATGGGCATGTGTGTAGTATGATGTGTGTATGTGTGTAGAGAGAGAGATCAAGTTATCCCAAAAATGCAAACTGGGTTTAAGATTGAAAAAATTTATCACTGAAATTTCCAAATTAAGAGAACAAAGAGAAATATCATATGATCATCTAAGCACATGAAGAAATAACTTTTGTAAAATTTAACATCCATTTATATAAAACACTCTTCAGAAATTAAGACTACCAGTGACCTTTTAAGAACTGATAAGGCCCATTTACCTACAGAGAACATCATATTTAATAGTGAAAGTTCAAAAATTTTCATTTGGAATTGGTAGCCAGACAAGAATAAGTGCTATCTTATCTCTATTCAGATTGTAGCAGAAGTCCTTGTCTACATAGTAAGGTTAAAAAAGAAAAAAAAAAAGTAGAAAAAAAGTAAATGTCAGAAAAAGAAAAATAAGATCTGTCATTCATTAATACTACTATATAAGTAGAAAATCCAAAAATATGCATGAATAAATAATTAGAATTAATAAAATTTAGGAAGGTCATCAGTTAGAATTTTATTTATATAGATTTCAATTTATTTTTATATACCTGTAACAAACAGAAAGCAAAATATCATTAAAAAGGTATATAGATATAAAAAATCCTAGTAATAAGTAATGAAAGATGTTTAAGATACTTATATAAATAACTATAAAACTCAACTTAGAAAAATTAAAGGTCTAGAAAAATGAAGGTATATAATATATTTATTGATTTGTCTGAAGGTCTGATACTGTAAAAATACCAATCCTCACCAAGCAAATTTATAGATACAATTTCAATAAAATTTAATAGGTTTTTTACATATCTTTTTATGGATCTTTTTTTTTTTTTTTTTTCGTATTTTTCCGAAGCTGGAAATGGGGAGAGACAGTCAGACAGACTCCCGCATGCGCCCAACCGGGATCCACCCGGCACGCCCACCAGGGGCGACGCTATGCCCACCAGGGGCCGATGCTCTGCCCCTGGGGGGGGGGGGTCGCTCTGTTGCGACCAGAGCCACTCTAGCGCCTGGGGCAGAGGCCAAGGAGCCATCCCCAGCGCCCGGGCCATCTTTGCTCCAATGGAGCCTGGCTGCGGGAGGGGAAGAGAGAGATAGAGAGGAAGGAGAGGGGGAGGAGTGGAGAAGCAGATGGGCACTTCTCCTATGTGCCCTGGCCGGGAATCAAACCCGGGACCCCTTGCACGCCAGGCCGACGCTCTACCACTGAGCCAACTGGCCAGGGCTTTTTATGGATCTTGACAAGATGATTCTAAAATTTATATGAAAACACTAAATACAAAAACATCAAAGAGAACTTGTTCACATAGGTATCAGTTTATTAGAAAAGTACAGTAATTAAGAGAGTGTCATAATGTTGCAAGAATAGACAAATCGATCAGTGGAAAGACTAATAGTTTACAAAGATATCCAAACTTATATGGATACTTGATTTATAACAAATATGGAATTTCAGAAGTGACGATAAGATAAACTTATCAATTAACGACAGAGCAACACCACTTAATATATATAGGTGACTCTAACACTATGTGCAGAAATAACCAAGGGCTATTGGTAGATTGTAGAACTAAAGGTGCTAGTTAAAACATAAAGCATTTAGAAGATTATAAGAGTGATTTTCTTTATGATCTTGGGATAGGGAAAAATGACTTACACAGGAAAAAAAGAAAAGCACCAAACCCAAAGTAAAAGATTGTTAAATCTGACAACTTTAATAATAAGAACTTATATTTATCAAACTAGTACAAAAGTGAAAGGGCAAATCACAGAATGGAAAAAGGATACTTGCAAAAAATATATAACCAACAAGGAGCTCAGGACATATAAAGCACTCTTATAAATCAATAAAAAATATAACTCAACAGAAAAGTGTGCAAGAGACATAAAAAGGCACTGCTCACAGGAGGATATCCCACAGCCAATACACAGATGAAATAGTCAAGCTCTCTGGAAATCACAGAAATGCAAATAAAAATCATAATGTGATAGCGGTATATGTTCATTAGAATATCATAACTAGAGACTGTCAAGGACAACAGTGTGGTGATTGCTGGCAGGGTGGAGGGTGGAGGAGGGTATAGGCGGATAAATGATGATTGAGGAAGACCTGACTTGGGACAATGAACACACAATATGGTGTATAGAAATACATCGTAGAATTGGGCACCTGAAACCTGTATAATTATGTTAACCAGGGTCACTCCAATAATTTCAATTTAAAAAAAGATTGTCAGTACAAAGTATTGGTGACTATGTAGAGCAAAAGGAATTCCTTTACTGCTAATGGAAATATAAAATGGTGTAACTAATGTAAAAACAGTTTGGTATTATTTAATAAAATTAAATTTACGTATACCTTATTATCTAGGAATTTTACTACCAGATATATATCCAATAAAAGTGCATACATATGTATGCCAAAAGACATGTATGAGAATGTTCATATCACCAATTATTTACAATAGAAAAAAAATCAAATCTAGAAAATTCCTAGTGTTCATCAACAATAGAACAGATAAGCAAATTTTGTTTCATCCATGCAATGAAATGTAGAGCAATAAATATAAACAAATATCTGCTATATAAAATCGTGAATGAATTTCAAGATAGTAATGTTGAATTAAAACAAATGAATAATAAAGTTATTCTTTACTTCTCCTTATTAAAGCCCCTCTTCCTTGAGAATAACATGAGAACTGACATGGCACATCTGACACTTGTAACAGAGGACCATCAGTTTATTTATTACACTTGAGTAAAACTTGGCTTCTCTAAGTAAAAGAACTTCATACAGTTTTCAATAATTTATCACTACATTCTAATGAATTACTATTTTTTTTTATTTGTCCTCGTATGTTGTCATCCCACTTTTCAAGAAGGTGTCTTTTATGAAACTACTGCTAAAATCACTAAGTTCCCTTTACTATGTTTTTCTGGACTATCTTCCAACACACTTCCTTCTTCATCCCTGTGGCAAACACGCAATCTATTTGTCTATCTGCCTATATCTATCTATCTATCTATCTATCTATCTATCTATCTATCTATCATCTATCTATCATCTATATCTCAATATACATACATATATATGTATATGTACATATGAATATATATATTCACACTTCATATAGTTTTTTTCTAACGTCTTCTTTAATATAAATACTATTCTGTTTATTAACACCTTCATTCTGGCCAGTTTCCTTCTTCCTTCTAATTTTTCTACATTTTTGAGCCCTCTTACTCACCTATAGATAAATTTCAACCTTAGACTATTTCTTGAACCATCATTTCCTTTCTTATCTAGTCAATATATGCTGTTTCAACTTTCTTTCACTGGTTTCTGTTTCAAATAATCTTTTAAAATAGTTTTTAATAGCCAGTCATTCTCATTTCTATTCTTTTTTTTATTTTTTTTAAATTTTTATTTGTATTTTTCTGGATTTGGAAACGGGGAGGTAGTCAGACAGACTCCCGCATGCGCCCAACCGGGATCCGCCTGGCACGCCCACCAGGGGGCATTGCTCCGCCCATCTGGGCCATTGCTCTGTTGCAACCAGAGCCATTCTAGCGCCTGAGGCAGAGGTCATAGAACCATCCCCAGCGCCTGGGCCAACTTTGCTCCAATGGAGCCTTGGCTGCAGGAGGGGAAGAGAGAGACAGAGAGGAAGGAGAGGGGGAGGGGTGGAGAAGCAGATGGGCGCTTCTCCTGTGTGCCCTGGCCGGGAATTGAACCCAGGACTCCTGCACGCCAGGCCGACGCTCTACCACTGAGCCAACCGGCCAGGGCTCATTTCTATTCTTGGTTTCTACATTCTTCTCCATAACTTTTATCAGTGTCAGCTACATTCAGATGCTTTGGATTTGGTCTTTTCTTAACTGCCATTACACTTTCCTGTTTGCTAGTCACCCTCTTACAATTAAAATATATTTTTTTTGGCAAGGGGAAGTAGTTTGTATTTCACTGAAAGTTGTTAGTGGTTTTCAGGATTCTCACCTAACACATTGCTCTTCCCAGTTTATATACAGAGAAAGTAACCTGGTTAAAAAATGGTACTTATATGGTTGATCAGTTATTGCATCACCATAAGGATTGCTGACAAGCATTCCATTTTTTTTCTCACTGATTGATAAAAAATTTAAATATACTAATTTCAGAAAAAATTGGAAAGGAATATAAGGAGAGTAAAAAAGTATATAGGTAGATAGTGTCAAGAAATATTTGGCTTATTGGGGTATAGTACCAAATAAATGTGACAGAACCCTGCCGAGGAACTGTGTAAAATGTGCAGATTAGAGATAATATCAAATTGAGGGCCCAGAGCTCCAGAGAGGTTAGGAATAAAGATTACTAAGGAGAGTGTGGTAGGTCTCGTCAGGACTGTCATGCTCAATTCCTCCTCATCTTCATAATATTAAAAATAACTGACCACACATGTGCACAGATTGGTTTTATCACATATTTGCAATGTGACTGGAATAAGAGGCAGAAAACAATTATGTAACCACAGCCAAAGTAGTAAGATGATGGTGATGGAATTTTAGAAAGCCCAGAAACTGATGACAAATCCAGGTTATATGCTTACTAAAGGCAATTTTTTCAACTATTTAAACATTTTTATTTATTTTATTTTTATTTATTTATTTTTTAGCAAGAGAGATAAAGTGAGAGAGAGGAACAGACAGGGACAGACAGACAGGAAGAAAGGGAGATGAGAAGCATCAACTCAGAGTTGTGGCACCTTAGTTGTGCATTGATTGCCTTCTCATATGTGCCTTGACCGGGGGGCTCCAGCTGAGCCACTGACCCCTTACTCAAGCCAGTGACCTTAGGCTCAAGCCAGTGACCCTGGGCTTCAAGGCAGCAACCCTTGGGCTCAAGCCAGTGACCGTGGCTGGCTCAAGCCAGCCACCCTGCACTCATGCTGGTGAGCCCTCACTCAAGCCAGATGAGCCCGTGCTCAAGTCAGTTACCTCAGAGTTTTGAACCTGGGCCCTCAGCATCCCAGGTCGATGCTCTATCCACTGCACCATAGCCTGGTCAGGCTAAACTTTATTTAAAAACTTAAAGTAATTCTGTTTTAGACAGATGTTTGTTGATTGGTTTATGACAATGCACAGTAACTTCCATAAGCTTACTGTGCAAGTGCTGACTTTCCCCAAGGATTCAGTTTAGGCCCTGGCAGAACATCATGGCGTCACCTACTTAAAGGTGGTAGTTGTATTAGAAGAAGATTGAACGTTCAAGCTGCAAAGATCTTTCCAAATCAAAGATACCATCCTACTCCATACTTTTTTTTACTTTACAGAAACTGTATCTTGATTATAAAAGTTTTCCAGGTAACTATATTAAGTTGATGGGAGAAAAAGAAAACCTAATTAGTCATTTATAATAGTTATTAATATGTATAATTTCTGTGTATATGTATATATCACAGAGAATGTGAATATATATGTATAATATATGCAATGATATGAATTTAAAAATATATTATATGAATACATAGGTATAAGATATGACTATATATAAATATATATGCTATGTAATTGTGATCCCCCCACCCCATTGCATATATGCACAGGAATGATGCCCTAGGTGTTAAGGATGTCCTCATACTGGCCAAGGGACACAGTAGATGTCTTACAGAGGGTTTGGTACTAATTGCTGCTATAAGGTCACTGATGGCTGTCAAGTTAATTTTACTTATATGGCCTATATGATGTATCATCTTAAGTGTTCTCTGTGTGTATTACTCATGTAATCTTCACAGCAAACTTGGAAAGTCGTTGCTATATTATCATCTCCACTTTACAGGTGAGGAAACTGAGATGAAGAGAGGAAGTGACTTGCACAGCTGGCAAAGCTGAACTTGGAATACAGTAGCCTGGCTCTACAGTCCATGTTCTAAACCACTATCTTATGTTCCTATAGTTCTTTTTCAAAAAAAGAGCAAAAAGATCCCAAATACCTCCTCACTGAAACTAACTTCAGGCTGAATTCTCTTCTGTGTAAAGGAGTTGGCTTGGTTTGAAGTAGATATCCCAGTGTAATTCCCAATCAAAGCATGTATCTGCATAGAAGGAGAATCTAGAACAGGGGTTGGGAAACTTTTTGGCTGAGAGAGCCATGAACGCCACATATTTTAAAATGTAATTGTGTGAGAGCCATACAACGACCCGTGTACGTTATGCATTATCGAATAAAAATTCGGTGTTGTCCTGGAGGACAGCTGTGATTGGCTCCATGAACATGAGCGGTAGGAAATGAATGGATTGTAATACATGAGAATGTTTTATATTTTTAACATTTTATTTTTTTATTAAAGATTTTTCTGCGAGCCAGATGCAGCCATCAACAGAGCCACATCTGGCTCACGAGCCATAGGTTCCCGACCTATGATCAGTCAGGCGTAAGTGACTTGCTGTTTGGAAAAACTAATGTTTTCTCAGGGTAATAGATTGTTCCCTGTCATGAGTGCATGTATATAGGCACAGTGCTCAAGAACTTGAGCATTGCTTTTGAGTATTTAAGCTCTATGCATACAGATAATTGACAGTCAAGAAAAACAGGGAGATAGAATAAATTAGAAAAATGCATTTGAAATACAATACACATCTTTTAGCAGCCTTGTTATTCAATTTGTCAAAATGCTTGCAAGGTGCTGCAAAGTGGTTGCATAGCATATTAGCTAACTGAACTACTATTTTGTGTAGGTTTAAATCTTGGATTCATCAACCTACTAGCTTTATGACTTTGGCAAGATAGTCCATCTCTCACCTTATCTGTACAATGAGGATACTTAGTATATACTTCATTCATAGGATTGTTGTGACAATTAAATGTATATGTACACAAAATGTTTAGTGTAATGACTGGTATGTGGCAAATACTATGGAAATATTTTCTATGATTCTTAATAATTAATTTATATTTCACGTAAAATAAATGGTCACCACTTTTGTATTACTGCAGTAATCTTTGTTTACAAAAGACATGCTTTTATTTTAATAATTTCTTATTTGGGATAATAACATTACCCCCTGCCCTATTACAAATGCTGGAAAAGATCAACATACTAAGATATTAAGAGAGAGAAGACACTATTCAGTAGCAGCAACTCTTGGCCATTTTAAAATAAAATCTTGTTTCATAAACTGTATTGTTTATTTTATGGTTTGCCATTTTATTAGTGGCCTAAAAATAAAAATATTACTGAACAATAAGTGCCTTCCATCTCTTTTGGGAAAATGTAAATGTCAAGTTTTTTTTTTATTTAAAAAAAAAAAATTTAAATTAGACATAGAATTGATTTACAACCTACCCTCCTGGTAATATCTTTAAATTCTCTTTTCATTTGTATCCAGAATCATTATTGTTTATTAATCTAAGTCTTTAATATTTTTCCCAATGAATCACAAATGCTTTCTGGCAGTATTACAGAAGACCTGAAATTTAAAAGCAGCTAATTTTCTATACTTTTTATTTGGTATTTAGAGTGAATTCTTACAATTTACTATTCAACTTGATACTTACTTTCTATTTTTAGAAAAATAATATTAGTTTTTCAAGGACATAAATAGTGAGGAAAGAACACACTTTTAAACAAATGATAATGAATCAATTATATATATATGCATATAAAATAAATTGATCTCATTTCACACTATATACATGATTAATTGTAGTTGAGTTATAGAATATAGATTATCCTATCTAAAATTTGCTATAATGTGATGGGTACTGAAACTGCTAGGTTAGAAAGTCTATAATTTATTATAATGCTAATTTAATAGATTATTTCAAAAAGGCTCAACCAGAAAGCTTTTTATTTAAAACTGCATGAAACATTGATATTTTAGGATGTCATTGACATATAATTGGACAAGACATGTCTTTTTCTGACAATGAGTAACAAAAGAGGTTTTATTATTATTATTATTAAGTGAGAGGCAGGGAGGCAGGAGACAGGCTACCCCATGCACCATAGAACATCTGGCAAGCCCTGTACTGGGTGATGCTCTGCTCACCTGGGGCTGTTGCTCTGTTGCTCCGCAGCTGAGCTATTTTAGTGCCTGAGGGGGAGGCCATGGAGTCATCCCCAGCACCCACGGTGACTTGCTAGAACCAATCAAGCCATGGCTGCAGAGGGAAAGAGAAGGTAAGAGAAAGAAGGGGGAGGGGCAGGGGTGGAGAAGATGGTCACTTCTCCTGTGTGCCCTGACCTGGACTCAAACCCGGGACATTCACACGCTGGGCCGACGCTCTACCACTGAGCCAACTGGCCAGAGCCACAAAAGAGTTTTTATTTTAAGGCAATGAGCATTTCTTTGTAGAGTCTCTCTGTAAATAGAATCATCCTTTTTTTTTTTTTAGAGTGCATGATCAATTATTGTGAATTTCATCATCACTGTCACGGTTGCACATTGAATTTATTAATATTCAATCTTCTTGCTTGGACAGATTTCAAAGCATCTTAGTCTTGATAATGGGTACCAGCTATAAATTTAGGATGATAATCTTAGTCAAATATATCCAGAAAAAAATAAAAAATGCATTTCCCTACCTGGCCTAAGTTGCATCTGCAAAAAGTATGTCCTATCACCACTTACAAAGTAACAGTTGAATGTATAAATTCAGTAAATTGGACAGTGAATTCAAGACCCTTATATTCCATTGTCTTCTGGGGGCCACTGTGCCCCTCAGCAAAGTCAAGTATTTCCTCTTTGTGAAAAAAAAATATGACCCTTATTACACTTATTTGCTTTTCTTATATATTTTTAAAACACATTGATAATAACTTATTCTCATGAATATTTATCTCTAAAATGTTCATGAATCACAGAAAAAGAATTGAGATATAGGCTGTAGTAGAGAGCTCTTGATGTAGTCCCTCATCTTCCAGCACAGGTTTTTATCCTCAGTCTTTAAGTATTTTATACCCTTCTAACATACTGTGACTTCTGCACAAAAGATAACAGCTAAGAGCTTGGGTTGAAGATCACACACACCTGGGCTCAAATCTCAGCTCTAACACGTACTTGTGAAGACTTAAGCAAATTATTTGACTTTTCAGAGACTTGGTTTCCCCATCTATACAATCTTAATTGTAAGTCTGCTGTGAAGATTAAATGGGATAAAGTACATAAAGCCATTAATTAATACAGTGGAGGCATGTAATGACTACCTGGTGAATGGCTGGCTGCCTGGGACCAAATCTTGGTTGGACACACAACTTGCTATGTGTATGATCTTGGACGAAACACTAAGACTTGGTTCTACTTATCTGTTAAATGAAGAGAGCTAACAGGACATACTTCTAGGACTGTGGGAAGCAATAAATACGTATATTCAGCTCTCACCAGGCTACTTGGGCTGTAGTGAAGGTTTACCAAGTGTTAGCTACAAAAACTGTGTTGCCTGCACTTTTCCTTAGATAAATAATACAAAACACAAAGTACCCCTCATCATTCCCTCTTGTTCCCCATCCTATACACCACAAGCTCGGAGAATAACATCAATAATTATTATGATTATGATAGTTATAGTTATAGGTTAGAGTTTACAAAGAAGATTACTTTTTAGCTTTTTGAATTTAGAAAAACTATAGCCGACCCTTGAACATGGGTTTGAGCTATAGGGCTCCACTTAACACAGATTTTTTTT
This sequence comes from Saccopteryx leptura, assembly GCF_036850995.1. Lineage (NCBI taxonomy): Eukaryota > Metazoa > Chordata > Mammalia > Chiroptera > Emballonuridae > Saccopteryx > Saccopteryx leptura. Next base: position 139,143,633 of record NC_089504.1, read on the forward strand.
CAATACATATGTACAAAATTGTAAATGTATTTTCCCTTTCTTGTGATTTTCTTAACCTTTCTTTCTTTAGGTTACTTTGTTGTAAGAATATAGTATACAATACCTCCAACAAACAAAGTTTGTATTAATTAACTGTTTATGTTATTCTTAAGGCTTTTGGTCAACAGTTGGATATTAGCAGTTTAGTGTCTGGGGAAACAAAAGTTTTATGTGGATTTTTTACTGCAAGGGGGCACCCTAACTGTCACATTGCTCAAGACAACTGCATCTAATTTTCTGTTGCCTCTGTTTCCTCATTTGTGAAGTAGGGATAACAGTACTCATCTCCTATGGTTATTATTAAGAACAGAGTTACTCAGGTAAAGTTAATAGAACAGAATTTGGTATCATTTAAGTACCCTATTAATATTAACTTTAAAAGGTATTTAGCCTGATCTGTGGTGGCGCAATGGGTAAAGGGTTGACCTGGAATGCTGAGGTCGCTGGTTCAAAACCCCGGGCTTGCCTAGTGAAGGCACATATGAGAGTTGATGCTTTCTGCTTCTCCCCCTTTCTCTCTCTGTCTCCTTTCTCTAAAATAAATAAATAAAATCTAAAAAAAAAGGTATTTAGACATATGTAATCTACTATGATGGTGACAGTGATTTATTTTTAGGTGACTTTTTTAGTAGATACTAAGACATCTTGTACCTTTTCTAGAACATCTGAAAATAGACATTTTACTTGAACTAGTCTCAGTAAGGGCATATTAGTGTGATTTTTAGGGATTGAACAATCATCCTGCCTAAACATATCCTTCCCCACCTACTTGTCAGGCCTGAAAGTCAATACCTGCAGGTGTCCCCAAAGTAGTTTCAGTTTAAACAGCATCAATCATTTGCATCTCAGTCTAGATGACTAATTGGGACATTTCCGGAGAGTTTTGACAGATGTTGGGGGAGTGGATAAAACAAAGCATCCCGAGTTCCTGAAGTGGGAGACAAGGACCCTAAAGAGAGCTAAAGACCTAACTCAGGGAAGCTGAAAATGCTAGATGGCATATGTCACCTACTTAGAATGTTTGCCTATGACTGACCCCAAATGTCATCTCCTTCCTGATAGATAGACACCATAATTGAATCAGCAGCTTTGCTGCAAATGTTTTGGCTGCCTCACTGCAGAGAGGATCATTTCGTTTGTAACTTAGATCAGTGGGATGTCATGTTAATGAGGGAAGTTACTAATGTTAAGTAAATCTCAAATCTGCTTCATTAATTTTTGATAAAATGTCATTAGAGATAAACAACAATTAAAAAAATCTTAAGTAACATGAGAGTGACAATTATGCCTGATGTAGTTTGGATGTATTCAATTAAAACTCTTCTTGCAACTCTAAAAATTGTATGGGAAAACACAATGCAATATATAGATGATGTATCACAGAATTGTACACTTGAAACTGATATAATTTTATTAACCAACGTCATTCCAATAAATTTAATTTTAAAAGTTGCATGGAAAAGAAAAACTTCTAATCTTATTTTCACATGCTGTGACTCAAGAGCTGCAGACTCTTCCCTGGGCAGTGTAGAGCTTTGCTCGAGCACAGTATGTATTCAACACCAGCTGTGACCTGTCGGTCTACACAGAGGGTCCTTGAGGATATTTGCTCATTTTGTTCTAGCTGCTGTAGAAAATTTTTTAAAAAGACATATTTTTCTTGCCCTGCATTTGCTAAGCCCTCAGAAGATGACTCCTACTTAGATTTTGGTTGGAGAGAAGAACCACAAGAGATCAAGGAGAGAAAGACCAAGGAAAGAAAAAGCAAAGGCCCCTCGATATAGGGGAACAGCTTAAACGCCCTCGAGACTGGGAAAGGACCAGAGATTTCAGAGTTTTTCATCTCAAATAGAGGGCAGTGTTCTGGATGAGGAAGGTGCAGGATGGCTTTGCTCTCTGAGGCTGGGGTCAGTGGAGAAGATGACGGTGGTGGTGGTGGTGGGTACAGAAATACTGCGTGCCGCAAAAGGCAGAGGGCGGGGCTCAGCGCAGCCTCGGCAGCAGAAAGAGGAATCATATCGACACCAAAGGCCAAGCCTCAGGCCTTGTCTTCCATTTTCTAGGAATCATAAGAGCTCCCTAAATTTTTGGGCCCCCTAGGCAGGACTTGGATTAAATTTTTTTCCATACTCTGTTAAATAAACTCAGAGGCATACTTTGATTTAGAAAACAGAGTGGTTATTTTTTTCACCTATGTGTTTTGGAACACATGTTCAAGAAATCAGGACTCATGTGTTTCCTTTGGTCATTGTATTGACATCAACTGGCAGAGTGCCTGGTACACAGACTCTCAACAAATATTAAGTATTTTATTAGGAATAAATAAGTGGAATAACTAAGTGGAGCTATATTAAAATGTATAAGACTTAGTTGAGTCTAAATTGCTTCTGATACTTACTGGGTGAAGCTTTACTATAAGGCAGTGTTTCTCAACTTTGGCACTATTGGCATTTTTACCTGAATACTGCAGTGTGCGCGCGTGCTCGTGTGGTGTGTGTGTGTGTGTGTGTGTGTGTGTGTGTGTGTGTGTGTGTGTGTGTGTAAGTCTTCCTGTGTGTAGCAGAACCTTTAGCAGCAACATTGACTTCTGTCCAGATTGAAGAGAAATATTCAAGCATCAGAAAATTAGAGTCAAATTTTCTATGTAAAGTTAGTCTCCCACAGGTTATTTCTTTGAAATGAAGTGGTTGTTACATGGGACTGTCTGTATTTCTGAGTTCATCTATCAAATAGCTTTATATTTGAGGTTTGTATGTATGAAATTTTTGATGTGAAGCAGCAATATTTTACGAAGGACTGTGGAATCCCGATTTGAAAGATAGACTTGAACACAGGCTCTTGTTACTACTTTTGTGACACTTCCAAATTCTCTCGTCTGTATTTGGGAAATAGTTATAAACACTTCGCAAATAGTCGTAAAAATTAAACTATGTGAAAATACCTGTTCTAAAAATTTTCTAATCCAAATGTGTATTTCTTTTTTTATTGAGGTATAACTTACATATACCATTATAGTAGTTTTATGTAGACAATATAATGATTTGTATATATTGGAAAGTGATCACCACATTAAGTCTAGTTGACATCTGTCACTATACAAGTACAAAAATTTTATCTTGTGATGAGAACTTTAAGATCTACTCTCTAAGCAACCTTGAAATATTCAATACAGCTTTTTAACTATAGTCACCATGCTGTACATTATATCCCATGACTTATTTATGTTATAACTAAAAGTTTGCACATATTTGACTCCTTGACTTATTTTGCATACTCCCTTACCCCACCCTCTGTCTGTGTGAGATATGAGTTGTATTTTATTTTTTTAGACTCTACATATTGATGGGATTATATGGTATTTGTCTTTGCCTAGTATGTACTGGATACTATTTAAAATACAAAAGTTAATGGAAGTGGTAACTGAAGAGGAAAAGGATTATATGAAAAGAGTCTAAGGCTGAGAAGGTCAAAACCAAATTTCTGCGTCTTGCTCATAGTTTAACTGTTAATATACATAAATACATGGAGCATATGACATTTGCCAAACAGAGTCTATGTGCAAACTTGTCAGGGAACTTGGAAGGTTAATAAGCTAGAGTCTAAGCGGAATTAGTCTAGAAATCATTAAAACTTTTGGAGGCAGAGAGAGACTAGGCCTGATGGTGGTGATACTTGCACAAATGGCCAAGCAAGGATTTTTGAGAAAGAAGGTGTCTCTAGTGTTTTAAAACTATGACTCGGTCATGGAAGGTGTGGATGGTTTTCAAAGAATGTTCATTGTTTTATTAGAATGCTGAGCATTGGCATTCTAATGAGGAAGAAGGCATAGTTCTATGTCAACGACTTTGGTGATGTCTTGGCCAGTCATAGGAAAATCTATAATGAAGATTTTATAGTAAATAAGCAACTCCTAAAGTATAGATTTGTGATAATGTTTATTTTGCAGTTATAGTTATATATATTTTCTATAGTGATTTATGGTCCTGGTAAGCATTCAGAGGATTCTTCAGTCTTGCAGTTTAATAAATAAATTATTTTCATAAGTTAAAATAAAAATCAGTAATATTTAATACTAATCAACAGCTTAAAAATTCTCATCTGAAAAATCAGAGTATTGGATAACTACAATGTCACTTTGAGAACTGTCTACTTATGTGAGCATCTCTATTAGAATTATAAATAATATCTTGGAGGAATAGTTCACATACCAGTTCACAGAAGCAAGGTTTGTTGATCAGAATTGTTAAGCAACCTTTTTTTTTTAAGTGAGAGGAGGGGAGATAGTGAGACAGACTCCCTCATAGGACAATATGAGCTAATCTCAGCTCCCACGGCAGACAACTCGAACCAATTGAGTCACTGGATGCAAGAGGAGAAGAGAAAGAGAAGGAGGAAAAGGAGGAATAGAGAAGCGGATGGTTGCTTCTCTTGTGTGTCCTGTCTGGGAATTGAACCTGGGATGTCCATATGCTGGGTTGACTCTCTACCCACTTAGCCAACCTGCTAGGGCCTGAGAAAGTTTTAAAACTATTGCTCTAGACCCAACCTGAAGAGATTCTGATTTAATAGATCTTGGATAAAACTCAGGACTCTTTTTTTTAATTTTTGAATAAACCTCTCAGGAGATTTTATTGCATACCATATTTTTTGAGAAGTATTATGGAAGAAAATTTTAGATGCCTAGAATTTTACTTTAAATTGTATCAAATATATATTTCATAAATAGCCTAGTGAAATTTTAAAAAGTTTTAAAATCAGTTGCTTTAGAACTCAAATTTCCACAAGGCAGTTTTATTTTTCTTATATACCTGAGAAAGCAACCCTATACATTTGTCAGTGTAAATCCATAAACCTCAAAACAGGAAGCTTGTTTTTGTGCCTCACGTGGACGATTCGGCTTCATGTACAATGCCTTATGTGATTATAATCCCTCTGTCAATAGGCAAAGGACTCTGTAGATTTTAAAGGTTAAATTTTCCATTCCTATTTGGGGCATATTTTGTTCATGCCCATTATGGTGCTCTGACCATCAGTCTGCAGCACTGGAGAAACACTAGGTACCACCTGCACTTTCAGTAGACAATTCTTTCCCTTCCTCTGATAAATAGAAAGAGTTTGGCAGAAAGAGGCTTAGAAGCATGGTCATAACTCTCATGAACGCCTATTTTGGGTTATCCACTGACTTAGCTGAATGATTATGATAGAGTGAAAATATCAGGAACGTTAGATTTGAATTTGTTTGTTGTCTTATCATTTTTTCAATAAATATCTACTGAGTCTCCATGATGTGCCGGAGGCTATTCCTGGATATAGAGACAGAGAACATGAGACCGTGTCTTTAAGCAAGCGATCGGCTTGTGGGAAACAGACACACAATTATTACACAGAAGTGTTAGAAGAGACAGCAGCACAGGGTGGAACGTCTGAAAAGTCATATATAACATAAATTTGGCATTGGGTGTGGGCCTGGTTGGGAGGGTGTTAGAAGGTTTCATCTCAGTTTATGTTTTAGAGAAATTTTAAGTAAAGTGTAGGGTAAATCAGTGTGAACATGTATGGTGTGGTATGTTGTAGGAAGTGCAAGTTGCTTGGAAAGGCTGAAGAAAGAGTATGAGAGAAAAAGGATAACAGGTGAGGCTAGAGAACTAGGCAAAAGCTAGGTTATCAAAGCCTGTGGACTTTGTCTGAAGGCAGAGGAGAGTGATGGAGTAGGAATGACATGATCAGATTTGCATTTTACATCACCTTGAGGAGGGGCATGACTCTTAGCTATTGAAGTAACTCAGATTAGAGAGGCAGTAATGTTGGTAATGGTAGTGAGAAAATGAGTTTTGGAATTATTTAAGAAGTTACTTTGATTGGACTTTTATCATTAATCCTATGCTTGTGCGAGGAAGAGGTAGTAATTTAAGGTGCCCTGATGTTTAAATGGTGGTGTCTTTCACTAATTCAGGGGGCAGAGGAAGAGGAGCACGGCTGGGGTAAGGAGTTCTGCTCTGCTGCTCTTTGATGGATCTTTTTTTCAAAGGCTTACCCTAAACTGTCAGATGGTATAAGTTGAATTTTCCACCTATTGTGTTCCTAAAGACAAAAGTAACCACATCTTGCAATCACCAAAGCTATAAATGTATTCAAATTATTCAGATCAGATGTGATACAGCAGAATTATAATATGTAGTAAATTGCATGCCATATAATGTGCAAAGACTCCTCTTCCTAAGTCACTACTTCACACACGGTCTCTGCCCCTTAAACTTATGATATAGAATGTGTTTTCCTACAGCCGGAAGGGGAGAAATACGGAGTGGGAGTCACATGCCCACTTCCTCCCCAAATCTCAGTATTCCCAAAATAAGAAAGAAAAGAAAAAAGTAAATAAGTGACAGAAAAGCCTATGATCTCAAAGAGATTTTGATGCAGAAACTAATCTTTTATAGCCTAGCTGTTCTGGGTTTACCTATGTCCTTAAGAAATTAGCCTTAAAAGAATTTAGAAACATGCAAAGACTGGTGTTTGAGCAGGAGGTAAGATACACCTTTCAATCTGAAAATTTTACCAGTGATGTGCATGAGTTTTAAAATGTCCATGGAAATAGTGGCTGCCACATATTTATTGACAGATATGAGCACATACAAGGGCTTGTCCCATTTCTAGTGGGGTCACAAGTGGGTGTGAGTCATAGCAGGATACGTAAGTGGAAGATAACTTCACATATATGAGGCCTGTGTCTGTATCTTCATTAATGGCCCTATCTTAATCTTATTTCTGGGAGCCAGGTTTGATTTCCAAGATTATCAGAGCCCATTTCTTAGCGTAAGCATGGCAGATATGTTGTCTTGGGGAGAGATTCAGGGGGCAATTACAAATATAGATCTGGAATGGGAAAGGTTATCTGGGTTAGATATTTAGGGAGACTTCTGTATGTCTTATGAACCTTAAAGTCACTACTTTGGACTTCTTGAGCCCATTTTCCCTCAATGTTTTAAATAATAGAGCATCACATATCCAGTACAGTGTTATAAAGTTCTTAGATGACTTTTGAAAGGCCACCAGAGTTTTACCATTTTAAATTCAAATACATTTAAGCTAGAAGTACTAATCTTTGGATTTCTCATAGGACCTAACACATTTTTATCTTGTATAGACTATGAAGAAGTTCTCTGATTTATCTTAAGTATATAATTACTGTATAGAGAAGATTAAACCTTTTCAAATTCTTAATTACCTTGAAATGTTTGTAGTGTTTAAATAGTACTTACTAAATTCTTAGATATGCAGATGTCATATGTTGTTCTATATACATAAGCAAGTAAAAAAGGACATAGCCCAATCGAGAACTTTGTATTCTAATAGAAAGTAAAAAATAAAACAAAAATATAGAAATATATGGTCCAAGTGAAAGAACGGAGGGGGGAGAGATGTTAGATGTACCAACATAGTTAATCAAATTGTTAAGTGTTGGTCATTTGATACCAAATATTATTAATATAGTCATGTAGTTAATGTAGACTCTTAATCTTACTTATGATTAATATCTAGAATATTTATATATATAATATGTGTTATTAATTTTTACTCTGATATGACTTCAAAATTTAGGCAGATGTATTGCAAACAGTCACAACAATGACAAAAACAAAAGTAACTAAACCAAAAAACTAAAGCAAAAAGCCCAACATCATGTTTTTCCAGTCTCATTTTGTCTTTATCTTATTCTCACATTTACATGGGCAAATAAAACTGCATCCTCTTAGATTAAATTATCTTGAATTTCAACTAAATTATACCTGACAGCTCACAAGACACTCAAAAAAAAAAAAAGAGAAGAGTTCATGCTGCTTGAGAATTTCCAGGGGAGGCCAGTCCCTCTCCACCCAGGGCTTGTCTGTAGAGACTTTTAATGTTTAGTTATATCCTAGCATTATTGCTGGCAATGTCAAGATTATCATTTACCTCTTCTGATAGGCTTAATAATGGAAAATTTGTAGTGTAGTTTATATAAATATAGGGTTATTATTATAATTTCTTCAGTTTGTTTACAGGCTGTACAGAAAAGACTACTTTTCATTTCCATTTGCATAGGCTTTTCATCCTTGTTTGTCATCAGTAGATTAAAGATAAAAAAAAAATCTGTTTAATTGTACTTTGTAAAGTGGCTAAATCTATAGCAAGCATGGGACTATTGGTTGGGCAGAAGCCATTCAGGGTCTTTGGGGCCAGGAGGTTTTGTGAAATCCTTTGGGTCCTCTCTGCTGTGATGATTTTACTGGCAGCAGCGGAGGTGGGGGTTGAAAGAGAAGCTGTGCTGAGTGCCACCTGCTCCAGGTAAATAATGCTATACTGCTCACAAAAATTAGGGGATATTTCAAAGTGAATATGAAGCTATAAAATATCCCCTAATTTTTGTGAGCAGTATGTTTGCTGGGGATATTTTTCTCGGGAAAAATTATGTGACTAAACAATTTGCTTATTTATTCTGAGTTAGTTACTTTCAAGAAAAAAAAAAAGTAAGGTGCTAATATTGAGCTTCACTAAGTGCCGGAAATGGTTTAGGTACAAGAACATGGTGTTAAATAAGACAGTCTCTGCCCTTCAGAAGATTAGTTTCTCCAACAAAATCTCTTTGAGATCATAGGCTTTTCTGTCACTTATTTACTTTTTTCTTTTCTTTCTTATTTTGGGAATACTGAGATTTGGGGAGGAAGTGGGCATGTGACTCTCGCTCCATATTTTGTCCCTTCTGGCTGTAGGAAAACACTTTCTATGTCATAAGTTTAAGGGGCAGAGACCGTGTGTGAAGGAATGGAGTTATTTATATAATACTGCCTGTGGTGAATGGTAAAGCTCTCTAATTCTGGGTTTCGGTACTAGGAGGTCTATTTCAACTACATGCCTAAGCCAAGTATTATGATCACAACTTTACTAATGATGTGGATATCTTGGTCTTTATCTGTTGTCTTAAAGAAAAAAAATGTCTTTGGTCTTATTTTTCAAGTGATTTAGAGCTTGGGCAGAAAAAATGGATGCCATTCATAGGCCTTCTTGAAACACTAACCTCTAGTGAATATGTCAGAAATTTTGAGAGGTAGATAAAACCTGGCTTTGGTGAACAAAATAACTCTGACTAGGTCATTTTTAATTTGATGCCACTTTTTAAAATTGGGATTTTGAACTTCGTCATGATTAATATTATTCCTTGGGGCTGGATTTTGCAGTCAAGGGTTCATTTTTTAACTCTTGTAACCTAGGCAGGCAGCTTTAGAATTCAGCAGTAGTCATAGTGGATTTTCACACTAAAGCACTGGAACTTACGATGTTTCTTCCTCCAAGCAAAGAGCTCTTTTTTTTTAGCAGGGAAGAGGCTGTTATAGAGAAGGAGTAGTATTCACGAGAACTCGAGCAAATGGTACATGACTGACACTTACTTTCTTAATGATGGTTTAGTACAGAAAACACAATATTCAAACAAACTCAAGTGTAATGGAATTTGTATTTGAAATTACACTAAGGTGTGTTCATACTGGTGCTGTCTTGATCTTAACAAAGTTTTCAATGAAAGAACTTCAAAAAAAATTGTGTCATGAATGTTACATGGTTAACAGAGATTGTAATAAAGCCAATGATTATATGAGGTACCTCAAATTCAGAAAGATAAAATTCTGAAAAAAAAACCCATATTTTAGAATTGATGGACTATATATAGGTACTTTGAAAATTAATAGAAGTGCTAAAAGACTTAAATTTGTAGTTAAGCTTCCTGAAAAGATCTGTAGGACAATATAGGGCTGATTCACTGAGAATGTCACTACCTTTGAAATCAGACTTGAAGTGACATTAAAGCAGGAAGCTGCATCCACCACAACAAAGTGCTTTTCATAGTCAGGAAACTGGAAAATGGACACTAAAACTATGCCCAAAGAATTCACAATTCTTAACTCTTTTTCACAAAAACTCATCAGCTGAGGGCCACAGTAAGATGATTTCTGTTTCTTTTCCCATTCTCACAAGAGCTCATCTAATTGACATAACCTAATTGGCAACAAAAATCCTAGCTGCAAGTGAACTTGGTGAGTGTGGATTGCAGCTTTCTAACTTCTCCAATTAGAAGAAACAAAGAACAGGGGTTCAGTAGTGCATCCTTAAATTAAGTACCTTAAGCAAAAGTGGAAGTCTCAGAAGGTGCTGAACAGGTGGGACTTGGTGTGCAGGTTGTTGTAATTTGATGGTGAGGTATCCAGAATGCCTTGGTAGATTCAGGCAGGTGCTGTAGCCTCAACATGTGGGCGCAACATGGGAGGAAGTAGATTATAGGGAAAAGGATTGTCCATCTCAGGGGAATGAAAGAACACAAGATTTTGTGAATAATAGGTCCTTTTCAGAGATCTAGAAGATACTAATTTCATTTTTCTCATTATAAAACAGAAAGACAATGTTTAGATGAATATCATAGAACAACAAATGGCAACTAGAATTTAAAGAAAAAGAAGGCAGGCATTTAATTGCAGAAAGTAGTGCTGACCTTTTGTGTTGTAGAGAAGGAAAAGGTGCAATTTCAGAAGTAGGTTACATTGTTAGAAACTCGTTTGAACCTCATTTGTTATAAGAGAAGAGCAGAGGACAATGAAAGACTAGAGAGGTATCTCCTATCTACAGTAAAAGGTGGAACAGAATGAGAAACTTCTTAAATTTGGACATGTTCAAGTATAGAAAGACATATCTTGAAAAGCACGCGGGAGGCAGCAGTCCCCAGCAGGCCTCCCCAGCACGTGCTTTGGGAGCACCTGGAACAGCCTCAGTTTGGCCATCTGCCCAGAGTGATTCTCTAGCTGAAAGCATTGTGTGGACAAGGGACAAACCTTTCTGGCAAGGCTTACACTATTCTGAAGCAAGCAATAATGACAGCAACTACCAGCACAGGGTAGAAAGTGTCTACTCCTAAGATAAAAACATTGGTTATTAAAACAGGCACCTAAAAAGTAAGACATGGTGAGTGAGACTGCCACCAGTGTAAAGTTCTACACTTTTTCAGAAGGCTAGCACATCACAAAAGTTGTAAGAAACTACACAGCTCAATCCCTCCACAGATATAATAAATATACATTAAAGTAGTACCTCCTTATCCCTTGGGGACCTGGGGGACACCATCCAAGATCCCCAGTGGATGCCTGATACCTCATGTGATACTGAACCTTATATACAAGATGGGGCAAAAGTAGATTTACAGTTGCTTGTATGGAAAATAATATAATAATTTATAAATAACAACATAAGAATAAACTCTGTGTGTCACAAACTCACAGCTGTAAACCTAATTTTGTTCCATTCTGTATACTATGTTTTGCCAACACATACATACCTATGATAAAGTTTAATTTATAAATTAGGCACAGTGAGAGACTAACAAAAATAACTAATAATTAAATAGAGCAATTATAAAAATAGACTGTAATGTAGTTTCTCTCTCTCAGAATATCCCATTGTGATGTAGTCACCTTTTCATGTTAAGCAATCATATTTTAGCTCCTGTTTAGCATACTCAAATCTCCAACATCACTACTCTTGCACTTTGGGGCCATTATTAAGTAAAATGAGAGTTACTTAAACACAAGTGCTACAATTCCCTAACAGTCCAGCTGGTGACCAAAGTGGCTAGTAAGGGACTAATGGGTGGGGGCGTGAACAGTGTGCACAGCGGCACAAAGGGCTGAGTCACATCCTGGTCAGGTTGTAGCAGGACTTGTGAGAGTTCATCATGCTACTCAGAGCAGCCTGAAATTTGAAACTTATAAATCGTTTATTTCTGAAATTTTTCATTTAATAGTTTTGGACTGAGGTTGACTTTTAGTAACTGAAAACGGAAAGAAAAGCTTTGGATAAGAAGGGTCTACTGTAATTATTTTGATAGAAAAATTTCTAATTACATTTAAGTTAATAGTTCAAAGACTCCAGCTATCTGGCAGGCAGACTGGCAATCTGACAGGATAAAACAAATAATTTTTTCTAACAGACAATATATTTGTTAAAGTTTATTTTTTATTATAGACTTTGTTTTTTTGTTTGTTTATTTTCAGTTTTTAAGTAGACTTAATTTTTTTTTTTTTTAACAGAGACAGAGAGAGTCAGAGAGAGGGATAGACAGAGACAGACAGACAGGAACGGGGAGATGAGAAGCATCAATTATTAGTTTTTCGTTGTGCTTTGCGACACCTTAGTTGTTCATTGATTGCCTTCTCATATGTGCCTTGACCGTGGGCCTTCAGCAAACCAAGTAACCCCTTGCTCAAGCCAGCAACCTTGGGTCCAAGCTGGTGAACTTTTGCTCAAACCAGATGAGCCCGCGCTCAAGCTGGTGACCTCGGGGTCTCGAACCTTGGTCTTTCTGCATCCCAGTCCGATGCTCTATCCACTGCGCCACCGCTTGGTCAGGCTAAACTTAATTTTTTAGAGCAGTTTTAGGTCCAGAGTAAAATTGAATGAAAAGTACAGGATTTCCTATATACCCCTGTATTTATGCATGCACAGCCTCTTTATTATTAAAATTCCTGACTAGAGTGGTACATTTGCTACTACTGATGAACCTATCTTGACACATTTTTATCATTCAAAGTCCATAGTTTACATTAGGGTTCACTCTTGGCATTATACAGTTTATGGAATTGGACAAATACTAATAACATGCATCCATTAAGAATAGTTTCACTGTCCTAAAAATCTTCTGGGCTCTACCTAGTCATCCCTCCCACCCCATAACCCCAGGCAACTACTGATCCTTTTATTATCTCCACAGTTTTTCATTTTCCAGAATGTCATATAGTTGGAATTATATAGTATGCATCCTTTTCAGATTGACTTCTAGCGTGTAGGAATATGTATTTAAATTTCCTCACTGTCTTTCCTAGTTTGATCATTTTTGTTTTTCAGCTTTGAATAATATTTTATTGTCTGGATGTAAATAATTTATCCATTCACCTACTGAAAGACATCTTGGTTGATATCAAGTTTTGGCAATTATGAAAAAAGCTGTTATAAACATCCATGTGCAGGTTTTTGTATAGACAGAATCTTTTAACTCATTTGGATAAATACCAAGAAGTGTGATTGTTGGATCATATAGTAGGAATATGTTTACTTTTTAAAGAAACCATAAAGCTGTCTTCCAAAGTGGCTGTACTATTTTGCATTCCCACCAGTAATGAATGAGAGCTTCTGTTGTCCACAGTCTCACTAGCATTTGTTGTCATTGTTTTGTATTTTTGTCATTCTAATAGGTATGTTCTGGTATCTTATTGCTTTAATTTGCAATTCCCTGATGAATTATGATGTGGAAGATCTTTTCATATGCTTATTGCCATCTATATATCTTTAGTAAAGTAACTGTTGAGATTTTTTTGCCCATTTTTAAAAATCGGGTTGTTCACTTTCTTACTGTTGAGTTATAAGATTTTTCCTTTTTTAAGTATTTTTTGTCTTTATTTATTCATTTTAGAGAGGAGACAGAGAGGAGAGAGAGTGAAAGAAAGAGAGAGAAGGAGGGAGGAGCAGGAAGCATCAACTCCCATATGTGCCTTGACTGGGCAAGCCCAGGGTTGTGAACCAGCGACCTCAGCATTCCAGGTCGACACTTTATCCACTGCGCCACCACAGGCCAGGCATAAGATTTTTTTTTTTTTTTGGTATATATTAGATAACAGTTCTTTATTACATACTTTTTCTGGAAAATATTTTCTCACAATCTGTGGCTTGCCTTTCATTCTCGTGACAATGTCTTTCACAGAGCCAAAGTTTTTTTTTTTGTTTTTTGTTTTTTTTTCCATTTTTCTGAAGCTGGAAACAGGGAGAGACAGTCAGACAGACTCCCGCATGCGCCCGACCGGGATCCACCCGGCACGCCCACCAGGGGTGACGCTCTGCCCACCAGGGGGCGATGCTCTGCCCATCCTGGGCGTCGCCATATTGCGACCAGAGCCACTCTAGTGCCTGGGGCAGAGGCCAAGGAGCCGTCCCCAGCGCCTGGGCCATCTTTGCTCCAATGGAGCCTTGGCTGCGGGAGGGGAAGAGAGAGACAGAGAGGAAAGTGCGCGGAGGGGTGGAGAAGCAAATGGGCGCTTCTCCTGTGTGCCCTGGCCGGGAATCGAACCCGGGTCCTCCGCACGCTAGGCCGACGCTCTACCGCTGAGCCAACCGGCCAGGGCCGAGCCAAAGTTTTTAACTCTAACAAAGTTCAGCTTATCAATTATTCCTTTTATGGGTCATGAGTCCAGGGGCCACTTCTTTTTCTTCTGTTTTTTTTCATGATTTTTTTATCTTTGATTTACTGCAGTTTTATTATGAAATGCCTGGGAATAAATCTGTGATACTTGTCTTGCTTGGTGTTATCTGTAGTTTCTGGATCTGTGATTTATTCTGTCAATAATTTTGGAAAATCTTTATTTTTTACTTCAAATATATATTTTGTTTCTTCTCTCTTCCTTTTTATGGTATTCCAAACACACCCATGTGACTCCTTTGAAATTGTCTCATAGTTCTTGGTCGTTTTGTTTGATTTCTTTTATTTTATTCTTATTTTTCTTTCACTTCAGTTTGAGAAGTCTCTATTGCTCTATCTTCAAGCTTACTGATTCTTTCCTCAGCCTTGTCCAGTCTACCAATGAGCCCATTAAAGGCATTTTTAAAATTTTATTACAGTGTTTTTCAATTCTAGTATTTACTTTTAAATCTTTCTTAAGTTTTCATCTCTGTGTTCATAACCCATCTGTTCTTGCATGCTATCTGCTTTTTTCATTGGAGTCCTTCACATATTAATTCTAGTTATTTTAAATTCCCTGTTGAGTAATTCACACATCTGTGTCATACGTAAATCTAATTTTACTTCTTGCTTTCTCTTTACACTGTGTCCCCCGCCTCTTTTAGAATGCCTTGTAATTTTATTGTTGTTGAAACTGGACATGATATGTTCAGTGATACAAACTGAGGTGAACAGGCTACTAGTGTGAAGTTCTGTGTTAATTTGGCTTGGAATTGGTCTATTTTTAATGTTTACTGTAGTTATAGGGCAGGAGGCTTCAAATTCTTCCAGGTCCTTCTATTTGTCTTCCTTGTTGACTTAGGACTTTCCTAAGGCCCCTCCTCAGAGAAGTCCATGTCTTGCAGCTTTTGAGATGTTATCATAACTGGAGCCAGGTAGGTGTGGTGAAGAGGTATGGAAGAGAGAAAGCATTTTATATTGTTCAGTTAAAGCTCAATTTTTAGTGGAACTGTGTCTTTCAGACTTCACTGATGGTTTTTTATAGCCATACCCCTTCATCAATGAGACAGGAAGGCTAGAGGGTGTAGAGTGGTAAAATTGTCCTACCTCCAGGTGAAATAAGACTGTGGGAAAGTTTTTTTCTGAAGAATTGTCCTTTGTTAGGGAAAATGGCCTATGTATATTTTACAATGATTATCCTTCCTTCTCCAGACAGAACCAGGAGGAATCTTTCTTTACTCTTCACCATGAGTACTGATGAGATTCCTGGGGGCAAAACCCCCAGGAAGTTTTCACTTTCATTCTAATCCACACTCTTCAGGTTCCAGCAAGTTGTCAGGCTACATTTCAGTGTTCCTACTGGAGTCCTGGTTGAGTCTGACCCAGGTAAGCATATCTCCTCCGTAAATCTTGAATTAACCTGTTTTAATACCAGAACAAATCAGAACTCATGCTGCCTGTTGCTATGAAGCTAATACACAGAAACGAGGACTGAAGTGAATATATGTTTTTATTCAAGTTGCCAGCAAACCTGAGAAGGCAGAGGGCTTTGGACCTAAAGTCTGCCTTAACACTCCTGTTCTGCTCTCTCTTTTTATATGATTCAGGGATTATTAGTAATGGTGCAAAGGGAAAATTCCGTGCAGTTAGTCACATAGGCAAGGTGTGGTGGGGTGTCTTTCTAAGGCAGATCAGAATGCTATGTTCTTGAGATAGATAGCCAACTATCTGCCTTTTTTATCTCTGCATTCCTCCTTGAGGCCAAGTGATCTAGACTGCCCATCTCCTTTCTTAATTTCTGCGTACCTCTCAGATGATTCCTAGAGGCTGCCAATAAGAGAGAAGCTTCTTTTGCATTTCAAAGAGAAGGGTCATGGAGAAGTTATGAGAGAATATAAAGCAAAGGTACTAATGAACTATTTCACTATCCTTATAGTGTCTCCAGATTCAGGGTGATAATTTTTTCTGTGACCTCAATGCTCTGATTAGTTTCTCAAAAAAGACATTGATTTTCAATGTGTTCAGCTCTTTCTTATTGTAAGGACAGTTGTGATGACTTTCAAGTTCTTTATATGTTGGAGCTAAAACTGGAAGTCTCTGTGATAGGCTTTCATGGGTAACATGGACTTAATATGGGGTAAAAAATAGAATGGGAGGGGATTTTCTGTCTTGGAGTGAGTGACCTCAGAGTTATTTTGGTTAAGGAGCTGTTTGGAAGTATTTTGGGATCAAAATCAACACTGCATATTATGGGATCCTAATAGGAGAAGTTTGTGTAAGGTCGGTGGATAATGGGGGATGGTCATGTGGGGAACTCAGGACCGTGAACTTTGGCTAGGACTGCCCACAACCAAGCGCGCCAAAAGAAACTTCCTAGGAGTCCTTGGAAAAAAAGCAACTGACTGTTAGCCAGTGAGATTTCTCTACCTCATATTACCCCGACTTCCCTAGAGGGACCCCTTTTTAAATTTACCCACGCGGTCTCTCCGTGTGTGATTTTCCTGACCTCCATCTTCCAGGCCAGTGAATTTCGTCTGAGGAATGCTCTATACTGAATAAAGCCTTTTGTTATTCCACACTTTGTGGCTCTGAGCCCCGTTCCTTCCTTCTTGACGGGGAAAAATACCTATGGGCAGCAGCCTCATTAAGGTGAAAGCAGGATTGCTCAAAGAAACTAAACTTCTGATCTTCTCCACAAAAATGAGCAAACTGTACCTTGCATGACCATTATCTTAATCAATCACTGAACTCCAATGGTTAAGAGATCAAGATCTGAGGAAATGTTAGTAGGGAACATTTATTCCTCATTCCTGTTTCCTTCCAGGCACCTTCATTAGATTTACACCCTGGGTCTCACTCTGCCTTTTCACTCTTCTCCAGGGGTGGAACAATAATTTACCCTTAGTGAGTTTGGGAGAGAAACCAGGCATGTATGATTCAACCCTTTTATTCTTCTTGTAAACCAGTTAATTACCTGTAGAATGTTCCCATCCTGTTTTCCCCTCCAAGCTGTTTAAAAGGTCAGGCCCCACCTCAGAAAGTCTACAGTGGCTCCGTGTAACTCTGTAAGTCTGGAAAATCTGTCTATTTCTGGTTTTGCAATTAAAAACTAAATCATCAAACTAAAAGGAATATTTTTTAATAGACTTTATTTTTAAATAGTTGTAGATTTACAGAAAAGTTGGACAGGTAGTATAGCTAGTTCCTATATATACCTGACACAATTTCCCTAATTTTTATTTTATTTATTTTATAATGAGAAAGAGACAGGAAGGGAGAGAAATGAGAGGCATCAACTTGTAGTTACATCACTTTAGTTGTTTATTGATTGCTTCTTATACATGGCTTGAACAGGGTGGGGGCTCTAGCCAAGCCTGTGACCTTCTTTGGGCTCAAGCCAGTGATCATAGGATTATTTTGAAGATCCCATGCTCAAGCCAGTGAGCTTGGAGTTCGAACCAGGGACCTCAGTGTCCCAGGTCAATGCTCTATCCACTGCTACACTATCAGTCAGGAAATTTCCCCTCTTTTTAATATCTTACATCACCAGGATAATTTTGTCAAAACTAAAAAGCAAACATTGGTATATACAATAATTAGTAATCGCAACCCAAAGTTTATTTATATTTCACTAGTTTTTCCTTTAATGTCCTTTTACTGTTTCAGGATCAAATTAGTAGTCAATTAATCAAAAATAGTTTTTCAGATATTCCTT
The DNA here is from genome assembly GCF_036850995.1 of Saccopteryx leptura. Classification (NCBI taxonomy): domain Eukaryota; kingdom Metazoa; phylum Chordata; class Mammalia; order Chiroptera; family Emballonuridae; genus Saccopteryx; species Saccopteryx leptura. Next base: position 139,161,632 of record NC_089504.1, read on the forward strand.
GTTTTACATGATCTCTACAGTTTTGAGATGGTGAAGTATTTCAGAGTGGTCAGGTTAAACATGTCTGATGTTTCTCTCAGGCTTACACAGGGATTGTGGGCTTGAGTAAGAATACTACTGAGGTGAAGTGCCATACTCATCATATCCTATCAGGGTGCATGCTATCAACATCACTTATCACTTAAGCATCAAGCCAAGGTAGTATATCCCAGGTTAGCCCCTGTAAAGTCACTCTTTCTACTCTCCCTTTCAATACTGTAATTGTTGGAAATAAGTCACTAATCACAGTTGACACTCAAAAGGGGATATTTAAATATAATTGGTCTAACTTGCAATTAGTTTATAAATCAGGCAAAACAGAGAGTTGATATTTATCAGATCACAAGCAAAGCCAACATTAATAGATATTCACTTGAAGGATTAGTCAGGAGAACAGTTCTCTTAAGTGGACAGAGGGCCATTGTGGCGAGGTGGAGTGGCTTTGTGGCTAGGGGTCTTCTCTGAGGTCAGCAACTGGCCAGAGTGGCAAGTGATGGAAACAGGGTCTGGAGGCCAGAACCCCTGGAATGGGCAGGATGTTCCCGGGGGAGGATTTTAGGACACTGAGCATCAGCTAAGGAATACAACATTTGCCCACACCTGCAGCAGGCAATCAGTTCTTTGGTGGGTTCCACAACTGAAAAAAAAAATCAATTTTCCTGTTTTGATTTATATGAAAACTCAGTGTTCTTTTGCTTGTTTCCCACATGCATGTGTGACTGATGGCCAGGAAAAAACCAAATGAATTAACTTTTAATGGCAACTTCAGCCCTGGGTCATCTTTGCTAAAGAAAGACAAGTGGGTGGGTGAAAAGACAAATTAAAAAGCTTCCGCTGTCAACAAGTTATATCAGTTTAGATCAAATACCAAGGAAACTAATTTAATTTTGTGCTGTTTCCATCCTAAAGCTCTTTCACTCCGTAGGTTACTGCTGCTATAAAACTGACATTATTAATAGCTTCTCAATCAATAAAAAAATGGAAGCTTAAAGGTTGTAGAATTCTTATTTACAACTTAGACATTTCCAACTAAAACAACCTTAATTTTTATACTTTTTCTTCAACTATCGTATAAATATTTTTTAAAATTTATATTTGACAAAATGTGTCTGAGAATGATAGTATCATAGACAAGAGGGAAAAATCACTTCTATATTTCAAGATAACAAATGAAAAGGTTGAGGTAGTAAACTTTGAAACAGTAAAATCTCTGGACCAGCCATTATTTTTCTATTTTATTCCTAAAGTCTTCAAAGAAGTCAGATGATTTTTCTTATGTTTATTGTAACTTTCTTTTGATTATCTAAGTAATTGCTGCCCATTGTGCAAAATTGAAAAGCACAGATATTAGAATAAAGACTATCCTAAAACTATTGATTGTCAAGAAATATTTATGAAGCGTCTATTATGACACTTCTCTCAGTATTAGAAATAGAGCAGCGAATGAGACAAAGAAAAATCCATGTATTCATGGAGCTTTTATTTCAGTGGAAAGAGACAGCACCCCCTCCCCCAAATAATATGTGTGTTATAGGGGGAAAGCCAGGAGGGAAGAATGGGAGCGCATTTTAAAATAGGGCCATAGAAGAAACCTTACTTAACAACTGACATTTGAGCAAAGAACTGAAGGCGTGGAGAGAGAGAGAGCACCAAGTGTAAGTTTGGAGCAAGAGCATTCTAGGCAGAACAAACAGCAAGTACAAAGGCCTGAGATGAGGCTTTTATTGAGGTGAGTTAGGAAGCAGTAGAGTGTTTTAAACAGAGGAAAGATTTACTGAGTTAGCTTTTTAAAAGATCACTTTGGCTGCTCTGTGAGAATAGATTTAAGAGGGTAAGGATGAAGGCAGGGAGACCAATTTTATGGCTCTTGACTGGTTGAACCAACAAAGAGTCCAGATAATTGGTGGAGCTTAGGTTCAACGAAAAGCTCCTCTGACTCCTAGATTTTTTGCTTTTATAATAAATCATATTGTTTTTTCCACTATTAGGCTTCCACTATATATATAATATAATATATATATTTGTTGAATTTATTAGGGTGACAGAGTTAACATAATTCTATAGGTTCCAGATGCCCAATTCTTTGACACACCTCTGTATAATATATTGTGTGTTCACTCCCCCAAGTCAAATCTTTGTCCATCACTGGTATGGGGACATAAATAATGATCCTCTATTATGCTTTAATAATGCTCAAACATTCCTACTTTATTTTTAGGTGACAACTTTTCATTCCTGGGCATTTATGTTTGGTTTATTTTTCAGTCAACTGAAATAACTATTTTTTTCACATGAAAGTTATAGGGTGTATTTTCTGAGTTCTTGTATTATAGAGAATATTTTTTTAAGTGTGAAGATAATACAAAGTCAACTTTGTTGGACTGACAACTTTTAATCATGGTCTTACTACTTAATTCTGCAAATGTCATTCTATTGACATCTTGGCAAAGGATAAATTTAATACAAGTTTGATGCTTTTGTTCTTGTATGCATGTATATGTTTGTTATTTTTTGGCTGGAATTGACAGCCAAAAACAAATACCTTTATATTTAAAGATATAAAATAAATTGCCAGTATACATCTAAATTTGATCTTTTAAAATATGAGTGGAATTGAAATGAAATTTGTATGAAATTCAGATATTTTTTCAATCTGCATTTATTTACCTACATTTATTTACATATAGAAATTTCATCACAAGAATTTTTTTCAATTTATCTTTTGGTTATTGTCTTTTCTGTAAATAGTCTGATATGTTACTTGGACTCAGATTGGAGATGGTCATGATTAAACTTCATTGTATTTTCCTCTCTGTTAGATCTATTATTAATGGGATACTTCACAAACTTTTCCCTCTATGGAACAATTAAACTTTTGTATTATCAGATTTGCTCTTTGTTCACGCTAATGAAGTTTATAATCTCATTGTTGCATTTATAGTTTCTTTGCAGTATGTTTTGGTTCAGACTCTAATGAACCCATGAGTTATTAGTTTGGACCTAGAAGATCTTGGACAAAGATTTTTTTACAGACACTTTTGTGTCCGTAAAAAAAAAAAACTTTCGTATTTACGTTTAAATTGGTAAATACCTATCCTCCTTCACCCTATCTATCCAGACCTATAAAACTTTCAAGTCCGTAAGGCAAAAGAACATAGAAAATACAGCCAGTTATATGATCAGTAGTGGTGAAGGCCCATATCTACCAACAAGTAGAAAACATTAACCTTGCTAAGATTTGAAGCACCCACAGACAGCAGCAGAAGAACAAATGGAGGCCTGCACTGCAGAGCATATGGTTGGTCAGCCTTCCCAAGTCCTGCTCATGACTATTTCTCTATGAGGACAGAGGAATTTCATACTGCTTTAACAAATTAGAAGAGTAAGGACCTGGAAGAGAATTTCATTCTCTCTCTCAGTTTTTTTTCTGTCCAACATCTTTTATCAAAGAAAAAATCTGTGAACATAGATATTTCCCCCAATTTAAAATTAAAAATAGTCTGCACAGGAAATGTGAAAAAACATCTCAGAACTGACATAACTATTTGAAGAGCTGATTTCAGAAATAGCATTTTTAAAATTTATATTTCTTACAGACTTCACACACCTTAAAAAAGGTAATGACTAGAAATACAATTCAGTCAACCAAAGTGTTCCTACCATGTTATAGCCCTACATCTCACCTGCTTCCTACTAACCCAATGCTGTGTTACTGTCATTCTGGTCCTGTTTCCGGGAGGCCATATGTTTGCTAATCCAATGGAAGATACTAAATATTTTGCTAAAGTTTTCTATGTGCATTTCTTCTTTTGGTTCTCTTCCTTTTGTCTGACTCATTTGCCATGTTTTGTTTTACTCATCCTCAAATAATAACGAATCTATAAGCCTGAGAATTGGCCAATGGACAGTGTTTTTGCAAAGTGTGCCAGTGAGTTGCCTTGGGTGCCCTTCTGTCTGCTTGGCTGAATCAACTGCCTACTCCTCCCACAGCTGGGAGCCAGATGTGTGGGCTACCTCCTAGCTCAGTATCCAGTAGTCTTTTATTTGTCTTAGCTTTTCTGACCTAAAATAAGAAGATCTCCTACCTCCACTATCTGAACCAGATGAGATGCATGAAATACCACATTTTCTACTATTTTCGCTACCAGATGGCTTCCATCTTTGCCCCATGTACCACTCGTTATGGGGACTATGAATCCCAGTCTGTAATGTCTCACTACATGTCTCATACATCATCTTACATACTGCCATTGTCCCAGTTATCACCATCACTAAACAAATGTGTGAAGAGGTACATGTGAGAGAAGACACATGTGAAACTGTGATTTGCTCAAAACCAATCTCCATGAAATAAAGGAACATCTTCTTTTTTCTAGATATCTGAGTGCCTTTTAAAGCTGTACAGCCCTCTTTTACTGCTGCTGCTAACATGACCTCACACTTGGGCACCTATCTTTGGTTAGGCTGTTTGACGTAACTATCACTGGGATACAGTCCCAAAAGTGGAACTGCTGGATCATATAGCAGTTCCATCTTTAATTTTCTAAGGAAACTCCATACTGGTTTTTTTCATAGTGGCTGTACCAGTTTGCAAACCCACCAACAGCACAATAGAGCTCCTTTTTCTCCACATTCTCCCAAGCATTTGGTCTCTCTTTCTCTCTCTTTTTGCCTTAAAGTCTTTGCTTATTTTTAATTGACTTTATTGTGGTGGTGTTGGTTCACAAAACCATACAGGTTAAAGTGTATAACTCAATAAAACATCATCTGCACACTGTATTGTGTGCCCACTGCCTCAAAGTGTTCTGTGTCCATTTCCCCAATTTCTCCATCTCTGCCTACTCCCAGGACTTGTTATCTCGTCTTTTTGATGATAGCCATTCTACAGATGTGAGGTGACATTGCATTGTGTTTTTTTGTTTGTTTGTTTGTAGTATTTTTTCGAAGTTAGAAGCAGGAAGGCAGTCAGACAGACTCCTGCATGTGCCTGACCGGGATCCACCCGGCATGCCCACCAGGGAGCAATGGTGTAGCCATCTGGTGCACTGTACCCATTTTGGCCGGAGCCATTCTAGCGCCTGAGATGGAGGCTGTGGAGCCTTCTCAGAGCCTGGGCCAACTATGCTCTAATGAAGCCTTGACTGTGGGAGGGGAAGAGAGAGATAGAGCAGAAGGAGAGGGGGAGGGGTGGAGAAGCAGATGGGTGCTTCTCCTGTGTGCCCTGTCAAGAATCAAACCTGGGATGGATGACATCAGAGTAATGGCGGGGTAGGAAGCGATTCCGATAAATCTCCCCCAAAACTCAACAAGATCTTCAACCAGAAACAGAAAAACCTATACTTGGAGCCTCCAGATGCTTCGCAATACACCCAAAGGTATGGTCGAGTGAAAAATTGGCTAAATATATAACCAAACCCCGAAGGAAATAGGGAGTAAGAAATGCTCCGCCTTCCTCACTAACCTAAACAGGGCGGCTTTCTCTGGTAACTGTGAATATAGAAACTGAGGCGGGCAAAGGGGGTGAATAGATTCAGGCCACAGCACAAACGGCTGAACCAGGCTGTGGCACGGAGATCCAAGCCGAGGAAAAACTGATCCTGTGGCAACCCGGGAAATACAAGCTAACACTCGCGCCAAACCCAAACAAAGAAAGACAAGCGGGGCGGCCATTTTACCCGGTCTCCTGGTTGGTGCGCAGTTAGTGGGCGAGAGATTTCTTCCTAGGCCCCAAGAATGGGTGCCCGTGTTGCCCCACAGAGAGGCAGGGTCAGAGGCCTTTCTGTGGGCCGAGGGCAGAGTCTCTGGGCAGCCCCAGCACCCTGGGAAAGCCACGCACGGGAGGGAGTGAGAACTAATTCCAACGGTGGAAATTTTCCGTGCTGCTGGGGGTTTCACTCAGAGGGAAATGCGGCCGGCCTCATATCCGGGTTTGCGCGGCGCAGATAGTGAATGAGAGATTCCTCCGAGTGCCTCGGCAGTGCGCGCCCGTGTTATCGCACAGAGGGGCAGAGTCAGGGGCCTTTGTGTGGGCCAAAGCGGAATCTCGGGCCGCCCCAACGCCTTGCAAAAGCCACACACGAGGACGGAGCGAGACTCAATTCCAACGCTGCAACTTTTCCCTGTGGTTGGGGGTTTCACTCAGAGCGTGAGACTGCTGGCCGGATATCCTGGTCTGCGCGCGCAGCCAGTGAGTGAGAGTTTCCTCCAAGCGCCCCACAAGTGGGCGCCTGCCTGTGTTACCGGACAGAGTGACAGACAGAGCCAGAGGTCTTTGAGTGGGCGGAAAGCCTGCCTGATTATGCTAGCAGCTCTGACTGACTGAGCCTTACCCAGAGCCCTGTGCTGAGTGGAAATAGAGTGGGGAGTTGCCAGCTCTTTGAGCCTCTTACTATCCAGGCAGAGGCAGCAGCAACCCCATAGCTGGATTATCAGGCTACTAATTGAGGAAGGAAAGACTAGGAGAAAGGCTCCAGGAACACGGACTCTCTCACTGTCAGAGCCTATAAATGCTAATAGCCTCGACTGCCAATGAGACTAAAGCACAATATATGACATTGCCATAGAGACTTATCAACTGCAAACCTCTACCTGAGCATGCCAAAGGGCAGAACCCAGGGTACAGAGTCACCGACCAGGAAGAGGGAGAGAAAAGAAAAAGCAAGAAGATAACCTCTCAAAATCAAGAATAATCTGCAGACTTTATAACCTATCCCATTTTATTATATTTGTTCGTTTGTTTCTCTTATCTTCATTCTTGATACTTTTTTTCCTCCTCCAATTTGGCCGATTAACGCTCTGCCAGTCTTACTCTCTCCTCTCCTTGAACTACACTACCCATAAGTGTTACATCTCCCATTATCTTTTCTCTTCTCTTCCTTTCTCTCTATGAGGGTTGCACTCCAAAACCCTTAACTCTCTCTCTCCTTTCTTTTTTCTTCTATTAGTGGTTCCCTCTTTTTTTCTCTCTCTCTCTTTCTTTTCTCCCTCTATATTAGTTTCTTCCTTTCTCCTTTACATCTCCTCTCATTCAAACCTCAATAACAAACAAATTATCTTATCTGGGACTCAAACTTATGTTTGTGGCATTTTGGGGGGGTTTTACTTCACCTTTTTAACTCACTAGCAGTGAGTGCTCCCATCCCTGGCTCTCCATTTTATCTAGTTCTTGTTCCACTAAATACAATAGTAATTTTTTAATTTGTCTCCCCATTTTTCCGTTTTCCTCTTATTCCTCTCATTATAACTCTTAGACAACCAACACCTAAAAGCAAATCATTTTATTCCTGACCCAAATTTTTTCCTTATTTGCTTTTTGTGGGTCCATACGCTCTTTTTTTTTCTTTTTTTCTTTTTCTTGTTTTTCTTTTTTTTTTTTTTTTTTTTTTGCCCCTTTATTACTTTTCCCCAATTCAGGCCCTCCATCACAGGCATTGTTAGTTATAATTCACAGTTCACCACAAGATTTTCTCAAGAAAGAGGGGAGAGGAGAGGAGAGGAAAAAAGGAGGGGGGGAATAATTTCCTTTTTAAAAAAATTTTTATTTTATTTTATTTTTCTTTATTTCATTATTAATTTTAAAAAAAACAACTATTTTCGATTTTTTATTTTTTTATTATTTTTTTTAACTTTTTATTCTTTATTAAATCTCATTAATACTATCAACAAAACCACCCTCAGATGTCATTAAGGAAGAGAAAATCGAATATCATGGATACAAAAGAAAGAGAGGTAACACAACTAGATGAGGAAAAATCTATGGAGAAAAAATTTAATATATTGGAAACCTTGGAGCTAAATGACAGAGAATTCAAGATAGAAATCCTAAAAATCCTCTGAGATATACAAGAAAACACAGAAAGACAATTTAGGGAGCTCAGAAAACAACTCAATGAACACAAAGAATATATGTCCAAGGAAATTGAAACTATAAAAACAAATCAAACAGAGATGAAAAACTCAATTCACGAGCTGAAAAACGAAGTAACAAGCTTAGCTAATAGAACAGGTCAGATAGAAGAGAGGATTAGTGAAATAGAAGACAAGCAACTTGAGGCACAGCAGAGAGAAGAAGAAAGAGACTCAAAAATTAAAAAAAATGAGATAGCCCTACAAGAATTATCTGACTCCATCAAAAAGAATAACATAAGAATAATAGGTATAACAGAGGGAGAAGAGAGAGAAAATGGAATGGAGAACATACTCAAACAAATAATAGATGAGAACTTCCCAAGCCTGTGGAAAGAACTAAAGCCTCAAGTTCAAGAAGCAAACAGAACTCCGAGTTTTCTTAACCCCAACAAACCTACTCCAAGGCATATCATAATGAAATTGACACAAACCAACAGCAAAGAAAAAATTCTCAAGGCAGCCAGGGAAAAGAAGAATACAACATATAAAGGAAGGCCCATTAGATTATCATCAGATTTTTCAGCAGAAACTCTACAAGCTAGAAGAGAGTGGACCCCAATATTTAAAGTCCTGAAAGAGAGGAACTTTCAGCCACGAATACTATACCCATCAAAGCTATCCTTCAAATATGAAGGAGAAATAAAAACATTCACAGATACAGAAAAGATGAGGGAATTTATCATCAGAAAACCCCCACTCCAGGAATTACTAAAGGGGGTTCTCCAATCAGATACAAAGAACAAAAAAAAAACAGAGCCACAAGTAAAAGCTCCAAGAAGAACACAATAAAACCAAATTTAAACTGTGACAACAACAAAAAGAAAGAGGGGGAGAAGATGGAGATTAACAGTAGCAAAGGACGATGGAGTGCAAAAGTACTCACAAAATAGTTTGCTACAATGAACAGGGTAGGGACCCTTTTCGTTACTCAAAGGTAACCACCATTGAAAAAACCACCACAGAAGCACATGAGATAAAAAAGATAGCAACAGAGGAAAGATGTATGGAATACAACCAAATAAAAACAAAAGATAGAAAAACGAAAGAGAAGGATCAAACAAGACACAAAACTAACAGAAAGCAAGATATAAAATGGCAATAGGGAACTCACAAGTATCAATAATTACACTAAATGTAAACAGATTAAACTCACCAATAAAAAGGCACAGAGTAGCAGAATGGATTAAAAAAGAAAATCCAACTGTATGCTGCCTATAGGAAACTCATCTAAGTAACAAGGATAAAAACAAATTCAAAGTGAAAGGCTGGAAAACAATACTCCAAGCAAATAACATCCAAAAAAAAGCAGGTGTAGCAATACTCATAGCAGATAATGCTGACTACAAGACAGGAAAAGTACTCAGAGACAAAAATGGCCATTTCATAATGGCTAAGGGGACACTGAATCAAGAAGACATAACAATTCTTAATATATATGCACCAAACCAAGGAGCACCAAAATATATAAGACAGCTACTTATTGATCTTAAAACAAAAACTGACAAAAATACAATCATACTTGGAGACCTCAATACACCGCTGACGGCTCTAGATCGGTCATCCAAACAGAGAATCAACAAAGACATAGTGGCCTTAAACAAAATACTAGAGCACCTGGATATGATAGACATCTACAGGACATTTCATCCCAAAGTGACTGAGTATACATTTTTCTCCAGTGTACATGGATCATTCTCAAGAATTGACCATATGTTGGGCCACAAAAACAACATCAGCAAATTCAGAAAAATTGAAGTTGTACCAAGCATATTTTCCGATCATAAAGCCTTGAAACTAGAATTCAACTGCAAAAAAGAGGAAAAACATCCCACAAAAATGTGGAAACTAAAGAACATACTTTTAAAAAATGAATGGGTCAAAGAAGAAATAAGTGCAGAGATCAAAAGATATATACAGACTAATGAAAATGATAATACGACATATCAGAATCTATGGGATGCAGCAAAAGCAGTAATAAGAGGGAAGTTCATATCACTTCAGGCATATATGAACAAACAAGAGAGCCCAAGTGAACCACTTAACTTCCCACCTTACGGAACTAGAAAAAGAAGAACAAAGACAACCCAAAACCAGCCGAAGAAAGGAGATAATAAAAATCAGAGCAGAAATAAATGAATTAGAGAACAGAAAAACTATAGAAAAAATTAATAGAACAAGGAGCTGGTTCTTTGAAAAGATCAACTAAATTGACAAACCCTTGGCAAGACTTACCAAGGAAAAAAGAGAAAGAACTCATATAAACAAAATCCAAAATGAAAGAGGAGAAATCACAACGGACACCGTAGATATACAAAGAATTATTGTAGAATACTATGAAAAACTTTATGCCACTAAATTCAATAACCTAGAAGAAATGGATAAATTCCTAGAACAATACAACCTTCCTAGACTGAGTCAAGAAGAAGCAGAAAGCCTAAACAGACCTATCAGTAAAGAAGAAATAGAAAAAACCATTAAAAACCTCCCCAAAAATAAAAGTCCAGGCCCTGACGGCTATACAAGCGAATTTTATCAAACATTCAAAGAAGACTTGGTTCCTATTCTACTCAAAGTCTTCCAAAAAATTGAAGAAGAAGCAATACTTCCAAACACATTTTATGAGGCCAACATAACCCTCATACCAAAACCAGGCAAGGATGGCACAAAAAAAGAAAACTACAGACCAATATCTCTAATGAATACAGATGCTAAAATACTAAACAAAATACTAGCAAATCGAATACAACAACATATTAAAAAAATAATACATCATGATCAAGTGGGATTCATCCCAGAATCTCAAGGATGGTTCAACATACGTAAAATGGTTAACGTAATACACCATATCAACAAAACAAAGAACAAAAACCACATGATCTTATCAATAGACTCAGAAAAGGCTTTCGATAAAATACAACACAATTTTATGTTTAAGACTCTCAACAAAATGGGTATAGAAGGAAAATATCTCAACATGATAAAGGCCATATATGATAAACCATCAGCTAACATCATATTAAATGGCACTAAACTGAAGGCTTTCCCCCTTAAATCAGGAACAAGACAGGGTTGTCCACTCTCTCCACTCTTATTTAATGTGGTTCTAGAAGTTCTAGCCAGAGCAATCAGACAAGACAAAGAAATAAAAGGCATCCATATCGGAAAAGAAGAAGTAAAGGTATCACTTTTTGCAGATGATATGATCCTATACATCGAAAACCCCAAAGAATCCACAAAAAGACTACTAGAAACAATAAGCCAATACAGTAAGGTCGCAGGATACAAAATTAACATACAGAATGCCAACAATGAAACAACTGAGAAGGAACTCAAAAGAATAATCCCCTTCACGATTGCAACCAAAAAAATAAAATACTTAGGAATAAACATAACAAAGAATGTAAAGGACTTATATAATGAAAACTATAAACCATTGTTAAGGGAAATCGAAAAAGATATAATGAGATGGAAGAATATACCTTGTTCTTGGCTAGGAAGAATAAATATAATCAAGATGGCTATATTACCCAAAGCAATATACAAATTTAATGCAATTCCCATCAAACTTCCAATGACATTTTTTAAAGAAATAGAGCAAAAAATCATCAGATTTATATGGAACTATAAAAAACCCCGAATAGCCAAAGCAATCCTAAAGAAAAAGAATGAAGCTGGGGGCATTTCAATACCTGACTTCAAACTCTATTATAGGGCCACGACAATCAAAACAGCATGGTATTGGCAGAAAAATAGACACTCAGACCAATGGAACAGAATAGAAAGTCCAGAAATAAAACCACATATATATAGTCAAATAATTTTTGATAAAGGGGCCAACAACACACAATGGAGAAAAGAAAGCCTCTTCAATAAATGGTGCTGGGAAAACTGGAAAGCCACATGCAAAAGAATGAAACTGGACTACAGTCTCTCCCCCTGTACAAAAATTAATTCAAAATGGATCAAAGATCTAAACGTAAGACCTGAAACAATTAAGTACATAGAAGAAGACATAGGTACTCAACTCATGGACCTGGGTTTTAAAGAGCATTTTATGAATTTGACTCCACAGGCAAGAGAAGTGAAGGCAAAAATTAATGAATGGGACTACATCAGACTAAGAAGTTTTTGCTCAGCAAGAGAAACTGATAACAAAATAAACAGAAAGCCAACTAAATGGGAAATGATATTTTCAAACAACAGCTCAGATAAGGGCCTAATATCCAAAATATACAAAGAACTCATAAAACTCAACAACAAACAAACAAACAATCCAATAAAAAAATGGGAAGAGGATATGAACAGACACTTCTCCCAGGAAGAAATACAAATGGCCAACAGATATATGAAAAGATGCTCATCTTCTTTAGCTATTAGAGAAATGCAAATCAAAACGGCAATGAGATACCACCTCACACCTGTTTGATTAGCTGTTATTAGCAAGACAGGTAATAGCAAATGTTGGAGAGGCTGTGGAGAAAAAGGAACCCTCATCCACTGTTGGTGGGAATGTAAAGTAGTACAACCATTATGGAAGAAAGTATGGTGGTTCCTCAAAAAACTGAAAATAGAACTACCTTATGACCCAGCAATCCCTCTACTGGGTATATATCCCAAAAACTCAGAAACATTGATACGTAAAGACACATGCAGCCCCATGTTTATTGCAGCATTGTTCACAGTGGCCAGGACATGGAAACAACCAAAAAGCCCATCAATAGATGACTGGATAAAGAAGATGTAGCACATATACACTATGGAATACTACTCAGCCGTAAGAAATGATGACATCGGAACATTTACAGCAAAATGGTGGGATCTTGATAACATGATACGAAGCGAAATAAGCAAATCAGAAAAAAACAGGAACTGTATTATTCCATACGTAGGTGGGACATAATAGTGAAACTAAGAGACATTGATAAGAGTGTGGTGGTTACGGGGGGGAGGGGGAAATGGGAGAGGGAAAGGGGGTGGGGAGGGGCACAAAGAAAACAAGATAGAAGGTGACAGAGGACAATCTGAGTTTGGGTGGTGGGTATGCAACATAATTGAACAACAAGATAACCTGGACTTGTTATCTTTGAATATATATCCTGATTTATTGATGTCACCCCATTAAAAAAATAATATTATTATAAAAAAAAAAAAAAAAGAATCAAACCTGGGACTTCCACATACCTGGTCAACACTGTACCGCTGAGCCAACCGGCCAGGGCTGCATTGTGGTTTTGATTTGGATTTTCTCAATAATTAGTTATGTTGAGCACCTTTTTATGCACCTGTTGGTCATTTGAATATCTTCTTTGGGAAAATATTCAGGTTCTTTGCTATTTTTTAAAAATTGGATTCCCCCTTTCTCACTCCTTTTCTTTTCTCTGTCTCTCTCCCTTTCTCTCTCCCTCTCTCTCTATTTCTCCCACCCTCCCAACCCTCTCTCCCTCTCTCTCTTTTCTTTTCTGCCCACTTTGCAATTATTAGGTCTTAATCAGTCACCTGGCTTTGGGTGGTGCTATGAGTTTCCATTTTTTCCAGTGACTTCCTCATTATCCAAAACAGATGGGTCCTCAGTGCTGACTGTCACTGTTGCATAAAGGAATTAAGGTGCATTATGATCAGATTTTTACTGACCTTTTTCAGGTTCATTCCCAGATATGTTGGCTAACTTTCACTTTTGCCCAAAGGAATATTATTCTTTATTTGTAAATGTCTTCTCAATCAGAATTATTTTGCTTATAGATAACAGAATCCTAGGTCTTATGAATTCATTTTGCCTCTGGAAAAAATTAAGTACTTTTTGACGATGTTTCCTTTCAAGCAACACTTCTGTTTTATGTGGCAATATCCCCCCATAGTGACTTTTTTCTCTTCCCAGATTTTTCTGCTGGATTTATCTCACTACACTTACTGTACTCTTTGCTGCAACATGTTGAGACTCTCTAACTAGGATGAAATCACTATTCATTTGCATTCCTAGTTTTTTGAAGCCAGTGTTTCTCAAAGTATGGTCCTTGAACCAGTAGAGTCAATATCACCTTTGAATTTGCAAGATACCCCAAACTTATCAATAAGAAACTCTTGGAGGTGGGTTCAGGTAATGTGTGTTTCAATAAGTCCTTCAGGTGATTCTGATGCATGTAAATGCCTACTCTCAGGGTATTACAGTCTTATTGGAGGTAGGTAAGGGAAGAAAGTTCACTAGAAATATAAACATTAAAAAAAATGGTCTCAGGGTTGTTGATATGCTAGTTTTGTTGAAGAACAATGACTTCAAACTGCTTTCCTTTTTTCAGTTTTAAGACTCTATCCCATATTGGCAGCTGGCTTTGTTCTTAGTAACCACTGTCAATTAGTTGTGTCGTTAGCATTTCCAAAATGTGTTTTACATTGGATAGATTTTATTTATTTATTTATTTTACATTAGGCTCTGGAAATTCATCCAGTCTGCTATGTGTTTTTGTTCCTTTCGATGAGTAGCATTCTATGGTATAGAATAGATGTACCAATGTTCAACTATTCACCGGTTAAATGATATTTGAATTGTTTCCAGTTTTGACTATTATAAATAATAATAATTATAAAATTTTATGTACAGATTTCTGTGTAAAGGTATATCTTCATTTCTTCAGGATAAAATCCTAGAAGTACAATTGCTATAATTGCTAGATTGTGTGGAAGTTACATGTTTAGTTTATTAAGAAACTACCAAACTATTTTGCAGAAGGTCTAGTATTTTACATTTCAACCAATAATATGCAAGGGATCCAGTTTCTCTGAATCCCCACCAGCATTAGATATTGTCACTATTTTTTATTTTAGCCACTCTAAAAGGTATGCAGTGATATCTTGGTGTAATTTTAACTTGCATTTCCCCAAGGCTAACATACTGAATATCTTTACATGTGCTCATTTGACATGCTTCTATCTTTTACAGTGATATGTTTCATGTCTTTTGCCAATTTTTCCTTTTTATGAATCATGCTTTCTGTGTCACATCTAAGAACTCTTTGCCTGAGGTGGATAAGTTTTTGTCTACCAGAGAAATAGAGATAATAGTGAAATTTGATTAGAAAAAGTATTTCTGCATACAGTTTTCTCTCCTCTGCATAACCTGGGACATTGGCTATCAGAGGCATCATAATCCAATTTCCATGGGGTTGACATCTGCTTTCCATCACTACACAATCTAGTTTACAGAATTAGTGAGAACTACCTTTACCTGCTGTTTAGACATTCTTTATTCCTGCAATGTTTATGTTTGCTTTAGCAATGAAGAAAAGTTCAAGTGTCTTAAATCTCTTAATCTTTAATGAACTTTAATAGCCAAAGTAAATCTTTCAAATAAGAAGACTAACAAATATTCTTTTTTAAAAAAACTGAATTTATTGGAGTGACATTGGTTAATAAAATTACATGAGTACCAGGTATAAATTCTATAATACATCATCTATATATTGTATTGAGCGTTCATCACCCCCAATCAAGTCTCCTTCCATCACCATCTATCCCCCTCTTTGCCCTGTTGTACCTCCTCCCATTCCCCGTCCCTCTGGCAATCACCATACTGCTGTCTGTGTCTATGAGGCTTTATTTGTTTATTTATTTATTTTGCTTAATTCCTTAACCTTTTCACCCAACCTCCCAACCCACTCCCCTCTGAAAGCCATCAGTCTATTCTTTAAGTCCTAACAAGTATTCTTAACTAGAAATTTCAATTCTAATAGCATGAATTTTTTTTCTAAGGCTGGTGGAGAACAACCTGTCTAGCCAGTTGGTTTTATGTGGATTACACAAAATATACAATTGTAACCCAGCAACAATCCTCACAAAGCCAGAAAACCTGGACCAGTAGATACAAAAACACAGCCATTAGCCCAAGCTGAGTGCTCTGCATGCATGCCTCACATATCTTTTTCACCGTTCTTGTTTTCTTTTTCTTACTGATTTTCTACCACCTGCAACATAATGTCTTGGAACAAGAAAATAAAAACACTTGCTCCCAAATATATTACTTTTTATATAACAGAAAAACAACCTGTGGAAAAAAATTTTAAGTTGGCACTGCTTAAACACAATTCTGTAAAACTGAGATACACACACACACCTGCATATATATATATATATATATATATATATATATATATATATGAATTTAGACAACAAAATAAGATAATGCTTACAAGAACTTCCTGTTTGATTGACAAGAATCAACCAGTGAATGCATAAATAAGTGGAACAACAAATTGATAGTTCTTTCTATCTCCTTCCCTCCTCCACTCTCTCTAAAATCAAAAACTTATAAAAAAATGTAGTAGCAAGGTGGTAGACTTAAACCTAATAATATTAATAATTCCACTAAATGTCAATAACCCAATAACAAAGCATCAAAATTAATGAAGCACGGCTAACTCAATTAACCAAATGAAAATATTTATAGTTACAATATATTTTTATAGTTCTCTTATAGTAATTCATAAACCATATATTCAAAAAATTAGTAAGTTCATAGTAGATTTGGAAAACACTGCAATAACCTTGATCTAAATGATATTTATAGAGCATTGTACATAACTTCACAAGACATAGTCTTTTAAAGTGCATATGGAACATGCAGATTACATAATAGTACATGTAACTCTTAATAAATAGTAAAATATTGAAGTCAAACAGAGCATGTTTTCTGATCAGAACAGAATTAATTAGAAATTAATAACAATGAGATGTCTGAATAATTCCATAATATATGGAATTTAAGCATCATACTTCTAAACAATCTGGGGAAAGAAATAATAATAAGGAAGGTTAGGAAATAGTTTAAGCTGAATGATAATTAGAATAGAACATATCAAAATTTGTGGGTGCAGTTACAGCAGTAATTAAAGGAAATATGTACCTCATAATGATTATATTAGAAAAAAATAGCAATGAAAAATAAGTGACTTATATTTCCACCTTAAAAATTTTAAATATGATAAAAAATTAAATTTAAAATAAATAGAAGAAAATAGCTTATAATAAAAAGAGTAGAAAACAAAATAGAAAATAGACAATTAAAAATAGACAAAAAATTTATATAGTTTAATATTTACATTTATTAATACCTATTTTATGTGACATTTTATGTTTACATACAGCACATTAAAATTGTGATAGAATCCATCACAATTTTAATGGTTTTCTTTTTTTGTTGTTTTTTGTTTTTTTTGTATTTTTCTGAAGCTAGAAACCGGGAGAGACAGTCAGACAGACTCCCGCATGCGCCAGACCGGGATCCACCCAGCACGCCCACCAGGGGGCGATGCTCTGCCCCTCCGGGGCGTCGCTCTGTCGCGACCAGAGCCACTCGAGCGCCTGGGGCAGAGGCCAAGGAGCCATCCCCAGCGCCCGGGCCATCTTTGCTCCAACAGAGCCTCGGCTGCAGGAGGGGAAGAGAGAGACAGAGAGGAAGGAGAGGGGGAGGGATGGAGAAGCAGATGGGCACTTCTCCTGTGTGCCCTGGCTGGGAATCGAACCTGGGACTTCTGCATGCCAGGCTGACGCTCTACCACTGAGCCAACTGGCCAGGGCTGGTTTTCTTTTTTTTTTTTAACAGAGACAGAGAGAGAGAGTCAGAGAGAGAGATAGATAGGGACAGACAGACAGGAATGGAGAGAGATGAGAAGCATCAATTATTAGTTTTTTGTTGTGACACCTTAGTTGTTCATTGATTGCTTTCTCATATGTGCCTTGACCGTGGGCCTTCAGCAGACTGAGCAACCCCTTGCTTGAGCCAGCAAACTTGGGTCTAAGCTGGTGAGTTTTGCTCAAACCAGATGAGCCCACGCTCAAGCTTTCAACCTCCGGGTCTTGAATCTGGGTCTTCTGCATTCCAGTCCAATGCTCTGTCCACTGCGCCACTGCCTGGTCAGGCTAATGGCTTTCTTATTTCATTTATTAATTTTTCATAAAATCCCTAACATTATATATAGATAATTTACATGTCACCAAACCAACAAGAATGAACCTAGCAGGCACTGAAATATCTCGAGATGTATTTAGATTTAACATGTTTAAAATTTTTTATCATATTTAACAATGATACTTTTTCTTTTATTTTTAAGTTATTTTCATGGATGTGTTTTTAGTTCTGGTTCCCCAGTTAAGAAAATGAGTGTCATCTGCAGAGCTGATTCAAAATGCATATACTTGATGACAGAAAATGATTTGACTTTGGGTGATGGGCACACAACTCAAGCAACAGTTCAAAGGCTGTGGAGATGTTCACCTGAAACCTATGTATTCTTATTGACCAATGTGATCCCATTAAAGTTAATTTATAAATTAAAAAAAAAACAGCAACATGAAAAGCCCCCCCCCCCCAATTTACTA